>NC_059158.1:10645673-10962224 GCF_019923935.1 Bubalus bubalis
CTACATCATAAGGGACGATCCTACCTCTGAGCTCAGCCTGGAAGACAGTGTCGGGGAGGTGGTTATCTACTCCTCCTGGGGAAGAATGGGCATCTTGACCATCACATAAGTTATTACTGATTGATCATAAGTTATTATTTTGATCATCAGAGACTAAGGCATTTTTCCCCACAGTCCTGATTGGATAAAAGACTTCACCTAAGCCACTCAGTGACACATACAACTGCTTTTTAAAAATTCTCTTTACACATCCTGGGTCGGCTCTGTCAGGGAGCACATTACAAGAACATACATTATAGGGTTTCCCCGGTGGCTCAGTAGTAAAGAATCTGCCTGCTGATGTAGAAGACACGGGTTTAATCCCTAAGCCAGGAAGATCCCACGTGCTGAGGAGCGACTGGGCCCGTGCACCACAGTTATTGAGCCTGTTCTCTGGAGCCTGCAAGTCACAACTACTGAGCCCACGTGCTGCAGTTACTGAAGTCCGGGCATCCTGGAGCCTGTGTTTCACAAGAGAGGCTGCCGCAATGAGAAGACTTCCCTCGTACAGCAACTAGAGATTAGCCCCTGCCCTCCGCAACTAGAGAAAGCCCATGTGCAGCAACAGAGACCCAGCATAGCCTAAATAAATAAATAAAACATATGTTACAAAATATTCTGTTGCTTTTAAAACATAAGGGACCTCAGCAAAGAAGGCCATGTACTCTTGGCATGCAGTCATACTTGGTTTCTGTTGTCTCTGAGAATCGTTTATGGTTAACATGTGCTGTTTTAAAGAATAGCAGGAACTCCTAAACAACCGAAGTTCTCATCTGTGATTGTCCTCTAGAAACAGAAATTCAAATCACAATATTCCAAACTAAGAATTTGTTGTTGTTGCTGTTTAGTCACTAAGTTCTGTCTGACTCTTTTGCTACGCTGTGGACTGTAGCCCGCCAGGCTCCTCTGTTCATGGAATTCTCCAAGCAAGAATACTGGAGTGGGTTGCCACTTCCTCCTCCAGGATATCTTCCTCACCCAGGGATCGAACTCACATCTCCTGCCTTTGCAGGCAGATTCTTTACCACTGAGCCACCAGGGAAGCCCAAAGTAACTAATATGCCTCTCATGTGTTTTTGTTTTTCCTGCCTTCTCCTTAAACTTCAATCACCAAATCTGTTATTCCAAAGTTATAAAACTATAATTTTAAAAATAAAGCATTATTAAAGGGAAAAAAAAAACCTGTTAGGTTCTACAAAAATAGTAAGAAGACTCAAAGAATACTACTAATGCTAATGTTTATCACTAGCATAGGCAACAAGGGAAGGTCTATAATCTCCATCCCTAGAGAGCACTGAAATAGACTGGACCAGCACACGCCTTAAATGACTTATGTTTCAGATGTTCTGGGGCAAAGGTCTTGACCACACTTCTTGAAATACCTTCTAGCATTAATATTCTGTTAAAAAATTAAAGCAGACCACAAAAGTGAGGTCAAATTGTGTTCGTAGCATTTCTGTGTATATAACAATCAGAAGGAGCCAGATTCAAATATCAAAGTGGGTGACCCTAGGTCGCCTCCAACCATGAAAGTGAAGTGGGGAAAGGGCAGGATGTTTACTGTTGATTAATCGGGGAATAAGCATGAAGCAAAGTAGCCCCTGCTGTCTACTTACCTAATGTGTTTTCATCAACGTCTTCAAGATGGGCCCACCATATTACCTTTTATTTAATAAAGCTCCTTAATCAAGATGTGAGCATGAAGAACTTCAAATGTTCCCAGAGAAAATGAGAGAATGCTGGTAGAATTTATCTGAATGGAAATATTCACTGCTGCTTGAGAAAAGCTTCCAGAATATGACCAATACCCACTGGACCCATCGATTTATAGCCACCCATGAAGTACAAAACCTTAAGATTAGCAATATTTAGGGAGTCTAATATAATTAATATCAGGGAACATCCAGAGAAAAAGCCATAAATCATTTTAGAATATTAAAAAGTCTAATACGGGAAGTCAATTAGTTTTCGTCCTCATGTTAGGGAGAGCCACACCATGAATGAGGGCAGACACGAGGCACATTTTGCAGCAACAGCTAGGAGCAAAGGAGGGAATGGAAACTATCAGCTGCTATGGATTGTTTGTCCCTCCTCAAATGTAGATGCTGAAACCTATTTCCCCCAGTGTGATATTATTAGGAGGTGCAGCCTTGGAAGGTTATCAGGTTGAGACCTCTAAAAGCTTCCCTTCTGGTGGGGAGAAGGGATAGTTAGGGAGTTTGAGATGGACATGCACAGACTTATATTTAAAATGGATAACCAACAAGAACCTACTGTAGGGCACAGGGAACTCTGTGTGATGTTATGTGGCAGCTTGGATGGGAGGGGAGTTTGGGGGAGAATGGACACATGTGTATGTATAGCTGAGTTCCTTTGCTGTCCACTTAAAATGGTCACAACATTGTTAATCAGCTGTACTCCAATACAAAATTAAAAGTTTTTTTTAATAAAAAAAAAGCTGCCTTTCCCTTCTGCCATGTTAGGATGTAGCTGCAAGACGATTGTCAATCTCTGAATCAGGAAACAGGCCCTCACCAAGCAGCAAATCTGCTGGTGCATTGATCTTAGACTTCTCAGTCCCTAGAACTGTGAGAAATAAGTTTCTATTGTTTATAAGCCACCCAGCCTATGCTACTGTCTTATAGGTTCTCAAACAGGCTCAAGTACCAACAAATTTGGAAGCATTCTCCTTACACATAGTCACCTGCATACAGCTGGGCTGCTGACATTACTCTCCTCCATTTTCACCCAAGCCACCCGGATTAGTTTCTGAAGGCTACCATAACAAACCCCCGCAAACTGGGCAGCTTAAAACCACAGAAAAGTGTTCTCCCAGAGCTCTGCAGCCTAGAAGTTTGAGGCTGCGTTGTCAGCAGGACCACACTCTCCTAACTTCTGGGAACTGCCAGCAATCCCTGGTGCTCCTTGATGCCATGGTCTGAATCTTTGTGTCCCCCTCAAAATCCATGTACACTGAAACCCTAACCCACAAAGACAATGATATTGAAGGTGGGGCCCTTGGGAGGTGCCTCCATCCTGAGCATGGAACTCTCATTCCAGAAGAGAGCCCAGAGAGATCCCTACCCCTTCTACCATGTGAGAATATATAGGCGTCTGAGACCCAGAGAAAAGTCTACAACCGACCAGCCTCCAGAAATGTGAGAAACCAGTTTCTGTTGTCCACAGTAAGTAACCCAGTCGACGGTGTTCTGTGATAGCAGCCCAAGTCAACTGAGCTGCCAGGGTTGCAGCTGCATTGCCCAAACTCTGCCTCCAGCCACACGACCATCTTCCTTCTGTACACACAGGAGGTACAAAATATGCCAGAAGGCTGGCCACAGTTGTCTCTGTTTAGTGGGATTATGAGAGGTTTTCTCTTGTGCCTCTTCACATAGTGGTCGCCTCTGGGTTGTCTGTTTCTGTGTCTTTCCTCTTCTAATACAGACACGAGATATATCGGAATTAGGACCCACCTTAATCCACTCTAGGGGCTTCCGTGATGGCTCAGGTGGTAAAGAATCTGCCTGCAATGCGGGAGACACGGGTTTGATCCCCAAGTCAGGAAGAGCCTCTGGAGAAGGGAATGGCTACTCACTCCAACATTCTGGCCTGGAGAATTCTATGGACAGAGGAGCCTGGAGGGCCACAGTCCCTGGGGTCGTGAAGAGTCAGACACGACTGAGAGACTAACCTAACCCACTCTGGACGACTGCTCTTTCCTCTAAGAGAACTTACAATGTGATCAAGTTCTTAACTTACATCTTAATTACATCTGCAGAGATCCTAATTCCCTATTCACAGGCAGCAGGGGTTAGAACTTCAACATGTCTCCCCACCGCCACCCCCAGCATATTTACTGAGCATCTACATAACTTAGTTAAAAAGAGAAACCTAGGCCAAAAGATTATTTTTCTTCACAAGGATTTGGAAAAGAGCAGTTATTATAAAAAAACAACTTGAAAGACCATTAAATGCTAAAAAAAAAAAAAAAAAAACAAAAAAAAAAACACAAAAGTTTACATCAGTGCTGTTTACAAAGTTAAAAAATGCAAAAACACTAATTAGCCAATTAAAAGGTTATATAAAAATAGGATGACCAACTCAACCCTGGTTTGCCCTGGACTCTCTAATTAAAGTTCTGTGTCCTGAGAACCCTCTCCAGACCAAGGCAAATGGAGGTGGTTGGTCACCCTACGGCAATATAGTAAAATACTATGCAATTTTCATTTTTTAAAATGCTAATAAAGACTTTAAATGAGGTCAGAAATATTTTTAATGTAATGTCAAGCAACGAAGAAAAGCAGAATTCAAAAAGCTATACAGCTTTAAAATCATAAGCATGTAAATTACCAAAAAAAAAAAAACCTGGTACAAAATATACCAAAAGGTTAACCACAATTGCCTCTGTATAGTGGGATTATGAGAGGTTTTCTTTTGTGCTTCTCCACACTTCAGTATCAAATTTTCTATTGATGAATATGTATTGCTTAATCAGGAAAAAATTAAGGAAAATTTAGTAATAAATTTCTGGATGGAAATTAGCCTTCTAAATTCCTACTACTTTTACTCTCATAGAGTAATTTTTAAAACCACTATTAATAAGTATTTACTTGGTGCTGAACACTGCTACTCTTTTAATCATTAGTCTTTAGAATAAAACTACAACGTAAGTACTGGTGTTTTCACCACCTTTGAGATGAAGACACTGGGCCTCACAGAGGTGAAATAATTTACCAGATGGAAACTGAAGGAACTGGGACTCAAGCCCCTAGTCTGGACAACTGCTCACTCCTCTAAGAGAACTTGCAGTGTGATCAAGATCTGTAGCAGAATGTTTAAGTGGTGGTGGTGGTGATTTAGTCGCTCAGTCATGTCCAACTCTTGCAACCCCATGGACTGTAGCCCGCCGGGCTCCTCTGTCCATGGAATTTCCCAGGCAAGAATACTGGAATGGGTTGCCACTTCCTCCTCCAGGGGATCTTCCCGACCCAGCGATCGAACCCAGGTCTCCTGCATTGCAAGTGGATTCTTTACCAACCAAGCAACCAGGGAAGCTCAGAATGTTTAGAACACCCCAATATTTCCCCTAAAGTGTTCATGTGATGGGTTTCCCTTGAGCTGCTAAAATATACAACTGAAAGCAAGTTTGATATGAAGTAGTATAAGTAACACAGAAAATGAAGAGGAGCAGGGACAATTATTAACAGAAAAAGCAAACTTTGTACAAGGAATGAAAACCGATCACATTATACCATATGGCTAAGTTGTGATTAACCTTTACATAGTAATAATACTGTACATACTTAGTATTGATCCAAAGTAAATGACAGTTAAAAACCATATTTGGAGAAAGTGTGTGTATCCTCCACTGGGCTGAGGGAGAGACATACGACCTCACTCCCCTATTAGTAAGTCAATTAATAACTCCTGAAACTGAAAACTCAAGAGGCAAACATATGGAAAAACTTATTAAAGATGATGAAGATGAATGTCGAAATAATCAACTAAAATTGTTGGAAGTATCTGTTAGTCTCCCAGTTGTGTCTGACTCTTTGTGACCCCACGAACTGTAGTCCACCAGGCTCCTCTTGTCCATGGGATTCTCCAGGCAAGAATACTGGAGTGGGTTGCCATTTATTTCTCCAGGAGATCTTCCCAACCCAGGGATCGAACCTGGGTCTCCTGGCATTGCAGGCCGATTCTTTACCATCTGAGCTACCAGAGAAGTACCTGAGGAGCAGGAAATTGGTAGAGTTGTTTTTAGTAACAAACCTTGTAAAATTATTTCATTCTTAAAACTATGTGCATGGATAATTTTAATTAAAAACTGAAGACAAATTAAAATAACAGTACACATTCATGTGCATGTCTTTGCACTTATGCTAAAATATAAAAACTGAGATCTGGAGGTCAATGAAAATGTGTATTTTAAATTTTGGTGCATATTATACAACCAGGTGGACAGAGAAATGGCAACCCACTCCAGTATTCTTGCCTGGAGAATCCCATAGACAGAGGGACCTGGCAGGCTACAGTCCATGGAGTTCCAAAGAGTCGGACAGGACTGAGCAACTGAGCATGCACATACAGCCAGGAACCAGAAGGGTTAGATAAATTTCAGCTATGATCAATAAATCCATGATAATAGTCATTTCTCAGTCTTTCATCAATTTTTCATCCCTGACAATATGATAGAAATATGACATTTCATTTACATTCTTAGATTATTAAAGCTACTTCTCTCAGTAATAATTATATAAATGTGATGGTTATTGGTTATTTTGTTTTAATTCTTTAGTGAAATTTCCATTTATATGCCTTGCCAACTTTTTCTGTTCTGCTTTCTCTCGTTGATGGGTAAAGGGCTCATTGTGTATTATCAATATTAACCTTAATGTTTGTCACATATTTTGCCAAAAATTTTCTGAATTTGCTTAAACATTGTGTGGCATATTTAGAAAAACTTTTTCTCTGTTCCCCAAATTATTTTTCAATCATCCATATTTTATAGTACTTCATATTTTATTTTTAATGTCTACTTTTCACCCATGTGAATTAATACTGATGATAAAAAGTAAGATAGTGATAAGTCATTCATTTTGAATTAATTTCTGAGTGTTTTACATTGGCAGGAGACCCCTGGACCCCCGAGATATAGAGCAAAAGCATACACTGTAATTTTTAGATTCCAATTTATTGTGTTTTCTCCATTTTTAGTGGAATTAGAAATACCTTACTCTTATTTTCAGATTTGATTGCATTCCAATAGCAATCAGTTATCTTAAAAGATGAATAAGAGTCTAATTACTTAAACTAAGATTTTAATAATTTTTTTGGCATTCAGACTGTGTGCTCATTTTGTGTTCTTGCTGCCATGGCTTTTGAAGTCTCAAAATGGTAAGCATTTTCTAGAAATTGATAGCAAGATGAGGTTTAGAGAAGAAGGAATTTTAGGTGCTTTTTAGCTTCTGTTAGTTATTGATAGAGAAGAGAGAACAAAAGGGTGGGGTGTAACAAGATTTCCTTGCTCTCAACTGCAACTTTCCAAGAAATATTAGAAGAAACAGTGCCCTCAAAGTAATGATAAAAGAGGTGGAAACTTCTTACTAATTTCTGATGTTCCTCATCTAGGTGTGAGCTGTGTAGAACTAAATCATGTTGTAAATAATTTAGAAATGCCTAGAAACATGAGGGCAACTTCACAGACACATACATGCATGAAAGAGAAACTTAATGAAGTCTGTAGACTTAAGAAGGAAATTGCATTTTCTTGAATAAGAGACAACTTAGTAAATGAAACACAAGGAAAATGTCCACCCACAAATTTTAGCAATCTTAACTGATTTAGGGGGGAGGATATATGAAAATTGTTAAGAGAGTAAATCCTAAGAGTTCTCATCACAGGAAAAAAAACTTTTTCCTTTATTTTGTATCTGTGAGATGATGGATGTTTACTAAATTTCTGGTAATCACTTGATGATGTACGTAAACCAAATTATGCTGTACATCTTAAACTTATATAGTGCTGTATGTCATTATACCTCAATAAAACTAGAAGAATAAAACATTTTAAAAACTGAATATGACAGAATAAAGCACAATAATTATTCTGGTTATTCCATTAACCTGTGAGTAAGAGCAATTCAGCTTAATATAAAAACATCAGTGGAATGTCTCTTATATACTAGACGCTGGGCTAGGTCTACGGTGATAAAAATAAATGTAGCATGACCTTGACCTAAAGGGACTTACAGTCTGGAAGTTTCCATTAGTTTCGACGCAGATAGATGCACAATGTTCTCTGCAGGTGAACATTCAAGAAGTCTTCTGGGAGGAGCTGATGACTGAGTAAGAGTTAGTCAGGAGAAACCTGCATAGGCAAAGCTGCCAAGACATAAACCACAGAGTTCACAGAGGTATTTACAGGAACTTTGCTATTACAACAGCAACAGAAGAGAGAAGCGAGTAGGTGAGAAGTCAGTCTGGAAAGTGGATAGAACCTGAAGAAACAGCACCGCATCTTTAGAAGTTATTCTGTACGTACTGAGGAGGAGCCAGGAGGCAAGGGACAAGAATGAGCAGGTTTCTCGATGCCCTGGGCCCCAGGTGTCCCTCATCGGGAATAACTTGTGTAGGAATCATCAAGTCCTCTCATACTTAGAGGCCTGTAATTCTATAACAAGAAACATAATTGATGTGCCTTATCAATTGATTTATTTTGAAGGGATCAGAATATGCCACCCCAAACATGCTGGTTTGACACAAGGATTGTTTTGAGCTGAAAGCAATTAAGCAGTGGCAAGCACAGAAAGAACCCTTTGCCCTCCCCCATCTGCCTAAAAGCAGGTCATAAATTTCCCTTTGTGAGGGTGTCCCCCTCCCCTTTCCTGTAGAAGGAGGAGGACAACAACCATTATCACTAAAGACAAAGTCAGCACTGAATGGGGTCTGTGTAAACAAACCTTATTAAAATAACCCTTATCTTCTATTAGTTCTCCACCCCTGACCAGCACATCTACCTTCCCACAATTTACCAGCCCTAGGAGCCCAAAGGTTTGGTTTTTCCAGTAGTCATGTATGGATGTGAGAGCTGGACCATTAAGAAGGCTGAGCACTGAAAAATTGATGCTTTTGAACTGTGGTGTTGGAGAAGACTCTTGAAGAGTCTCCCTTGGGCTGCAAGGAGATCAAACCAGTCCATCCTAAAGGAAATCAGTCCTGAATATTCATTAGAAGGGCTGATGCTAAAGCTGAAACTCCAATACTTTGGCTGCCTGATGCGAAGAACTGACTCATTAAAAAAGCCCCTGATGCTGGGAAAGATTGAAGGCAGGAGGAGAAGGGGACAACAGAGGATAAGATGGCTGGATGGCATCCTGACTCGATGGACTTGAGTTTGAGCAAGCTCTGGGAAATGGTAAAGGACAGGGGAACCTGGCCTGCTGCAGTCTATGGGGTCACAAAGAGTCAGACTTGACTGAGCGACTGAACAACAACAACCGGATCCCAAACCTTCTTCCTTTGTCTTACTTCCCCATAGATTTATCCCCCTTTGTTAAGAGGGTATATAAGCCCCATATTTTAATCACCCCCTGAGCCACTCATCACTGAGTATTCCCCCATGTATGCATGTTGCCTCCATAAACAGTGTGTTTTTTCTTCTGTTAACCTGTCGTTTGTCAGTTTAATTTGCGGGCTCCAAGTACTGGGCATAAGAGTGTAGAGGAGAACTTTTTTCCTATCGAATAGTTCCTACATTTAAACCAGGCCTCATACAGGGGGAAAAAGTAGGTATCTTTTATTATTAACATTATTTTATTTGGCGTCTTTGTTGCCTCCTGCAAGATCTTTCATTTCAGTGAAGGCCTAGTAGTTCTAACACATGGGCTTACTTGCCCTGCTGCATGTGGGATCTTAGTTCCCCAACAAGGGATCAACCCCCATCCCCTGCATTGTAAGACAGATTCTTTCTTGTTTTCTTAACTTTTTATTTTGCACTGGGGTATAGCCAATGAATAATGTCAGGAGAGCAGTGAAGGAATTCAGCCATACATAGGCAGGTATCCTTTCGCCACCAAACTCCCCTCCCATCCAGGCTACCACATAACATTGAACAGAGTTCCCTGTGCTATAGGTCCTTGTTGGTTACCCATTTTAAACATAGCTATGTGTATCCATTTTAAATATAGCATCTCAAAACCCCTAACTATCCCTTCCCCTCATCCTTCCCTCTGGCAACCATAAGCATAAGATGAATTCTTAATCACTGGACCACCAGGAAAGTTCCTGAATATCTTAATAGTAATAGTGGAATTATGATAGAGACTTAGGGGAGGAAGACTATGTGAAATGAAGGCAAAAATTAGAGTTATGTTACCACAAGCCAAGGAACACAAGTGGTGGTCCCAATAAATTGGAAGAAACAAGGAAGTGTTCTTTTCTAGAGCCTTCGGAGGAAGCATGGTGCTGAGGTCACCTTGACTTCAGATATGTAGCCTCCAGCAATGTGAGAGAAGGAATCGCTCTTATTTTAAGCCTCTCAGTCAGTGGTACTTTGTTAGGGCACCTTAGGAAACTCACACCACCTCTGTGCTATAACATTATCTTTTCGAGAGGCGGAAACTATGAAGGGAGTGATCTCAGGGAATTCTAGGAAGAGGGGTAGGTTCTCAGGACTGGGGGAGAGTAGAATGTGTGTTTCTGGATCATACTTGAAGTTTCTTCAAGGTACATAAGCTAGTCACGCCATCTGGGAAAGGCTCATTCTCACCCTCTCCATACCAAGGCGGTCACAAGCCACTGATGGTGATGAGAATAGATCACTGACGTGCTCGCCCTGAGAACATCATCCATTGCGGAGAGACACAGACTGGTGTGTGTCAGGGCCTGGGGGCTGTGGTCGGGCTGGAGGATGGAGTGGAGAACATCAGGGCAGGCCCCACTCACTGAAGGGCAGCTCCGCCAGGCCCACCCTGGGTCCTGGGGCCAGCTGTTTCCTGCCTGGAAAAGATGCCTGTCTTGATCCACCCTGTTAGCGTGGTGTTAATCGCTCAGTTGTGTCTGAATCTTTCTGACCCCACGGATTGTAACCCATCAGGCTCCCCTATCCATGGACTTCTCCAGGCAAGAATACTGGAATGGGTTGCCCTTCATTCCCTTCTCCTGGGGATCCACCCTAGCATCCATAATAAAGTAAAAAGGAGGTATCATGACACTAGAGACTGGTTAACACCCTGAATTAAGCAGCAGCAAATAAATTACAGCAATAGAAACAGAGACTTCTCTAACAATTATTTTAAAATACAATAAAAGTGGAACTGTAACATAACAAGAATAAGAATTCAGGTTTAGAGTTAGGTAACCTCCCTGCCCAAGTGATTATAAGCATGATAATTAACCTCTCTAAATTTCAGTCTCCTTGTCTGTAACAGGAGGTTAAAATCCAGTTGAAGAATTGTTGAAGGATGAAATGACATGATGTCTAAAAGTGCTAGACTGATCATGACTCGCTTGGTTCAACTATGAGAAGCCAAGTTAAAGCAATTTTTTAATTTTGACTGCATGGCACAGCTCGCAGGATCTCAGCTCCCCAAACAGGAATTGAACCCCAGCCATGGCAGTGGCTGAGTTCCAGAAAAACATCTGTATTATTGACTATGCCAAAGCCTTTGTGTGGATCACAACAAACTGTGGGAAATTCTTAAAGAGATGGGAATACCAGACCACCTGACCTGTCTCCTGAGAAATCTGTATGCAGGTCAAGAAGCAACAGTTAAAACTGGACATGGAACAACAGACTGGCTCCAAATAGGAAAAGAAGCACGTCAAGGCTGTATATTGTCACCCTGCTTATTTAACTTCTATGCAGAGTACATCATGCGAAATGCCGGGCTGGATGAAGCACAAGCTGGAATCAAGACTTCTGGGAGAAATATCAATAACCTCAGATATGCAGATGAACCACCCTTATGGCAGAAAGTGAAGAAGAACTAAAGAGCCTTCCGATGAAAGTGAAAGAGGAGAGTGAAAGAGTTGGCTTAAAACTCAGCATTCAAAAAGCTAAGATCATGGCATCCAGTACCATCACTTCATGGCAAATAGATGGGGGAAAAAGTGGGAACAGTGACTTATTTTCTTTTCTTGGGCTCCAAAATCATTGCAAATAGTATAAGTGCAGCTATGAAATTAAAAGACACTTGCTCTTGGAAGAAAAGCTATGACCGACCTAGACAGCATATTAAAAAGCAGAGACATTACTTTGCCGACAAACATCGTCTAGTCGAAGCTGTGGTTTTTCCAGTAGTCATGTATGGATGTGAGAGTTGGACCATAAACAAGGCTGAGCCCCGAAGAATTGATGCTTTAGAACTGTGGTGTTGGAGAAGACTCTTGAGAGTCCCTGGGGCTGCAAGGAGATCAAACCAATCAATCCTAAAGGAAATCAGTCCTAAATATTCATTGGAAGGACTGATGCTGAAGCTGAAGTTCCAATACTTTGGCAACCTGATGCGAACAACTGGCTCATTAGAAAAGCCCCTGATGCTGGGAAAGATTGAAGGCAGGAGGAGAAGGGGATGACAGAGGATGAGATGGTTGGATGGCATCACCGACTTGATGGACAAGAGTTTGAGCAAGCTCCAGAAGTTGGTGATGGACAGGGAAGCCTGGCGTGCTGCAGTCCATGGGGTCGCAAAGAGTTGGACATGACTGAGCGACTGAACTGAACTGATGTCAGTGAAAGCACAAAATACTAACCACTAGACGAGCAGGGAACTCCCAAAGCTATTTTTTTTTTAATGGAATTGACTGGCTCCTGACAACTGGGAGGATATGACTGGGGTATGACATGTGAACACGTTTTACACTTGGTCTGTTCTCTCCCCTTCTTGGCTGGCCTTTGCGTATTGTATTTCATTATGTTTCCATAGTAGGTTTCTTCTATTGTGAGATAAATGTCTGTCTATCACTACTGCCAGGATTTCACAGCCCAGCCCCGCAGTTCAAGTTCAAAAAGGAAGCTCCGGAGTCTTTCTATTATTTCCTGGGAAGGACTCTGATAGGACCTGCTTGGGGCATGTACCCACCCACATTGCAGAGTGATTGGCAGTCTGAGTGTCTGGCGAAGGAAAGGGGGGCAGGATGAAAGCAGTCCTCTTTGGAGGGAGAGTTTTTTTTGTTTGTTTATAATTGTATTTATTTGTTTATTTTTGGCTGTGCTGGGTCATCATTGCTGTGCAGGCTTTTCTTTAGTTGCCGTGACTGGGGGCTACTCTCTAGTTACAGAGCAAGGGTTTCTCACTGCAGTGACTTCTCTTGTTTCCAAGAGCCCCTCTGCAGCACGTGGGATCTTCCGGGCCCAGGGATCAAACCACAGTTCTTGATTGGCAGGCGGATCCTTTATCACTGAGCCACAGGGAAAGTCCGGTGGAAGGAGAGCGTTCAAACTTGTAGGTGGTTTCATGCACAGGGAAATCAAACATAGAAAAAAAGTCTACGGACATGTACCAAACTACTTTATTTCTAGTGGAGTTATGGTATGTTTGTTTGCTTCTTCACACCTTTTGGTATTTTCTCAAACATTCCACAAGGAACGGTATTAATCTGACAATAAGGGATTAAAGTGACAGAAACTAATTAGAAAAAGAAACTGTGTTCCTGAGGAAGGGAAGTAGACGCTACACTCCTCCCAAAATAGGCCACTTTTGCATGTGGATTATTTCGAGCTGAAGGCAATCAAGACCCAGCAGAACCAAGAACAACTTTCACCTTTCCCTTAACTGCATAAAAGAATTTAGATAGGGGGCCCTGGCCCAGAAAGAGAGCTATTACCAGAGATAACTCTTTATCTGAAAGACTTACCAGCATGCTAGGGTAAACATCTGATTACCATCTTATCTTCCTGTGAATTACCCTCCTCCGCTTCAGAGCCCCAGTTTCCTTTCCCATTTCTGAGCTCAGGATGGCATAGGAGCCTCAATTGCCTGACTCCATTTGGGTCTCACATTCTTGTGGGGCTCCCATACATACGAATTTAAATATTTTTCTCCTGTTAATCAGTTTTACATCACTTTAAGTATTAGATCAACCAAAGGACTGAGAAGGATAGATGGAAGACTTTTTCACCCTGACACAGATGAAACCAGGAAATGTACAGTTTCCATCGGGGCATCTAGAATATGTGTCAAACCACGTGAAACATAGGAAAACATAAGTGTCACTTCCAGTCTATAATGTGACTAATTGTAATACATCAAAGACAGAGTTGTCCTGACATGATGGAAGTGGGGAGGGGGCACCCCTCAGAGAAGGGAAAGGTGGTTTTCTGTAGTTTCCACTGGAAAAACATGCTAGGAACACCCTTGTGTCTCAAGTCAGCTTGCTGTTCCAGGGAGACTCGCAGTTCCAATGGGCTTCATGTGACTGGATCTGCAGAGAAAGCTCCCTGGAGGGAAGAAGGGGTAGGACCTGTGCCTTCCAGGGATCTGTATGCTCCTTCCCCGCTTTGCTCTCCTTCCCTGCCTCCCAGCTCTCTCCAGAACCCTTGGCCTCCTCTCTGCACCTGTTTCTTCTGGAGGTGGACAACCCTGGTTCTCTAGCCAGGACAAATTGCAGCTGAAGTCTGCAAACTGGTGTGGGGAAGAAAGATTATTTTCCTTCTACGCTTCTAGGTTTGGAGGTTGAGACCCTTCCTGTAATAAAAGGCAAATTAACAAGAGAAAAACACAGCTGTAATAACCTGTATCCCTCCTGTATGGGCCTCCCCAGTGGCTCAGTGGTAGAGAATCCACCTGCCATGCAGGCGGTGCAGGAGACATTGGTTTGATCCCTGCGTCGGGAAGATCCCCTGGAGTAGGGCATGGCAAACCTCTCCAGCACTCTTGCCTGGAGAATCCCACAGACAGAGGAGCGTGGTGGACTACAGTCTATGGGGTCACAAAGAGTCGGACGCAACTGACTGAAGTGACTGAACTCCTCCTTTATACATCGGAGATGCCCAAGAAAACCAAACAGCTCCTAAAATGGGCCAAGCCAGCATCTTAAATACCATCTCCAACTAAAGACAAAAGGAAGATGGGGGACTGGGGAGGCCTGTTATGGAAGATAACCAGGAAAAGTAAGGAATATTGTTGCACAGACTTAAATGTGGCACCCTCTTCACTGATGAAAGATTTTTGGTGATTGAGAGTCCTCTTTCGCTTCCTGGTACAGAGAAGGAGATACCCTACAAATGGAGATTTCCCCTTATAAATAAAAATACGAATACACATGTGAATGTCTATTGTTTCTAGAGCTTCTCATCAGTTCATGCCGAGGACTCACATTTGGGGCGACATGTTCTGCTCCTCATCAGTGCCATTTTTTTTTTTGCATGTAATCAAGAAACTCAAAGGGAGCCAATGTGCCTCCAGGGAGGCCCAAGGAGGGAGACCAGAATGAGATGAGAGAGAAGAGGGGAGCAGCGGCTCAGTGGCACACTGAAGATTGTTCCAGTAAAAGGGAAAAGTTCTCGGAGGGACCCTTGGCTTGTGTTACCTGAGAAAGCAGAGCCTGAAATGAAAACTTCTGTGAAAGTGGTTTACGTGAAAAGATCTCAGGAAGGAGGCAAGACCAAGAGATTAAGACAAAGAAGGAGGAAAACCCAAATGTCATATTGCCACTTCGATCAAAGTACTGGAGTGTCTTCCCTGTGTGTGTGGGCTCAGTCATGTCCTTACTGTTTGTGACCCCATGGAATGCAGCCCATCAGGCTCCTCTGTCCACGGGGTTCTCCAGGCAAGAATACTGGAGTGGATTGCCATTTCTTTCTCCAAGGGATCTTCCCCACCCAGGAATCAAACCTGCATCTCCTGCGTCTCCTGCATTGCAGGAGGATTCATTACCTGCTGAGCTACCAGGGAATTGTGTCTTCCCTGCTGCTGCTGCTAAGTCACTTCAGTCGTGTCCAACTCTGTGCAACCCCATAGATGGCAGCCCACCAGGCACCCCCGTCCCTGGGATTCTCCAGGCAAGAACACTGGAGTGGGTTGCCATTTCCTTCTCCTGTGTCTTCTCTGGACCTCCTGAAAAGAATAAATCTAGACTCCCAGAATGGTTGTACTGATAAAATTAGAGTTGGGACTGTTTTATCTTTTGCTTCAGGTTTCTTAGTGGCCTCAAATTTGGAGAAACCCCCAGGCAGGAAGCAATGTCCCCCCTCTAGGTGTGCACAGCAGGTAGCCACTGTCCTATGAATTGACTTGAAACCCACCTGGGGTGGCCACAGCTGAAAGCAGAAGTGACTGAGAGGGAAGGAAGCATTTGATATACGGGGTTTTAAGAAGAAAAATCACAAGGCCCAATTTGTGTTTTTTAAAACGATCACGCTGGCTGCTACTTGGAGAATAGATTTGAGCACAGCCCGGGGGAAATGGAACCGGTGATGCTGTGGTCAAACACAGACTTCCCAACACAATCTGTTGATGAGACAGAGCCAGGTTTATTGCTTTCTGTGGGGAAGCAGAATGGGATTTGGGCCGTGTCTTGGAAAGGAAAAAGCAAGGTCGAATTTTATGGAGAATTTGGATTGTGACTTAAGATAAGCCTTTCAAGCATGGAAGCTCGATTAGAATCATGATATAGCCATTTAGAACTGTTGAAAAATAGCAAAGTGAAAATTTTAAAGCAAGGGGCTCATAGAACTCGGGGGTATAAAACGTCTGTTTAATTTTTCCTAATTTATTATTTATTTATTTATTTTTGGCCTTACAGAGTCTCTGTTTCCGTGCGACCTTTTTGTCAAGTCGCAGCGAGTCGGGGCTGCTCTATTTCCTGTGGCTGGGGTGGGGTGGGGGTGGGGGTGGTTCTAGATGCCCTGGCAACTCTTGTTGCAGAGCACAGGCTCTAGGGCACATGGGCTTCAGTAACTGTGGCTCCAGAGCACAGACTCAGTAGTTGTGCTCCATGGCATGTGGGATCTTCCTGGATCAGGGCTCGAACCCATGTCTCCTGCATTAGCAAGCAGTTTCTTAACCACTAAGCTACCAGGGAAGCCCTGTTTATGTTTTATAGCCAAAACTCAATGGATCTTCCAGGAGGTTCCTGTAAGGAACAATCAAATTCTTTGCCTGGGGCAAATATCTCCTGGAAAAGTAAAGTCATGCTAATAAAGACAAAGGAATAGTAAATTGATAATAAATTGGACAATTCTGGGAGAAGAAGGTTCTTTCCGTTCTCTGAGTCCTAGCTCTGAGTGGAAGGTAAATGGCTTCCCTTCCTTGTGCCTTATTCTAAAGAGGGACCCCTGAGGATGGAGAGGATTCAATGAATTCGCAGCATATTTAAGAGGCAGAAAACACAGAACTTCCTGTTGGACCAGATTGTGACATATGGAAAAGAAACCACACCACCTAGAAATCTCCTTAAGACCATGCAATGAAGGTGGTAAGTAAGTTTGGGCTAGAGGCATAAATTTGGATATCAGTTCAGTTCAGTCACTCAGTCACGTCCAACTCTTTGCCACCCTATGGACCACAGTATGCTAGGCTTCCCTGTTCATCACCAACTTCTGGAGCTTGCTCAAACTCAAATCCATCTAGTCGGAGATGCCATCCAACCATCTCATCTTCTGTCATCCCCTTCTCCTCCTGCCTTCAATCTTTCCCAGCATCAGGGGCTTTTCTAATGAGCCAGTTGTTCGCATCAGGTGGCCAAAGTATTGGAACTTCAGCTTTAGCATCAGCCCTTCCAATGAATATTCAGGACTGAATTCCTTTAGGACTGACTGGTTTGATCTCCTTGCAGCCCAAGGGACTCTCAAGAGTCTTCTCCAACACCACAGTTCTAAAGCATTAATTCTTCGGTGCTCAGCATGCAATGATTACTTAAAGCTAAGGGAGAGCCGAAAATCACCCAGTGAGGGCTGCGTTCTCCCAGAGTGTATATGTCATTAGAAAGATTAAAAAAAAAAAACGGTCCAAGGATGAAAATCTGAGGTGTTTCTAAGATTCAGAGGCACAGTTCAGTTCAGTTCAGTCACTCAGTCGTGTCTGACTCTTTGCAACCCCATGAATTGCAGCATGCCAGGCCTCCCTGTTCATCACCAACTCCCGGAGTTCACCCAAACTCATGTCCATCAAGTCGGTGATGCCATCCAACCATCTCATCCTCTGTCCTCCCCTTCTCCTTCTGCCCCCAATCCCTCCCAGCATCAGAGTCTTTTCCAATGAGTCAACTCTTCACATGAGGTAGCCAAAGTATTGGAGTTTCAGCTTTAGCATCAGTCCTTCCAAAGAACACCCAGGACTGATCTCCTTTAGAATGGACTGGTTGGATCTCCTTGCAGTCCAAGGGACTCTCAAGAGTCTTCTCCAACACCACAGTTCAAAAGCATCAGTTCTTCAGCACTCAGCTTTCTTCACAGTCCAACTCTCACATCCATACATGACCACTGGAAAAACCATAGCCTTGACTAGATGGACCTTTGTTGGCAAAGTAATGTCTCTGCTTTTGAATATGCTATCTAGATTGGTCATAACTTTCCTTCCAAGGAGTAAGCATCTTTTAATTTAATGGCTGCAATCACCATCTGCAGTGATTTTGGAGCCCAAAAAAATAAAGTCTGACACTGTTTCCACTGTTTCCCCATCTATTTCCCATGAAGTGATGGGACCACATGCCATGATCTTAGTTTACTAAATGTTGAGCTTTAAGCCAACTTTTTCACTCTCCTCTTTCACTTTCATCAAGAGGCTTTTTAGTTCCTCTTCACTTTCTGCCATAAGGGTGGTGTCATCTGCATATCTGAGGTTATTGATATTTCTCCTGGCAATCTTGATTCCAGCTTGTGCTTCATCCAGCCCAGCGTTTCTCATGATGTACTCTGCATAGAAGTTAAATAAGCAGGGTGACAATATACAGCCTTGACGTACTCCTTTTCCTATTTGGAACCAGTCTGTTGTTCCATGTCCAGTTCTAACTGTTGCTTCCTGACCTGCATATAGGTTTCTCAAGAGGCAGGTCAGGTCTGGTATTCCCGTCTCTTTCAGAATTGTCCAGTTTATTTTGATCCACATAGTCAAAGGCTTTGGCATAGTCAATAAAGCAGAAATAGATGCTTTTCTGGAACTCTCTTGCTTTTTACATGATCCAGTGGATGTTGGCAATTTGATCTCTGGTTCCTCTGCCTTTTCTAAAACCAGCTTGAACATCTGGAGGTTCATGGTTCACATATTGCTGAAGCCTGGCTTGGAGAATTTTGAGCATGACTTTACTAGCGTGTAAGATGAGTGCAATTGTGCAGTAGTTTGAGCGTTCTTGGGCTTCCCTGGTGGCTCAGAGGTTAAAGCGTCTGCCTCCAATGCGGGAGACCCGGGTTCGATCCCTGGGTCAGGAAGATCCCCTGGAAAAGGAAATGGTAACCCACTACAGTATTCTTGCCTGGAGAATCCCATGGACAGAGGAGCCTGGCGGGCTACAGTCCACAGGGTTGCAAGGAGTCGGACACAACTGAGCAACTTCACTTCACTTCACTTCACTTTGAGCATCTTTGGCATTGCCTTTCTTTGGGATTGGAATGAAAACTGACCTTTTCCAGTCCTGTGGCCACTGCTGAGTTTTCCAAATTTGCTGGCATATTGAGTGCAGCACTTTCACAGCATCATCTTTCAGGATTTGAAATAGCTCAGTTGAAATTCCATCACCTGCAGTAGCTTTGTTCGCAGTGATGCTTTCTAAGGCCCATTTGACTTCACATTCCAGGATGTCTGGCTCTAGGTGAGTGATCACACCATCGTGATTATCTGGGTCATGAAGCTCTTTTTTGTACAGTTCTTCTGTGTATTCTTGCCACCTCTTCTTAATATCTTCTACTTCTGTTAGGTCCATACCGTTTCTGTCCTTTATTGAGCCCATCTTTGCATGAAATGTTCCCTTGGTATCTCTAATTTTCTTGAAGAGATCTCTAGTCTTTCCCATTCTGTTGTTTTCCTCTATTTCTTTGCATTGATCACTGAGGAAGGCTTTCTTACCTCTCCTTGCTGTTCTTTGGAACTCTGCATTCAGATGCTTATATCTTTCATTTTCTCCTTTGCTTTTTGCTTCTCTTCTTTTCACAGCTATTTGTAAGGCCTTCTCAGACAGCCATTTTGCTTTTTTGCATTTCTTTTCCATGGGGATGGTCTTGATCCATGTCTGCCGTACAATGTCACGAACCTCCGTCCACAGTTCATCAGGCACTCTATCTCTCAAACCTAGTCCCTTAAGTCTATTTCTCACTTCCACTGTATAATCATAAGGGATTTGATTTAGGTCATACCTGAATGGTCTAGTGGTTTTCCCTACTTTCTTCAACTTAAGTCTGAATTTGGCAATAAAGAGTTCATGATCTGAGACACCGTCAGCTCCTGGTCTTGTTTTTGCTGACTGTATAGAGCTTTGCCATCTTTGGCTGCAAAGAATATAATCAATCTGATTTCAGAGTTAACCATCTGGTGATGTCCATGAGTAGAGTCTTCTCTTGTGTTGTTGGAAGAGGGTGCTTGCTATGACCAGTGCATTTTCTTGGCAAAGCTCTATTAGCATTTGACTGGCTTCATTCCATATTCTGAGGCCAAATTTGGCTGTTACTCCAGGTGTTTCTTGACTTCCTACTTTTGCATTCCAGTCCCATATAATGAAACGGACATCTTTTTTGGGTGTTAGTTCTAAAAGGTCTTGTAGGTCTTCATAGAACCGTTCAATTTCAGGTTCTTCAGCATTACTGGCTGTGGCATAGGCTTGGGTTACTGTGATACTGAATGGTTTGCCTTGGAAACGAACAGAGATCATTCTGTTGTTTTTGAGATTGCATCCAAGTACTGCATTTTGGGCTCTTTGGTTGACCATGATGGCTACTCCATTTCTTCTAAGGGATTCCTGCCCACAGTAGTAGATATAATGGTCATCTGAGTTAAATTCACCCATTCCAGTCCATTTTAGTTCACTGATTGCTAGAATGTCGACGTTCACTCTTGCCATCTCCTGTTTGACTACTTCCAATTTGCCTTGATTCATGGACCTGACATTCCAGGTTCCTATGCAATATTGCTCTTTACAGCATTGGACCTTGCTTTTATCACCAGTCACATCCACAGCTGGGTATTCTTTTTGCTTTGGCTCCATCCCTTCATTCTTTCTGGAGTTATTTCTCCACTGATCTGCAGTAGCATATTGGGCACCTACTGACCTGGGGAGTTTCTCCTTCAGTATCCTATCATTTTGCCTTTTCATACTGTTCATGGGGTTCTCAAGGCAAGAATACTGAAGTGGTTTGCCATTCCCTTCTCCAGTGGACCACATTCTGTCAGACCTCTCCACCATGACCCGCCCATCTTGGGTGGCCCCACACGGCATGGCTTAGTTTCATTGAGTTAGACAAGGCTGTGGTCCTAGTGTGATTAGATTGACTAGTTTTCTGTGATTATGGTTTGTGTGTCTGCCCTCTGATGCCCTCTCGCAACACCTACTTTCTTATTTGGGTTTCTCTTACTTTGGACATGGGGTATCTCTTCCCAGCTGCTCCAGCAGAGCGCACAGCAGTAAGTATCAATAGTGGCACAGTAGTAAGTTTCAATTCTAAATGTATTTATGTGATGGCAAATAGCAGAAAACTGTACTTGACTGTGTGTCTTAGATGCGGGTGTATTCTTGTCACGTAACAAGAATGAGGCAGCTGCTCCGTTTATACTTTGGGGACCCAAGTTGTTTTATCATCCCCCTTTAGAACATAGATTTCTGTCCTCAGGCTTGTGGCTTCATGGTCACAGGATGGCAGCTGTATCTTTGGGCAAACAACCACCATGCAGATAGTAAGCAGGAGGGGCCCAGGGCAAGCCCGCCCCTTTGAGCCAAGAAATGAAAACTGCCCAGGAAGCCTTTACTCAGCCACCTTCTTCACTGTCCAGAGCACGTGTCCTCCCAACTCCAAGTGAGTCCAGGAAAGGAAGTCTTAACAGCTGGGCACTGTGCTGACCTGGACAGCACTGGCGGTGCATTTGTCGGGACGAGAGAAGGATCAAGTACTGTGTACACAGCTGGTACTGTGTGCCTCCGGCGGATAATAAGAACCCAGGGGCTTTGCTGGTGGCTCAGTGGTTAAGAATCTGCCTGCCAATGCAGGGACATGTGTTTGATCCCTGGCCTGCAAAGATCCCACATGTTGCAGAGCAACTAAACCCGTGTGCTGCAACCACTGAGTCCATGCTCTAGAGCCCAGGAGCCCTAGGGCCCCTCGTGCTTGGCAAGTGAAGCCACTGCGATGAGAAGCCTGCATACCACAACTAAAGAATAGCCCTCACACGCCACAACTGGAGAAGGCCCGCATGCAACCAAGAAGACCCAGTGCAAACAAGAATAAATAAAATAAATAAAGAACCCAGGAAGCGGGCTGAGGGGTGGTGAGAGAAGGGAAAGGGAAACACTGAGAGTGTATGATGTGACACAAACCAAAGGAGGATGTTCTTTCAAGGAGGGATTGAGGGGGTCAGATATTCCTCAAGAATATGGGAAAGATGGGGAGGGGGAGAGTACAGGATTTGGGAACACGGAGGTCACTGGGGACAGTGACAAGAGCTAGTACTGCAATGAGGTGGAGCCCAGGGGAAGTATACAGAGGAGAAGATGGGAAGTGGGGAAGTGGGGGTTAATTTTATTTTAGAAGTTTTGTTAATGCAAGTTCGTGTGCCCAACACTCAGTGAGGTCAGGCAAACTGAAACATCAGAGTTTGTGGAGCAGGGAAAGGTTGACTGCAGGGCCATGCAAGGAGACAGGTGGCTCATGCCCTAAAAAGCCTCGAGCTCCCCAAAAGGTTTCAGCCGAGCATTTTTAAAGAGCATGTGAGGGAGGGGGGTTTGCAGGTTCTGTAATTAGCTTGTGCACGATTCTCTGATTGGCTGACAGTGAGGGAACAGGGTGGTATCACAGGGGTTAGCATTATCAGTCCTTGGGTTCCAGAAGACCTGGGACTGTGCTCATGGTCTTCAAGTACTTACCATCTTCCATTTAGTGGAGATTTTCACATCTGCAAAACAACTCAGGAAATGTGCATCAAATACTATCATCTAGGTACTTCAGGCTTCCAGGTGGCTCAGTGGTAAAGCCACCTGCCACTGCAGGAGACACTGGTTTGATCCCTAGCTTGGGAAGATCCCCTGGAGAAGGAAATGGCAACCCACCCTAGTATTCTTGCCTGGGAAATCCCATGGACAGAGGAGCCTGGTGAGCTACAGTCCATGGGGTCGCAGAGAGTCGGAGATGACTGAGCGATTAAACAACAGCAATAAGATTCTCCAGAGAGGAGCTAAAGCAGAGAATATGAGGGAAGGCCCAACAGAGTCTTGCTCAGTTACAATTTGGCCTTGAAAGGGGTAGTTGGGAGGAGAAACATGTGTAAAAAGGGAAGGATGTGTTAAGATGGAAAATATTGCCATCTATCTCACTAAATGGCCTTCAGGATACAGCAGATATTAAATAGTCTTAAAACATTAAGTTTCAGGGCCTCCTAAGCCCATTTCTTCCCAAAACCATACAGCATGGCACACAGAATAGGATTTGGAGGCAAAAAGAGTTAGGTTTGAAACCTAACTCTGCCTAGCTGTGTGATCTCAAGCCAGTTGCTTGACCATCTGTTTGCTCCCATGTAAAAAGGAAGAATCTCGGCTCAAAAGCCACGAAAGGATGTAGTGGGAGTGTTAGTTGCTCAGTCGTGTCTGACTCCTTGCAACCCCATGGACTGTAGCCCCCCAGGCTCCTCTGTCCATGGGCTCCTCCAGGCAAGAATACTGGAGTGGGTTGTCATTCCTGTCTCCACAGGATCTTCCCAACCCCGGGATCGAACCTGGGTCTCCTGCATTGCAGGCAGATTCTTTCCCATCTGAGCTACGGGAAATGAAAGGATAGAAGCCTGCAAAGTACACATCACAGTGCCTGGCACAGAGTAAATCATGAATAAGAGGCACTCATATTCTTCTTGAAGGCCAGATCCAGCATTTATATATCAAGGGGCTAAATGAAATTCCCATGAGACAGAAATAACAGACGCTTAATAACGTTTTGTAATTTCCTTTGAGCCAAAGCACAGGAAGACAACCAGGCCCCATAAAGCCACACTCCTTAATGCATACAACCCAACTCACTGCTTTATGTTTCCCCATTTGTAACTCGGCAGAAAATCATGTACCTGCTTGTCTCTCTGAGGCTCAAAGTATAGCCAGAGGGCTGAGCAGCAGCTGAGCATCTGCCTCCTCCTTGAAATTCAGGGTCAGCAGGAGGACAGACCCGCAAGAACATTTGCAAGGGGAGAGGGTTCTTTGCAAGGCAGATGGAAGAACAAATACCAAGCAAGAAGACACGTGGATGCGTATGGATGAAAAAGTATGTGTCATGAGAACCCTCAACGTGTGAGCTAACTTCATATTATTATGACTTTATCATCATTAGGATGCTGTTTACCTTTATTTGCCTTAGCTCTTTGGGGGAAGCTGCATGTGGGGAAAGGGGTGGGTCCCAGAAGGAAATTCGGAAGGCATTTGTAGAGCGGAATGAAGGATTCTAATGTCTCTCTCCTGCACACCACCCGGAATGACTCTCAGAGCTGATAGAATTACTGAGGATTGATGAAAATGCTTTGGTTTCCAGGGCTTCTGGCAGGAAACAGGGCCCACTGTGCTGCCTTTCCCTCCTCCGGGAAGCCCCAAGAGCCCAAACTGGAGTCCAGCAGTTCAGTTCAGCTCAGTCGCTCAGTCATGTCTAGCTCTTTGCAACCGCATGGACTGCAGCATGCCAGGCTTCCCTGTCCGTCACGAACTCCCGGAGCTTGCTCAAACTCATGTCCATTGAGTTGGTGATGCCATCCCACCATCTCATCCTCTGTCATCCCCTTCTCCTTCTGCCTTCAATTTTTCCTAGCATCGGGGTCTTTTCGTATGAGTCAGTTCTTCGCATCAGGTGGCCAAAGTATTGGAGCTTCAGCTTCAGCATCAGTCCTGCCAATGAATACTCAGGACTGATTTCCTTTAGGACTGACTGCTTTGATCTCCTTGCAGTCCAAGGGACTCTCAAGAGTCTTCCCCAACAACACAGCTCAAAAGCATCAATTCTTAGGTGCTCAGCTTTCTTTATAGTCCAACTCTAACACCCATACATAACTACTGGAAAAACCATAGCCTTGACTAGACAGACCTTTGTTGACAAAGTAATGCCTCTAGTTTTTAATATGCTGTCTAGGCTAGTCATAGCTTTTCTTCCAAGGAGCAAGCATCTTTTAATTTCATGGCTGCAGTCACCATCTGCAGTGATTTTGGAGCCCAAAAAATAAAGTCTGACACTGTTTCCACTGTTTCCCCATCTATTTCCCATGAAGTGATGGGACCACATGCCATGATCTTCGTTTTCTGAATGTTGAGCTTTAAGCCAACTTTTTCACTCTCCTCTTTCACTTTCATCAGAGGCTCTTTAGTTGTTCTTCACTTTCTGCCATAAGGGTGGTGTCATCTGCATATCTGAGGTTATTGATATTTCTCCCGGCAATCTTGATTCCAGCTTGTGCTTCTTCCAGCCCAACGTTTCTCATGATGTACTCTGCATAGAAGTTAAATAAGCAGGGTGACAATAAACAACCATGATGTACTCCTTTCCCAATTTGGAACCAGCCTGTTCTTCCATGTCCAGTTCTAACTGTCGTTTCTTGACCTATATACAGATTTTTCAGGAGGCAAGTAAGGTGGTCTGGTATTTCCATCTCTTGAAGAATTTTCCACAGTTTCTTGTGATTGACACAGTCAAAGGCTTTGGCGTAATCAATAAAGCAGAAATAGATGTTTTGTCTGGAACTCTCTTGCTTTTTCGATGATCCAGCAGATGTTGGCAATTTGATCTCTGGTTCCTCTGCCTTTCCTAAATCCAGCTTGAACATCTGGAAATTCACGGTTCATATACTGTTGAAGCCTGGCTTGGAGAATTTTGAGCATTACTTTGCTAGCATGTGAGATGAGTGCAATTGTGTAGTAGTTTGAACATTCTTTGGCACTGCCCTTCTTTGGGATTGGAATGAAAACTGACCTTTTCCAATCCTGTGGCCACTGCTGAGTTTTCCAGACTTGCTGGCATATTGAGTGCAGCACTTTCACAGCATCATCTTTCAGGATTTGAAATAGCTCAACTGGAATTCCATCACCTCCACTAGCTTTGTTCATAGTGATGCATCTTAAGGCCCACTTGACTTCACATTCCAGGATGTCTGCCTCTAGGTGAGTGATCACACCATCGTGGTTATCTAGGTCATGAAGATCTTTTCTGCATAGTTCTTTTGTGTGTTCTTGCCACTTCTTTTTAGTATCTTCTACTTCTACTAGGTCCATGCCATTTCTGTCCTTTATTGTGCCCATCTTTGCATGAAATATTCCCTTGGTATCTCTGATTTTCTTGAAGAGATTTTTAATCTTTCCCATTTCATTGTTTTCCACTATTTCTTTGCATTGATCACTGAGGAAGTCTTTCTTATCTCTCCTTGCTATTCTTTGGAACTTTTCATTCAAATGGGTATATCTTTCCCTTTCTCCTTTGCCATTAGCTTCTCCTTTCTTCTAGAATATCTGTAAGGCCTCCTCAGACAACCATTTTGCCCTTTTGTATTTCTTTTTCTTGGGGGTGCTCTTCATCCCTGCATCCTGTACCATGTCACAAACCTCAGTCCATAGTTCCTCAGGCACTCTATCAGATCTAATCCCTTGAATCTATTTGTCACTTTCACTGTATAATCATAAGGGATTTGATTTAAGTCATACCTGAATGGTCTGTTGTTTTTCCCTACTTTCTTCAATTTAAGTCTGAATTTGGCAATAAGGAATTCATGATCTGAGCCACAGTCAGCTCCTGGACTTGTTTTTGCTGACTGTATAGAGCTTCTCCATCTTTGGCTGCAAAGCATATAATCAATCTGACTTGTGTATTGACCGTCTGGTGATGTCCATGTGTTGAGTCTTCTCTTGTGTGGAATCTAGCAGTCTAGGTTCAGGCACCGTCAGTTAACTTTCTTTTTTGTTTGTTTTTGTTGGTATCCCTGGGTGGGCTCAAACCACCTAGGGCAAGTTTCTTAACTTTCTGAACCTTAGTGTCTTTAACAGTAAATGCGGTAGTAAAACCAACATCAGTTTCATTATGAAGACTAGAGGAAGCCTCCTAGACAGAAGGCCTGGTTCAGTGTCCAGCCCGTAATTGGTGCTCAGACATTCCTTGCCCTTGAGCCCTTTTTCCCCAGTGTATGCTGTCTGCTCCCCTTTCTGACACATACTTTGTTGTTGCTTAGTCGCTAAGTCCTGTCCAACCGTTTTGTGACCCTGTGGACTGTAGCCCACCAGGCTCCCCTGTCCATGGGATTTCCCAGGCAAGAATGCTGGAGTGAGTTGCCATTTCCCTCCCCAGAGGATCTTCCAGACCCATGAATTGAAACCGGGTCTCCTGCATTGGTAGGCGGATTCTTTACCACTGAGCCACCTGGGAAGCCCGATACATATGTGCCCCACACATATGGCCTTAGGGATGGGGTGCCCAGGAGTGAGGTTTCTTGTGTTCTCTGGGAAGAAGATGCTGGAATGGGGTTTCGCAGGGAAACTGTGCAAGAAAAGAAGCAGGAACAGGAGTGGGCAGCAGGAATCTTTAGACCAGAATGAAGATGTGTGATGAAGCCTGTGCCAAGGGAGCTGTGGAGCAGAGAACGCCCACTAGAGGAGTCCCTCGTGGGGCAGAAATAGCCGAGCCCTGTAGCACACCAGGCTCTGTCAATGACCGTGGACTTCCCAGAGAAGCAGGCTGCCAGCTGAGATTAGTCCTAAGGGAGACAGCGAGGGACCCTCGCCCTGCAGACCATCCTTCCTGAAAGGCGCATCTCTGGTCTGTCATGCCTCTGAAAATAAAACTTATTTTTAACGCACACTAGAAAATTCATTTTTAAAAGAAACACTAGAAAATTGCTTCTTGGCCTTTTGGCTAAGATCAAATGTAAAAATCACTAAGAAAAAGATGTTGGAGGATTTCCTAGCGTTCCCAGGGCTGGATCACTGATTGCAACTGATGGAGAAGGCAGGAGGGAGGAAGAAGAAAGGAAGATGGAGGAGACAGAGCAGGGTTAGAACAGTCAAGTAGGAGGGGCCGGGAGAGGAGCCGCAGTAACCAGGCGTCTCTGATTCCCAGACTTTAAGAAGTAGACCTAATCTGGGCTCAGGGGAGCGAAGAACCCTAAAGACTTGCACGACTCTCCGTCTCCCAAAAGTGGATGAACTGTCACCACGTGCATCCTCACCATTGCTGGACTGGGGATGGGAGAGTCTGGGAAAGAAGGGACTCCTTGGCAAAGAAAGCCATCTTACTGAGAAGGAGACAGACAAGAGGCTTTGGAGAAATGCACACATCTTTTACCCTCTAATCTCATTTGAATCTCCAGTAAGGAAACTACTGGGGCTTCCCTGGTGGCTCAGATGGTAAAGAATTTGCCTGTCATGCAGGAGACCTGGGTTCTCAGCTGAGGTTCTATTGCAATAGAAAGGGCACAAGCAAGCCAAAAGCCCTGGGTGCTAATTCAACTCTGGGTCAAGGAATAGTGCTCTGAGCTGGTCTCAATAAATCTTATCAACCTTGTTTTTTCCCCCTTTATCTTTGAATTGACATGAAATCAAACACGTGAAATGATCTCTAAGATTCCTTCCAGCGATGCAGTCCTGGGAGTTATTCATTATCAAGGGGGAATAACCCTCAAAGAATTCCAGAAGTCAGGACTAAGTACATAGCCCAAGGCACTTGGACACATATCATTTTCTAAGGAGAAAAAAGGGCAAATATCACAGCAGAGTTGCATCAATGCAGGTTGTTAATAGAGAATCAGAACAGGCTGAGTCTGTTTTCTCATGATCATGAATAAGGCCTTTCCCGCACTAGAGGCCGATCCGACGGTTGTCTATTTGAGAGCCAGGGCTCTCTCCCTTAGGAGAACACACTCATTTGCCCCTCCATAAAGGGAAAACCTCACACACCCAAACCTGAAATCCTTCCAGTTTAGATGTGTTTTGGGCCCAGAGAGGCTTTTATTCCCTCTTTCATGAAATGAATCATGATTAATAATAGCCAGAGGGTGAGGAATTACAGTCATGCCTTATTACTGAAGATGCCTCTTTACCCCAGCCAATGATGAAGCATTTCATCAACTGGAAACCAGCATCAGCCCCAGAATTTCACTCTCACGTTCCCAGAGAAGGGCGGTTACTAGGTGTTCGGGGTAGCAGGGGAAGCAGAGTCCAGTTACTCAACCGTGTCGGTCCTTCCCCCTCCTACTTAACTCATGATTCAGCTCTCAGCCCCCCAAAACCATCCTCTTTTTTCTTTCTCTTTCTCTTTTTTTGAGCAAGAGAAAATCCAAAAGTTGGTACTGTGAATCAAAATTTCTCAGATGGAAACCAGAATGGATAAAATAAACACTAATTTTCAACTAAGTTATTTCCCCTTCTGGGTGTTTACCCAATCGAATAATCAATAAAAGCCACTTATAGAGAGAGGTGGATGGAGGGAGGCTGAGTGGCTGGTTCTTTTCATCTTGGTTTCACTGCCTTGATTACTTCTTAGGTAGTAAACCAGTAAGTCATCTACATGCACGGGGGTGCAGGAAAATCAAATACAAGAAAGAAAAAAAAGAAAAAGGATTGAATCAGCATTCGTGACATATTATCTCTCCAGCCCCAGTTCTTCCTTCCGGTTTGAGAACTGCTCCTGTTGTCACAACAAGTGCAAATGAGGCTCATTCATTCAGGAGAGCCCGGTTGAGCCTGACCTCTTTACTAACTGGAAGCAGTGGATTGTTAAATTTAATAAGCATATGCACATTTGTTCTAGGAACAAATAGCTTTGGGGTACAATGTAAGATGACCTGCAATGAAAATAAAATATTAAGTGCTTAACATTTTACCATAAAGAGCTGTCTAATGTCAAATTGTGTGGGATTTGATGTCTTATCATTTTGTCCAGCTTCAAATATGTTCTATTGTTGATTTCAGCACCCCCACCCCCATCTTCACCGCCAACCCCCATTACCCAGCCCCCCTGCATGGGTCTTCCTGGTGGCTTTAAATGACTCTGAACCCCCACACAGACAAAAGGAAGTCCATTTTAGATTCACAGAACTGCCCCTTCCTCTCTTTAATTACAGTATATCCAAATGGTAAATGATTTTATTTGCATTTGAAGGAAAAATTCAAAAAGAATTGGGGCTGGGAAGTGGAAATTCTTAAAAGCTTTCCCTAAATATTCTGACAGTATAAACCCAAGAGAAGAGGAAGTCTCCAAGATTAGCAAAGGTTAGGGTAATAAAATAAATGACAAAAAATTCCAGGATCAGCAGGACATAATGAGAAAAAAAAAGGGAGACTATCCCAAATTGTCTTCCTCCTTGGCTTCTTTTGTTAGGCTTTCTCCAGATATTGGAGGACAAAGAAGCGTGGTGGGCTGCAGTCCATGGGGTCGCAAGACGACTTAGCAACTCAACAACAGCAACTCCTTTTGGCCCATAGGTAGAGTCTCTGGGACATCTTTCAGAAAACAATGGTTATTCTAAGCTATTCCTTCCATCCTAAAGGCTCCTAAAGACAAACAATGCACTTCCCTCCCTGTTCTACCCTCAGGCACTTTCTTTTCGTCCTGCTATATTTTTAACTCTCCCCAGAACTTTCCAAGATGCGTCCTCTGTAACTTGTCTACCCTTAGTGGGTATCGCTTTTGTACCTCTTGCTTTTCCTCCAATGTTCAGGTGAAAGTGAGGCGGGGTGGGTGTCAAACTCGAGGAAGGTTAAACAAAACAAAAAACCTAAGGGTGCTCCAAAATGGGGCTCCAGAGTGACAGACAGGTAGTCTACCTTACCTCTCTGTCCAATTCAAAGGTTATCCATTTAACCGGAGAGCTCAGTTCTGGAACCTGGATTGGAGTCTTGGATCGTTTCTTTCCCTCATTTATTGGTTAATTAAAAAATTTTTTTCTTAATTGGCCTAAGCACCTACAATCTGCCAGGCACGAGGCATCTTGCATTTGTAGAACTTATATTCTGCTGAAGGAGAACAACAGTAATACCATATATATATATATATATATATATACATATATATATAGCTGTAATGAAGAACATCTTACACAAAATAATGTATGAGAATTGGGGTAGAGGTCAGAGACGGTCCTGCCAAGAAAGTGACTTTTATGCTAAGACATGTGGGAAAGTCTCAGATGGGGGGAATCTGAACAGTCCTTCCCAGGAAGGTGAAAATGCAGGAGCTCAGGACTTATAGATCAAAATGAGCAGGAACAGGTGTTTGCTGATTGGTTAGCAAGGTCTTTTGGCTTAAATGAAGTACAGTATGGGGACTTCCCAGGTGGCACAGTGATAACGAATACACCTGCCAATGCAGGAGACACAAAAGACAAAGGTTCGATCCCTGGGTTGAGAAGAGCCCCTGGAGTAGGAAATGGCAAGCCACTCCATTATTCTTGCCTGAAAAACTCCATGGACAGAGGAACTTGGTGGGGTACAGTCCATGGACTTGCAAAGAATTAAACACGACTGAGCAACTGAGCACGTAAAGCAAGGTACTTTCCTCATAAGGAGCAAAGGGGAGTCTTGTAGCCAGTGATGTGACTTGTGCTGAGCAAACAGGTGTTCGTTGGTCAACCCAGGGATCCTTTTCTGAGAAAGACAAGCCTAGAAACTTAGTGAATTTTGGTTTGCTTATTCGGGGCTGGGCATGAGCGATTACGTCTTGGGCCCAGTTTGGTTACTTTAAACGAGTGCTGTGGGAATTCATTTTTACTCAGATGAATTACATCATCTGACTTACATTTTTCAAAGAGCTCTTTAGGAATTCCCTGGTGGTCTAGTGGTTAGAATTTGGCACTTTTACAGCCATGGCCTGGGTTCAATCCCTGGCAGGGCCAAAAAAATAAAAGACCACTTTGACCATCAGTTGAATAGAGTCAAGGGAATAGTACCAACTTGGAAACCAGTAATCCAGGTAAAAGGTCAATTAACTAGGTTACTAGCAGTTGAAAGGAGTGGACAGTCTCTGCTTCAGGGTATATTCTAGTGGTAGAGACAACAGGATCTGATGAGATTGGCTGCTGGGGTATTCAGAGGAAAGAAGAATCAAAGACGACTCATAGGTTAATATCTGGAGCAACTGCGTAGAAGATGGAGACATTTACGGAGATGGAGGTGAGGGGATGGAAAGTTTCTGTGCTTGGTTTTCTCCTTTGAAAAAAGGAGACAATAATACCTACCTCATATACTTGAGGATTCATTAAAAGAAAAAGCCAGGCTCCCAGTATGTGCTCAATTAACTTTAGTTGTCATTGTTCTGTGGCAAGCATTGTGCTGGGAACTGGTTTTCCAAGATAGATAGATATCTACTTTAATGAAGTTTAGAGTTTAATAAAAGATGTTAAATGTTTGGAGAAAGGAGCAGTGAGGGCAGTCAATTTATTCTGGATGTTTCCTGCAGAAGGTACAGAAAAACATTAAAAATTGTTTTTTAATTTTTAAAAATGTTTATTTATTTGACTGTGCTGGATCTGTATTTGCAGCATGTGGGATCTAATTCCCTGATCAACAATAGAACCTGGGCCCCCTGCATTGGGGGCATGGAGTCTTAGCCACTGGACCACCAGGGAAGTTCCCAGAAAAACATTTTTTATATACAAGAGGAGTCCAAATTGCAGAGTCCAAGACCAAGCAGAGCATTTTCTGCATTTACAATAAATGGTGGGCGCCAATACAGGTTTTGTGGGGTACAATAACCAAACATGTGCTGAGACTGTATTTAACACTCTAACCTCATTTACAGCATTTGCAAATTTCTGTGCTATTAATATTCTTATTGTGGCCAGTTTCAATCTATCAATATGATGTCCAGAAACTCACAAGGCCCTTCCCTGGTGTTCAGTGGTTAAGAATTTGAACTTCCAGTGCAAAGGGCATGGGTTTGATCCCTGGTCAGAGAAATGACTGCCCGCATACTGCACAGTACAGGAAAAAAAAAAAAAAAAAAACATTTCACAAAATTCCTGAAAATTTAGCAATCGACTCTTGTAAAGCAGTATGAGCAGATTCTAGCTCATCACTGATCATCTAGTGTGCTCAGTAAAGAAGGGAATGATGACCTTTTAGGAAGACAAATCTAGTCTTAAGTGCGCTTCTTTGATGAGAAATAAAAATTGGAGGAAGAAGTTCATTTATTTACTCATAATCCACAAATAATTATTGAGTACTTTCTGTATGTAGGAGAATATGCTATGTACTAAGAATACCTTTATTTAACCATTCGGTAAACAGACAAGGCACCCTAAAACCTACACAGAGCTTACAACCTAGCTGGAGTCCACTGTGGAAATTCAGACTGAGTTGAGAAGTTCTTAGAGTACTGATGGTGGAAAGTAAGCAGGAATAAGTGACGAGTCTGAGTTCTTTAGCAGGATTCATGTCCAGATCTATGATGTGGAAATAGAGGGGACAAGAAGGCAAAGATCTACCACAGCTACTTGTCTGGCACATGTTTCCCATTAACTGAGAAGTTAGAAGGAGAAGCCTGTACAGGGTAGATGCTCAATACAAAATTGCTGAATGTGAAAGTGTTTAATATTTGTAATAGAGTGTTCATAGAGTTTCTGATACATTTAATTTGCATAGATGAATTGTATGTAGTGCATTATATAGAAACATACTTTTTTATGTTCATAAGGATGCAGGTATACTGGGGAGTTCTATAGGATGAGCAATTTGATTTCTCCAACAAATAAATGGTGGGGAAATAAAGAGATTAAAAGAGACATAACAAAAAAAGTATATGTGGAAGTTGTTTAGATTCTGATCTGAATGAACCCGTTTAAGAAAGAAAATCCCGGGAAGATTGAATATAGACAGCACACTAGCTGATGTTAAAGCATTATTGCTGATTTTGGTAGGTATGAAATGGTATGATGGTTATGTTTTAGATGGAGCAATAAAGGCACCTTATCTACTATATATATACATATATATATATATATATACACACACACACACACACATACACATAATGAGGTATTTACAGGTAAAATGGAACAATGTCTGGGATTTATTTTTGTGTTATTGTACATAAGGCCCATAATGTATTCTCATGGAGTCAAAGACTTCTGGGAAGAAGTGATTCTCCCTAGAAGGAAGCTGAGGGATGACAAGCATGTAGGACTATGGAGAATGTGAGGGATATAGTCTATGCCTGCAAAAGTCTAGAGCAGAAGACGAGGGGGAATGGTGAGAGATGAGGTTGAAGATGTAGAGGCTGGGTCAAAACAATCTTAAGGGAAGTTGATCCTAAGAGTAGGATATGTTTCAGTCATCATTGCTATGTAATAAGCCACACCAAAACTCTGTGGCTTAAAAGGCTTTAAACAATAGCAATCATTTATCTTGGCATCCCTGGTGGCTCAGATGATAAAAAATCTGCTTGCAAGGCAGGAGACACAGGTTCAATCCCTGGGTTTGGAAGATCCCCTGTAGAAGGAAATGGCAACCCACTCCAGTATTCTTCCCTGGAGAATTCCATGGACAGAGGAGCCTGGCGGGCTAGAGTCCATGGGATTACAAAGAGTCAGACATGACTGAGCAACTAACACAATCTAGTTTTTTCATGATTCTGCAAATGGAGCTCTTCTTTACTCCCTGGGGTGGCTGTGGAGGTTTACTGGAATAGGGGAATCTGAGATTCCTAAGGTTCAGAATGTGCATATGGCCTCGCTCCCTCCTCTGGGCTACAGCCTACAGGGGCTGGCTGATCCTCTGTCTCTCCAGCTGGTCTGTTATCATCTGGTTATCTGGCCCAAATTTCTTTCCATGGCAGCTGACTCCCAAGTGAGGAAAAACAGAAGCTAAGCTCTTAACTTCTGGGTTTAGAAGTCCCAGAATGTCATTTCCACGACTAATGACATTCTGTCGGTAGAAGCAAGTCATAAAACCCAGACTGGAGACAAGGAGAAATAGTTTCCACCTTTTCCTGGGAAGAGCACGTGTACAGGGATCGGAGGAGCTGTTGGCGGCCACCCCCGCAGACGATCCTCCACAGGGCAGAACCAGATTTGGGCCGTGGAAAGACCAGACTCTCTTTATTGGATGGTAGCTGGGCAGTGTGTGGGCAAAAAGGCCAGTTTGGAAGGAATTACCATGGAACAGGCAAGAGTCAAAGTTGTAGGTTAACGGTGAGGATGGAGAGACGTGGATGAGTTTGAAGGATACTTTATAAGAGGAAGAGGCAGTTGACTGATTGGCAGTTGGGGCCAGGAGAAACAAAGAGATTGGAGTCAGGAATGACACCAGGGTTTCTCCTTGGTTTTACAGCAGCTGGCCCAAGTTCCCTGACATCCCAACTTAAGAAAGTTATTCTTTATTTATTTTTTGTTAATTAACTTTATTTTTGACTGCTCTAGGCCTTTAGTTGCTGTAGTTGGGCTTTCTCTAGTTGCAATGAGTGGGGCTACCATAGTTGCAGTGTGCTGGTTTCTCATTGCAGTGGCTTCTCTTGTTGTAGAACATGGGCTCTAGGGCACGCGGGTTTCAGTAGTTGAGGCACATGGGCTCATTCGCCCTGTGGCATCTTCCGGGACCTGGGATGGAACCAGTGTCCCTTGCTTTGCAAGTCAGATTCTTAACCACTAGACCACCAGGGAAGCCCAGGAAAGTTATTCTTATTCCTAAAGGAATTTTATGTTTCAAAAGTGCTTTGGTCCTGCTAAGAAAGTCAACCAGGTAGGGTTAGCTTGACTCCACAAAATCAAGGTAAACATATTGTGGTTAAAGAGATCCAGTAGGGTTGCTCTCCATACAGTCAAGCGTCGAAGAGGCAGCGTGACTAGTGGCTTGAAAGAATCTGCAGGAGACAGAGCGGGGTCAGCTGGCCCCACTGCAACCTGCTTCTTCTCTTTCCTCTGTGGAGAGGAGTCAGGGTCAGGCTATCTCTCCCTCCTTGACCCCACACCATGGGGCTTTCTCCACTTCAGTGAGCAGGAGAGTCAGGTTGCCCTATTTTCTCTCTGACAGGTAGCGCCAGACACCAGCCAGAGCAGAACATGAAAATACCTGAGGTCAGGGAGTGTCTGTGGAGAACTTGCTTGCTGTTCCCAGAGAGCCAGAATCAGTTTAGAAAGCTTTTCAGCATAAAGAATCCTCCTGCAGTGCAGGAGACACAGGTTCCATCCCTGAGTTGGGAAGATCCCCTGGAGAAGGAAATGGCAACCAACTCCAGTATTTTTGCTTGGAGGATTGCACAGACAGAGAAGCCTGGCAGGCTACAGTCCAGTCAGTTCAGCTTTCAGTCGTGTCCGGCTCTTTGCGACCCCATGGACTGCGCATGCCAGGCTTCCCTGTTCATCACCAACTTCTGGAGCTTGCTCAAACTCATGTCCATCGAGTTGGTGATGCCATCCAACCATCTCATCTTCTGTCACCCCCTTCTCCTCCTGCCTTCAATCTTTTCCAGCATCAGGGTCTTTTCTAATGAGTCATGTCTTTGCATCAGGTGGACAATGTATTGGAGTTTCAGCTTCAGCATCAGTCCTTCCAATCAATATTTAGGACTGATTTCCTTTAGGATTGACTGGTTTGATCTTGCAATCCAAGGGACTCTCAAGAGTCTTCTCCAACACCATAGCTCAAAAGCATCAATTCTTTGGTGCTCAGCTTTCTTTATAGTCCAACTCTCACATCCATACATAACTACTGAAAAAACCATAGCTTTGACTAGACAGACCTTTGTCAGCAAAGTAATGTCTCTGCTTTTTAGTATGCTGTCTAGGCTGGTCATAGCTTTTCTTCCAAGGAGCAAGCGTCTTTTAATTTCATGGCTGCAGTCACCATCTGCAGTGATTTTGGAGCCCCCCAAAATAAATCCTGTCACAGTTTCCATTGTTACCCCATCTATTTACCATGAAGTGATGGGACCAGATGCCATGATCTTCGTTTTCTGAATGTTGAGCTTTAAACCAACTTTTTCACTCTCCTCTTTCACTTTCATCAGAGGCTCTTTAGTTGTTCTTCACTTTCTGCAATAAGGGTGGTGTCTTCGGGGTATCTGAAGTTGATATTTCTCCCAGCAATCTTGATTCCAGGGCTACAGTCCATGGGGCCACAAAAGAGTTAGACAGGACTGAGCACGCACACACTAGGAAGTTGAGCCAGGACGGCCTGCGATGAGGGACCCACGATCTCCTCTGACAGCTCCATCAGGAAGTCCTGATTCTTTGACTAAGGACTCCTGAGAAAAACAAAAGCCAGACAACCAGGTGAGGGGCCCAAGCCTCCCTTCCCCGGTGGCTGGGATGACAAGACAGAAACATCGGGTAGCACTTCCCCGGTGCAGCTCCTCACCTTGTTACCTGGCGCTGAAAATCTGAAACCACTGGGCTGTTCTTTGATCCCTTCGGCCCTTGGGTTATTTTAGGTTGTATAAATAGATTCACCTCGGTCTTGCACAAAATACAAAACTGGGCTCTTTTTTTTTTTTTTTCCCCTCTAAGCACTGAAACTAGGTTTTAAGGGAAGAAGAAACAACTATAGAAACCAAACAAAACAGCTCAAGAGAAAAACAACGCATCCAAAACTGAAATAATCATCTTTCCCCCACCCCCGGTTTCCTCCCCCAAAAACCGGTTTCCCCTCTGAACTTCCCTATTTCTCTCAACAGTAACAGCATTCTCTGAGCTGCCCCGGCTCAAAAGACTACATATTTTATTTTGTTGTTGTTGTTTTTCATATTTATTTATTTATTTATTTTTGGTTGAGCAGGGTCTTCAGAGCTGCTCTCCGACTTTCTCTAATTGCGGTACACGGGCTTCTCATTGCAGTGGGCTCTCTTGTTGCAGAGCACAGGCTCTATGGTGAGTAGGCTTCAGTAGTTGGTGCACGTGGGCTCAGTTGTGGTGTATGGGCTTAGTTGCCTTGAGCTATGTGGGATCTCCCCAGACCAGGAATTGAACTGGTGTCCCCTGCATTGCAAGGTGGATTCTTAACTGTTGGACCACCGGGGATGCCCCAAAACTATGTATTTTAAATGTTGGCCCTTTTCTGTTCCTCCGTCCACATAACCCTTGACACCAAGTCTTGCTGGTTCTTCCACTCAGAAGCTCTGTGACATTGCAACAGTCCTCTTCTTGCCCAAGGTCTGGCCTTTCACCCTTCACCCCTCTAAATGCCCTGCTAGCCTGTCACCTCAGTTCAGACTCCCATCAGAGCGGACTCTTCAAACTGCTGTCCTGGCCACACCCACCCATCACCCCATCATGACCTCACGCCTGTCTGTCCATCTTTCCAAGACTCATGTCTGGTCAATTGCTCATATTCACCTTTGCCAAAGACAACCAACTGGCTTGTAATTTCTGCCCTGCCCTCTGCTCTGTCTTGCTTTGGTGCCTCTGTGTCTGCTGTTCCTCTGTCCACTTTTGCACCTGGCTAACTCCACTCAGTTAGCCACTGAGGGACTCCATTTATGGTGTCCCCTCCTCCGGGAAGCCCTCCCTGATAGCCCAGACTAGAAATCCCCACCTCTGCTCCGGTAGTGTGGATGGCCCTGCGTGAAGTAGGATACTCGGCCTCGCATCACTGAGCTCCTTCAGGCAGGAGCTGCGCTCTTCCGTCTCAGGCCCATAAATGGAACCAGGTATCCTTTCCTTCTCTCCTTCCCAACCTCCAATTCCTTCCACACAAGGCTCGCAGTCTACCCCTATCTGCCCTGCCTGCAAAACAAAATAAAAGAAATCGTACACCAAAGGGAAAAATTCTTAGCTGAGCTGCCATTCCTGGCTCTGTCTTAAGGAACTGATTTACTCCAACTCTCTCCACTCTAACCCTCTCCCAACGGCACAGGCACCTGTGGAGCAGGCGCTCACCCTGAGGCTCCTAGAATCTGTCCACATCTTGCTCTAGGCCATCCAGTCCCCTTTGTTCCAGCCCTCCTCTCCCTTTCCCTATTGTTCCAGGCAGCCCAACCCTCTCTGCGGGGTTTTTGAAACTCTGCTCGAGCTCTACCCCCTCTCCACCCACTGGATCACTCTCTGTCCTTTCCTGAATCCTATGGCCTTTAATAATCTAATCTAAATCTTTATTTGTACTTAGCCGTCTGTTGCCTGGTGCTGTTCTTTAATCTTTCTAGAGGGTATATTTTTGTTTCAACTAGATACTGGGGCAAGGGTCATTTCTTATGGGACGTTTTACTCCTGTCACTATCAATTACCAGGCACATTACAGGCCCTTAGTAAATATGTAGGGCTTCCCTGGTGGCTCAGATGGTAAAGAATCTGCCTGCAATGAGGGAGACCTGGGTTCCATCCCTGGGTTGGGAAGATCCCCGGAAGGAGGGCAAGGCCACCCACTCCAGCATTCTTGCCTGAAGAATCCCCATGGACAGAGGAGCCTGGAGGGCTGCAGTCCACAGGGTCGCAAAGAATTGGACATGACTGAGCGACAAAGCACAGCAGCACAGTATATATTTAGCAAATCATGGGGAATTATAACATCATGGAAATATACAATCCAGCAAGAACTATATTCAACTTTTATCTTCAGCATACAGTCAAGGGTTGGGCAGAAACTAGCAAAGAAGAAAGCTGCCTTCATGGAGTTTACAGTTTAATGAAGAGAGCTAGGACAATCACAAATAAATGTCTTTTATTTATTTATTTATTTTTGGCTGTGCTTGGTCTTCCCTGCTCCATGGGCTTTCTCAAATTGTGGCGTGTAGACTTCTCTTGTTGCAGAGCACAGGCTCTAGGGCAACCGGGCTTCAGTAGTTGTGACGCATGGGCTCAGTAGTTGTGGCCCTCGGGCTCTAGAGCACAGTCTCAATGGCTGCGGCACACGGGCTGAGTTGCTCCTTGGCACGTGGGATCTTCCCAGATCAGGATGGAACCTGTGTTTCGTGTGTTAGTAGGCGAATTCTTTACCCCTGAACTACCAGGGAAGCCCAAATAAATGCCTATTAACACAGTGATCTCATTTTTTTCTTTTTTTTTAAACTATAGTTATGGGGTGGGAGGGAGGCTCAAGAGGGAAGGGATAGATGTATATATATATAGTCGACTCACATTGTTGTGCAGCAGAAACTAATATAACAATGTAAAGCAATTATACTCCAATTTTTAAAAAATTAAAAAAAGTAATGAAGTCAACACAATAAATCATGTTTTGAGATCTTGCCAAAAGCAAACAACACAAAAAAAAAACACAAACAGAAAACACTGCAGTTTTAGAGAGTTATTTATACAGAGATTTACTAGGTAATTCAGGAAACTGAAGTCAAGAGAGAAATTGACAGTTCATATCCTTTTCCATTTTCCACATTACTCTCCCAAACTTCTGGGAAGTAAAACATATACCCAAGAAGTTCTCAAACCTAGATAAGTATCATACCCACCGAAGGGCTTGTTAAAACACAGATTGCTGTGCCCTGCCCCTAAAATTTTCATTCCCTGGGATAGGATAGAGAACCCAGGAATTTGGAATTCTTAGAAGTCCCGAGTGATTCTCATAGGGCTAATCTGGGACAGCATAAACTGCTGTCGCTGTTTAGTCACTAAGTCCTGTCTGACTCTTGCAACCCCATGGACAGGCTCCTCTGGCCATGGGATTTCCCAGGCAAGAATACTGGCGTGGGTTGCCATTACAAGACCATTTTCGAAACCTAATCATGGAGACAATTAAGTTTATTGTTGATAGTTTTTTTTTTTTTTTCTTGTGTGCCTATCTTTTCTTTCAGATCGACTGCAATCTCCCACAAGACAGGGACTATTTTATCATTGTTTTTCTAACCTCCTCAAATCCTCAAATCCTAGTGCAGTTAGACACAGAATGTAATTTAATACATCTGTGAAAGCTAGAGAAGAAAGAAAATTGGATCCTTCACAGCCAAAATAAAGGCAAAAGAAAATATTTGCATTCTTTCAGGCCTTGGTCAAATTAAAGGAAATAAATAGTACCAGAATTCAGACTAGTGCCTTCCAAGTCAGTCCATTCTTCTCAAGAGCATGGAATTCTTGAAATAAAAGGATCACGCTTGAGCTCTACACCTCATGACTCATCCACTCATTCATTCACCCCAACCCTGAACCAAGTTGAATCAGTTTAAACATGACTGAGCGGCACTCTGCAGGATTTATCACATTTGCGACAGGAAAAACAATCCATTTGGCAGGGAACAAATGATATTACAGGGCCCAAAGGTGAGTAATTGGCCCTAATGACTTGGAAATAAATTTGAATTCACATTGGGTAGGCTGTATAAATATCTACTATTAATATACATCTGAATGCTTGGTGCTTTCAGGAAGGAGGGGGGCAAGTGAGTTGGGAGCGGCAGGGGTGAGGAGAGCAGAGCATTGTTGTCAGCTGTCCTCTAGCCCGGTGCTGTCCCCACTTTCTTCTCCTCCTCAAGCTGGTTAAAACAATTTCTGAAGCGAAGAGAGTGCAATTCACAGCCTATTAACCTTGGATTTGGGAAGGTCTGCCACTCCCATGATTCCCCTCGGCAGCTGGTTTTAAAGTCCCAGCTGTGAAAGAGTCACCTCCAGGTCAGTTCTGAGACTTCTGTGTTTGACTAAGACTGATAAGAATTGCAAGAGTTTCCTGGGGTCCTGGCAAGTTAATACAGTTGGAGAAATACTGCTTTGTGGACCAGAGAGGCCAAAGGAATGACGCTCCCTGGTATCTGGGATTTATGTCATGCTTTTCCCCGAAGTCTTCAGAGAAATGGGTACAATGGGAACGGTCTTTGTTCAGGGGCATCCATTGATTCCATCATAACGAAAATTTTGATTGAGGAACTGTTCTACCCTTCATTTGCATGTACAGTCAAGAGGGGAAAAACTTCTGCCTTCTTGGAGTTTACGGTCTTGAATGTCTTTCTAAGTTGGGGTGACCCACCGTTGATGGTGGTCCCAGCACTTTCAGTGATAATACTGGGAAAGTGTTAGATCAACCAACCCGAAAGGTAGACTCTTTCCTGGATCCAACCATTTTCTGGTCAGGGCTGTCACTCATGAACTTAGGCTCAAGAATCCATAATAGAACTTCCCTGGTGGCATAGAGTATATGATTCTGCCTGCCAATGAAGGGCCCATGTGTTTGATCCCTGGTCCAGGAAGATCCCACATGCTGCAGAGCAACTCAGCCCATGTGCCACAACTTCTAAGCCTGCGCTCTAGAGCCCTGCAAGCCTCAACTACTGAGCCTGTGTGCCCAAACGCTGCAACTATGGAGCTCTCGCACCGAGAGCTTATGCTCCACAACCAGAGAAGTCACTGCCATGAGAAGCCCATGTATCGCAACAAAGAGTAGCTCCCGCTCACTGCAACTAGAGGAAGCCCAAGCAAAAGCAATGAATACCCAGAGCTGCCAAAAGATAAATAAGTAAACGTGTTGTGTGTACTAGTTGCTCAATCGTGTCTGACTCTTTGCAAACCCACAGACTGTAGCCTGCCAGGCTCTTCTGTCCATGCGATTTTCCAGGAAGAATACTGGAGTGGATTGCCATTCCCTTCTCCAAAGGATCTTCCTGACTCAGGGATTGAACCCTGGTCTCCTGCATTGCAGGCAGATTCTTTACCGTTTGAGCTATGGGGAATATATTTAAAAAAAAGAATCCATAATAAATGACTTTTCTTCCTAACACAAAGGACTCTTCTTTCTGTGTCACATACTACAGGAGATCTACAATGATACCCGTGTTTCTATATGGTTTTTCCTTTCAGTTGGCTTTTGTATTTCTAATGCTTTCCCCTCTCAAAATCCATAATAGGGCATATGACGATTTGATCCATTTTGTTGATAAGAATGATGTGTTATAAAAGATACTTTATTGAAAGTATCATACATATCAACATTTCCTTATTTTGTTTCCTTAGACCTTGCTGGAAGTCTGGTTTGCTAATCTCTGATACTTAATTCATGATAACATATTAATGACTGACAAAATAGTGTAATAATTCTCTCGTAGAACTTTCATTTAAAAACAATAGCTAGATCTTAGAGTGCCTTATCCCAATGGGAGAAATTTTCTTTTCTTTTCAAGAATGATATTCCAGGAACTTCCCTAGCAGTCCAGTGACTAAACTCTTCACTCCCAGTGTAGGGGGCGCAGGTTTGATCCTGGGTCAGGGAAATAGATCCTACATCCTACAACTGAGAGTTCATATTCCGTAACTAAGACCTAGCTCAGCCAAATAAATAAATATTTTCTAAAAAATGATATTCTAATGGTAGTAAAGTATGTGGGTCAATTCACTACCTAAAAAGGGCAGCAAATGGTCTGTGGTCAACCTTGACCTTAGATTTAAGAAGGGAGATATTGTAAGTGCCTTTCTTCACCTAAATAATGATTTGGGCCCTGGATAAATAACAAGCTAGTTACCTTTGTAAAGCGTTATCTTGGGCTTTCAAAATAATTATTTTTTTCTAAACTATATATTAAAAAATTTTTTTTAATTTGATTTTTTTAGCTGTTCCACTCAGCATGCAAGATCTTAGTTCTCCAACCAGGGACTGAACCTGTGCCCTTATGGTGGAAGTACAGAGTCCTAACCACTGGGCCACCAGGGAAATCCCTCAAAATTATTGATGACTGTTATAAAAATTGAAGTTGAGCTTATATAATCCTACTACAATATAAACCCATCTACGAAACCAGCAGAGTCAAATTCTTTGGCTGCTTCTTTATTTAAAAATTGAGGGAAGAGAAGAAAATTTTTTAGGCAGAAAAAGTCAGTGTGTTTTTGAAACTCGTCTTTCCCCATTCTTTAGGAGAAAAAACTCTGAGCCAGTTGCAAGTTCTAGATCCTGGGGAAAAGCAGGAGCCTAGCATGAAAGCTGGAGGGGACAGGCAGTTTTCTTAGAAGGGAGGCCCTCGTCACAGCTGTGGATATTGGACCCATCCTTGGGCAACAGTCCTGGAAAACTGAGACGCCTCATCCCTTCTCCCTACCCTGCCCCAAGCCTCACACTCATGTACCCCAGGAAGCTGTAAATCTTTGGATCCAGTGGGCTGTGGCTAAGAGATCAGGAGCTAGGAGTGCCATCTATAGAGTATCCTAATTTCATGTACTCATCTTGTAAACTCATGTCACAGGGGAAGTGGATGCCACCAGAGAGCCTTACGGCCTATTGCCATTGCAAGAAAAACAACTCAACCTCAGGCCCTTTTGGGCACTGGTCATTTTCATTTGAAAGGTAAAATTTACAAGGTAACTATATTAATTTGCTGGGGCTGCTGTAACAAAGTACCAAAGATTGGCTGGCTTACCATGTCTCTGGAGAAGGGGGCGACAGAGGATGAGATGGTTGGATGGCATTATCAATTCAATGGACATGAGTCTGAGCAAACTCTGGGAGATAGAGAAGGACAGGGAAGCCTGGCATGCTGCAGTCCATGGGGGTCAAAGAGTGTGATATAACTGAACATCTAAACAACAACAACGTCGCTGGAAACGAAAAGTCTAAGACCAAGGCATCTGCCCACATATTCTCATTATCTTCTTTTAAGTATTCACTTACTATGTTTATGTTTTTGGCTGCACCAGGTCTTCACTGCGGGGAATCTTTTCCAGTTGTGACATGTGAACTCTTAGTTGTGACAAGTGGAATCTAGTTCTAACCAGGGATTGAACCTGGGCCCCCTGCATTAGGAGAAGACAGTTGTAACCACTGGACCACTAGGGAGGTCCCAGCATATCTTCTTCTGAAGCTCTCTCCTTGGCATGTAGATGACTGTCTTCTCCCTTTGCGTTCACATGGTCTTCCCTCTTTGTATCTGGGTCCTAATTTCCTCTACTGATAAGGACACCCGTTTTGCTGGATTGGGGACCACTGTAATGACCTCGTTTTAACTTAATTACCTCTCCAAGGTTCTATCTCCAAATACAGTCACGTTCTGAAATACTGATGATTAGAACTTCAACATTGTAATTTTTGTCGAGGACACAATTCAGTCCATAACAACAGCAGACAAGTATCATTTGTCAGATGAATATATCCACACCGATCTTGAGTTTTAGACTCGCTTTATGAAAATGTCTGGGCGTGTTATGTTACTGAAGGAACATGAAATGTTTCATTTTGTCCTCTCCTCTTTGGCCATTTCACAAGAGAAGCGCTGGCTGCGAAGTAAAATGGAGATCTCTTAAGTGGCTCTCGTCAATCAGTTTCACTTCCTCAATAATTGCAACTCCTTGGTGGGAGCTGACCTCTTTGAAAGAGCACTCCAGATGCAGAGAATTATTTGTGAACAAAGCGATCGTTGGCACAGTGTCAAATTCCATTCATTTATTTCAGAAGCATTTATGTACCATATGGAGGTACTTGGCTAGGTAAGGGCTAGGTACCTTGTAAGGGGGTGAATGGAGAGTGTAAGGAAGGAGATTCTGATCATGCCTGAGGCCTGGAGAAGCCTGGGACAGCTGCAGGCATACTAACATGGCTGAGGGCTTCCTTGGTGGCTCAGCAGTAAAGAATCCGCCTGCCAATGCAGGAGACACAGGTTTGATCCCTGATTCGGGAAGATTTCACATGCCTCAGAGCAACTAAGCCTGTGTGCCACAACTATTGAGCCAGTGCTCTAGAGCCCGGGAGCCACAACTACCCAAGTCCTCCCCCCTTACAGCCTGTGTTCCTCCACAAGAGAAGCCACAACAGTGAAAAGCCCACACACCCCACCTAGAGGGTAGTCCCTGCTCACCACGACTAAAGAAAAGCCCACATGGCAATAAAGACCCCGCACAGCCAAAAATTAAATAAATAAACATGGCTGAGAAATTTCCAAGGATCTGTGCTGTAGTAATTTCAGAAAATCTAGGCTCTTTCCTCCTGGTTTTTCCTGCCCTCTAGGTTGAGAGAATTTCTTGGGACCTCTTCTGGGTTCCAAGTTACTTGGGTGATAAGGATTCTCCTATCAGTTGGGACCCTAATCTCCTCTTCAAACATACTGACCCAAACAGAGTGCCTTCAGCATGATCTGTGACTATCTACCTACCTGTCTGTCTATCTTTTCATAGGTTTTTGATAAGCATGGCTGTTTATATATCAGGAACACAGCATGACCTATTGCTCACAATTTTTGCAGTGTGCGTCTATGTAAGAATTTACTGCTGTACTTAAAATTTTCAACATTAACCATGTGTAAAATTAGTCTGATTATAAATTACCCAGATTAGTATTGATTTGTATAGAATCATAGAATAGTAGATTTGGGAGGGCATTTAAGCCACGGTTGGTCTCCTTCTTCACAAGAAAGTAAGGCCTAGCAAAGTGACTTGTCCAAGGTCACAAAAGAACTGAGACTGAGCCCCAAGCCTTCAGATTCCTAGTATAATCTCACCTGTCAGTTCTACTATATTAATCACCTCAATGCTGTGGTTTTTCCTCTTTGTCTTTGTCTACAATTATAAATGCCTAAAACCCTCCAAGATACTGCACACTGTTTGAAAGCTCCTCACCGCCCTTATCTCACGCACATGGACACATGGACACAAAAAGGAACTCTCATTTTGTAGGAATAAAAGCCAGATTCTGACAACGAGGGTCCCTTGGCCTTGTCCTGGGTTTCCTGGGCTTCACCTGGGTTCCGTGCCACTGCCCTTTTTCGCACCCCAGGTGTTTTCACGTCTGAGGACTCTTGGGCTTCACTTGGCTCCCTCAGGAGGACTGCAAGGAATCAGAGGGGACAGTGCAGAGTCAGAGGAGCATTCTAAGCAGCACTGGGTACTCTTTGGATGAAAGAATGAACGAATGAATGAATCGATCAATGAACAAGTGAAAGCGAAAAGGAAAGGGGGAAATAAAGGGAGGGGAGGCCGACCTTCTGGATTCTTGAGAATGGAGTGGAGTTAAAGAATGGGGCCTCTTCTGTAGTTTGCTGGGGGCTCAGGACCTGAGCAGCTCATGGCCAGCCCTCAGTTGAGTAGAGTCCAGAGGCTCCTTGCTTCCTTCAAATGTCTTTCCTGACATTCCTTTCACGAGAGAAGACTCTTAGTGCTTAGGATGTGTGATTTGAGGACAGGGTTCGTTTTATTCAATTTTATATCCTTTGTTCAACAAATTCTTTTTTTTTTTTTTTTCATGAATGCTTGACAACTGGAGACAAACATCTGGAAATTAATCACCTACTACTTTCTAGTCGCAGTTTAACTGCTGATGTCCGATTCTCTTCTGTTTTACTCTATGTGTGTATGTGTGTACGATCGGAAAGAAAAATGGTCCTGGGTTTCTGTAAAGATACGGATGAATATGGGATTTTGGAAACATTAAGATTTCAGAAAAGAACATAATCTCTGCAGATGTTACAATTTTGCAGGAGATAGGATCTGTTTTTGTTTAGCAGCACATGGAGCCATGGGCAGAGCATCAGATATGGATATTCACCAGCATCTCGGCTATGTGTCCGTGAAAACCTCAAACTGTGGAAGTTGGGGTGAAGGAGAGGATGTAGCCCAGGGGCTGAGCTGGACTGGTCTCTAATCAAACGCACCTCTAGGTTTCTGATGGTGAACTGATACTTTTTTCTTCTCCCTCCCTCCCTTCTGCAGCCCTGACAAAGCGAAGAACTGATGATTCCTTTGGTAGGCTGTGATTGCTACCGCTTTTCTGCTGCCCAGAACGTTTTTCTCCCACTCCTCCTGATAACACATCGTGCTCCACCCCCATGTCCATGGTGAGAAACAAGTTTTCTTTGGAGCCATCTTCACTGGCTGCTGACAGAAGAAAGAACTGCTGAGATGAATAGAGACAGAAGGAGCAGGAAAGAGGCAGGGGAGATGAGAGAACATTATTAGCCCCGAAACTAGGAATCAGGACTCCTCAGTCCGATGAAGCAAACCCCTCCGCCCCCTTTTTTCCCTTAGCCTTTTCATCTGGGCTTCATTTAATTGCAACAGAAGGTGTCTTGGTTAATGAGATTCCTTCCGTCTTTCCCTGTCTACTCGTAATTCTCTCTGCCTCAGTTTCCTCATCATGATCCCCTGTGGTTTCCTTGATCACCAATATGATTTCTTCTCTCCAAATACAGAGTGCAGTATTATTATAAACAGTAACTTCTAATTTTAGGAACTGCAGGTTTCCCGTCTTGGCTGCCTTACCAGAGAGTTTCTGAATCGGGGCCAGCTCTCTTTCAATAACACAAGACATAATCTAAGCAGAATAGTAATGATAGTCCAGAATTTTTTAGAAAATCCAAAGAACCAAGGACTTTCAGTGATTTGTCTAAACGAGGTCCACTGTCAACCAGGATAAAATATCATTTTATTGTGCCTGGTTTGTGCTCTGGCATTTAACTGAAGCTTAACAAGTAAGACTGTAAATTCAGGGACAGGAAGCAGCGAATAACAAAAAGGACTAATGTCTCCTTGACATCACTCACTCTTAAGAAGGCTGTTTACTTCTCAGTTTACCTCCCAGTGTGTTTTAAAATACTCTCGCAAATCTCAGCTTGAAATAGCTGTTCTACCTTCTCTCAATAGAAGCCCCCACGTTCTAAGTACACTGGCTTATAGTTATTTATAAACCTGATGTCAGTCAAAGATTATTTTGTATATCCCTCCTCCTAACTCTCTTCTCCCTACAAACCAAGATAGACCTATATAAAATTAGAAACTTCACATAAAGTATTCAGTCACTTAGATAAGAATTATTGTCAGCAATCATTTCTGAAGCATAAATTCATCATATTGGGTGAAGCATGTCTCTGAGACTGTTTCATGGATACCAGCTCCTTAAAAAAAAAAAAAAGGTTTCTGTGGCCAAGGTAGTTTGGAAAACTATATGCCTCTTAGGGATTTTAAACTCTACAATAAAGTACCTTTGGGTAAGTTAGAAATTCAAAATCTATTTCCTCAAAGAATCCTTTTCTTTCAGTACCTGGTAACATTTCATGGAATAATGTGTCTTGAATCACATTTTTGAAAACAAGGGAGGTGGCCTGCACACAGGATATGGAGGCAGGAGGCCTGGGTTTGACTCCTGGCTGTACCACCCTACTCGTTATATGACTTTGAGCAAATCAGAACCTCTTAATATTTCATTTTCACATTGGAAGAGTGAAGATGATAAGACCCATGTTAATCTGGGTTGTTTTAGGGGTTAAACTATATTATTATTGACTGTGCTTTAAGCACCATAACAAGCTATATAAATGAGGTATCATCAGATATCACAGAGAAAGATAGGGTTATATTAGGCAATTAATTACGTATAAGTATATAAAGATATTTGCCCTAGTAATCCTTACCTAGCAATTATGTATTTAAGTCTACTTGGGGGGCCAGCACTGAGAGGGGAACAAGGAAGCATAGTCCAAAGGTCAAGGTAGGATTAGAGCATGTTGGATCCAGAAATTTCTTTGGTGATAATTGAATTTAACCCTTTCATTTTATGTATGATGAAGTGAAGGCCCACAGGGGTCAAATGAATGGCTTAAGGTCACTCAGGATTAATGTTAGGAATATCTGATTCCCACCCAGTGATGGACCTTATTGCCCAATGGCTGCCTCAGTATGAGACAAAACATGGCCTCATGAAACTTGCAATCTAATGAGGTGAGACATACAAATGATATAATCAGAAAACAAGACGAGGTGGAGCAAAATTTAAAAGCTCAAAAATGGGGCTGAAGGTAACCATTCAAGATGAGGGATATGTTAATTAGCTTGACTGTAACAGCCATTTCAAAATGGATATGCGTATCCAAACATCGTCTCATCCCATAAATACATATAATTATTATTGTTTTAAAAATAATTTATTTTGGCTGCCCTGGGTCTTAGTTGTGGCACTCAGGCTCTTCTGCGCGGCCTGTGGACTCTGTAGTTGTGGCATGCATGTGGATCTAGTTCCCTGGCCAGGGATTGAACCCAGGCCCCCTGCATTGAGAGTTCAGAGTCTTACCCACTGGACCACCAGCAAAGTTCCTGTAATTTTTATTTTTTAAAAATGTGGCTGAAGTGACAGGGGCAATGAGAATTCAGGAGTGAGGAAGCCCAGGAGCCAGGGTCAACTGGAGGTAAGAGTGGAGCTGGGGCCTTAAGGAGTATACAGCACTGTGTTGAATTTGGATACTGAAAGGAAAAACAGTGGTGCTCCAAAACAGAATTGGAGATGATAAGTCAACAGACTAAGTGGCTGCCAAATTTTAAATAGTCAGGCATTATAGTTTGGGTGAAATATTCATCAGTAAGCATTACTGGACCCTTCCAAGTTCTGAGAAGTTTCTGGAGCCTCAGAGAGAATATGAGAAGTAGACAACATGGTCTCTGATTTTAAAAAGCTTATTTCTTTATTTGGAGAGGAGATGGGAACATAAGACAAAATTGGAGAATGTAAGCATGTAAGTATCTTATACAAAGGGCAGTAGGGGAAGATGGGCTGTTAAGGCAGGATTTCTGCAGAAGATGAACCCTGAGTTGTTTCTTAGGAGAACCTTGGAGTTGATTCATGTTTGAAAGCACCTAGGATAACTTGTGTCATTCCTTGCTTTAAGAGGGAAGTTTCAATATGCATATAATGTAGGACTGTGCATTATTCTTCTGTCCTTGGTCTTTATTAACTTTTTACTTCTTTCCTTGTCATTTCTTATAGGAAATCAAGTGGAGGACTAGACTGCTTGATTCAGCCTGGTCGCTTATACAGATGTGTACCCAGAGTAGTAAGGGCCTGCTTTTATTCCTGTCTGATTTGTTACCTCTTCCTCTTTCACATCCATCATGTTCCTATGATGGATAATTGACCTAATTGAGTATAAAAGGTAAGATTAAAGGAATGATATTTAGACTCTGCCCCATTAGTCACCATTCCCTCCAGCTAACCAGTTCCCAAGTCCTGTTGACTTTTGACATTCTAAATATTTCTCAACCTGTTCTCTGCTCTTTCCTCTGCTGCTCTATTCAGATCATAACCATTTCTCACCTTATTTATGCAAGTACATTGCAACTGGTTTCTAGCTCTTCCTGCCTCTCTTTTCTTCAATCCTCAACTTCATCTCTCACAATCAGAATCACTTTTCAAATACGCAAAGCTGCTTTATCCCTCTAGTGAAAATTCTTCTGAGCTTCTTTTTAGCTTACAGGCAAAGTCCAAAGTGGCATGCAGATCCTTTCTCGTTTGGGCTCCTGTTCACCTCTCAGTTTTCTCTTTGGTTACTTCTAAAGAAAACTGAGACCCATCCATGAGTGTGGTTTTTTTTTTTTTTTAGGTCTCAAGGATTTTTTTTTTTTAAGTAAAGTTGCTTAGCATACTTCAAACTGCTGAACTCCTACACATCCTTCAAACTTCCTTCATTCCTGGTCACCTCAGTAATGTATTCCCTTTACAACCTTTTCATAGTGCAAATACAGTACTTTTCAGAGGTATCATAATCAGTAGTGAGTGTGCCTTTTCTACTGAGCCGTGTGCTTCTTAACAAAGGACTTTTGAGTGCTCTCTGTCTTCAGATGAGATCAGTGCTGGCATGTAGGTCCTGTAGCAACACTGTACCTAGTGAGGTCTTCCCCCACCTTCCCATCCCTCACACCACGACTTGAAGAGGTCAAGATAAGTGCTGGAAGAGGTTAAAATCCTCAGGAGAAAGAGTGATAATTCACTGATAGAGAACGAAAAAGAGGAGTAAAAAGACAGGAAAGGTAAAGTTCATCAGGAGATAGTTACTTCCACAACAGGAAAGGCTTTCAACCCCTAAAAAGACAAGTCTATTTTCCCTTTCAGGGAAAACAACATGAATGTTATCCAAATCTTTTGGAAATGAGCAAATTCCTTCCTTTCGCCTGCCCTCCAGCCTCAACTAGAATAGTTTTTATGCGGTGACCTGGAGTTGGTAGCTCAGCAGGGGAGTTCTCCGCCTGGGGACGGAGAAGCCTAGCCTCAGAGGCTAGCTGAGAGAACCTAGAAGAAACCCACCTTTGTTCTTAAGAATTTTGACTGGGGAAGGGCAACTCTGACATTAAACCTCCTGAGAGCTGGCTAAAACCCTGAGTGTGGAGAAGTGGAGGCTGCCAGTATACAGGTCATAATAATCAGAAAGTCTCTTGAAACCACCTCATTGTAAAAAGTCACTTGTATAAAGTCACTTGGGTGGCCAGTATGGAAAAATGGAATCTGTTCTATTGGGTCCTTCAGGATATGTGCCATATGAAGGCACAGAAGGTCATTTATTTTTATGACTGAAATCAACGTATGACGCATTATTTCAATTTTGAAAGCAGATCTTTTAAAAAAGGTAAAGTCATAATTAAAAAGCATTTTAAAATAGCACTTTATTGAGAATTCCCCTGCGGCCCAACCATTAGGACTCTGATTCCACTTCAGGGCCACGGGTTCCATCCCTGATCAGGGAACTAAGATCCAGCATACCATGCTGCGCAGCAAAGACAAAACTTTATTTTATTTACGGAAATCTTTTAGTAACGTGTCTGTTTCTTACCTGGGCTAACATTATTACATAATCTACTCCATAAGATGTGATGATCACTAATTTGTTGATGAGGAGATCGACCAGCTTCAGAGAGGCCATCCCGTGCCTTTTAGGAAAGGGCCCTGGGTGGTATGACAGGTCTCTCACCTCCAGTTTCTGAGACCTTTCTAGACACTCCTCAAACACTTCAAACACTGCTGTAGATAAAACCTAACGATTATGATACTTCCGACATAAGGAGAATCTAGGGGATGGGAAGGAGAATTGAATGTATAGGAATGAATATGAAGGCGTACTTAATTCCACTTCTCGTTTCTTAAAAGAACGGCCCGAGAGGAGATTCTTTAAAGCATCACTGCTCTACATTTACGGTGCGAATACGGAAATTAACAATGCAGACTGGCTAAGAGAGACTTGAAGTAGCTAATAAGGCTAAGGCCGAAGAGATACACCGGGACCGCCTCCTTCATTTAGATCAACGATTAAATGAGCACAACAGGGGGCAGAGGCAGGTAGAACGCGGGTTCTCGCGTGGCTACCGCGGGTGGTATTCCCGGCACTCGGCGTTCCAGACGCTTCCTCGCGGTGTGCGGGTCTGTGTGGCTCGGACTCCATATTCCACTCGTTTCCCCTCAACGTTGTAGCCTCGCTAACAGGCACTCCAGACGCAAGAGACGTCGGGACCAGCCAAGATCCAGCGCGATCTCTTAAAAGACGGTGATTTTTTTTTTTTTTTTTTGTGGGAGGCGGCGGCCGGGGCTTCCCTTTTGGGGTCCCCCCACCCCCGACGCCGTCCTCGCCCGCCAGGCCGCGTGCCGCGCCGGGAGGTGGCCTTTCCGCGAGGTGACCTCGGGCTCCCCCGAGCCCGACCGCAGCACGCTCCGTGTGGAGACGCGAGGCGGTGTCCTGAGGTGACACCGGCTATGCAGCCGAGGCAGCAGGCGCCGCCGATCAACTAGTTCGCACCGAGGATTCCTCTTGGTGCGTGGCCCAGTTTTCCTCAGGACGGGCTCCAACCCCTAGCCGACACCGCCCCCCGCGCCGCCACGCTCCGAGGCCTTCCCCCGGGACGCGGCGCGTCCCTCCCCCGCCGCTCGGCGCGGCGCGCGCGCGATTCCTCGATTCCACAGGCGGTTCGCGCCTCGGGTGGGGGCGGGGCGCGCGGGGAGGGGGCCGGCCGCCGCGGGGGGAGGGGGACCGCGGCCGGGGGGCGGGGGCGGGCCGGCGTGGGGAGTTCCTCGCTCGCGGACCACACGCTCTGCGGGCCAATCCCGAGCCAGCCTCGCTCAGTGTCACACGCGGGACACGTCCAAGCGTTTGTTGGCAGAGCCGGCGAGGGGGGCGGGGGCGGGGAGGAGGAGAGGGGAGTTGAGTGACAGGCTTGCGGGGCAGGCTGGGAATTGTAGTTCCCAGAGCCCATGGCCATAGCCATTTTGTAGTCGGGGGACTACAACTTCCAGAAGATCAAGGGGACCATTCTAAGGTGCCCCGGGAATAGGCGGCTCTCCCCGGGGCCAGGCGTCCTGGGGCACTGGCAACCAGCAGCCCGGCTGCAGGTAGACACGAGGCGTGGCGGGGGCTAGCGTTGTGGCGGCCGAGGGGTGAGCGGCAAGCTGGGGAAAGGGGGTGAGGTGGAGCGACCGAGCGTGCCATGCATTGAGCTAGGGAGCCTCTCTCAATTCCAGTCTTAGGCTCGGCGTGGGAGCGATGCCTGCGGGGTAGCCCGGGAAGGGTTTGTCGAGGCCTCTCCGGTGTCTCGTCGACGGGGCCGTGAGGGTCCTCTGGGCTGGGCCAGGGGCGGTCGGCACCGGAGTAGGCGGGCTCCTGGTGGCCCAGCTGTGGGAGTTTTCGGCTGGCGTCCGGCGGGGAATTACCCGAGGAGCCCTAACTTGTATAAAAGCAGAGTCCATTTAAAGTTGGGCTGGATAGCCTCTATCTCATTGGTTAGGGGGCTTGGAAAAAAGAGACTCGGCGAGCCCTCGCTGTGGTGCTGCCGCCGCCGCCGCCGCCGCTGGAGTTGACTCTTCTGCTCGCACTGCTGCAGCAGCACAAACGTGACTTCCAACATTTTTTATTTATCTTTCCCTTTTCTTTTCCAAGATGTAACTACAGCTCAGACACTAAGGACCTTCACGTTTCGCTGATGTAGTTTTTGGAGGAAAAAGGGGGGGGAGTGAAGGGCGTCGGTTTTTTTTGTGTGTGTGTGTTTCGGGGGAAATTTTCCATTATGAGTGTTTTACTAAAGTGAATTTTTTTTTGTTTGCTTCGTCTTTGGCTTTTTTTTTTTTTTTTTTTTTCCCTTCCCAATTTCGGATTTATTTCAAGGCGAATCGGGCTTTGGGGAAAGAGGAAGAAAAGTCGGATTACAAGATCAGCCACCACCAACAACAATAAAAACCACCAGGATATTTTTTTGCAAATTTCTGACGGCTTTAAATTCATGAAGCAATTGTCCCCTTTTGCAATCAGCATTTGGATCTCAGAATGAGCAAGGAAAGACCCAAGAGGAATATCATCCAGAAGAAATACGTAAGTGCTCCTAACAACACATCCTTTGACTTGTAGTTTTAAGCAATGGCTGTGAATGTCAAGTTTATAGATAATTCTGCAGCTGAAGGGTTTGAAACACAGCGTCCGATAAGGCTGTTTCTTTCTTTTCTCAAAGAAGGCTTTTCAGGCAAAGTCGTGTCTGCCTAGTTTGGATGAAAAAACAGATTGGTGTAGCGATACCTCCAGTGAATAAATTGACCTCGAATGACACAACCATAATCTAGTTTTAGATGAAAGGCAGGGGATTTTGGTGGAGCCTAGTCGGGGAGGTGGGGGCTGCGGTAATATAACTAAACTGCATTCTCGGGCGGATTTGTCCCCATATTGCACTTTGCATGCAAATGAGTCTGTGTTATTATTATTAATGTTATTTGGGAAATCGTGTAACGCGTGTGTGTTGGGAGCCCTTTAAGTTGCAATCGAGGGTCCGATTATGGCGATCTTGTTCCTTGCACTGGCACATCAAATTTAATGTATGTGGTCGTTTTGGCTTATTTGGTTCGCGACATAAACCAGTTGGGAATCATGTTACAGGGAATGCATTTGTTGGGATTGACTTTAATAATGGGACTGGTTTTGTTTAAAAATTCATGGTTTCCAGTTTTAGGGGAAAAAGACATAGAATATAGTTAACGTTTTTAAGTAGGCATGTGAATGTAAATGTAAGTGACTACAATTAATTTCTCCCAGTTAACTGGGCTTCTGAAATTTGGTGATTATTCCGAGATTTAAATGGTTTGGAATAGTTAAATTTGTTTTGTGCATAGTACAGCTACGTTTTGATTGGCATGGGGAGTGTTTTTGTTTTGTGTGTGGTGGCTTTTTTTTTTTTAAGTTTGGGGGGAGGGAGAGGGGGGACCGAGGATTAACCAAATATGCACTCGAGTGATCGGTGATTAGCTGCATGCTTTAAATCAAAGAACCCATTAAAAAAAGAAAAGGCCGAATGAACACACATTAGGAATAATGCAATGTTATAAGAAAGTTTGATTTAACTCGGGTGGACAAATTGGTGTTAATATTTTCCCTTTTTGAGCAGTGTGATGTGTGTAATGGGAGATGACCTTCGGGGCACTGGTTTTGTAAAAAATGGATTTAATGGAAAAGCTGAATACCTCTCCTTGAGGGCTGATCCAACCTAGACACGTAAACTTCAACTATGAAAGAAATGCAAGGTTAAATAATCAAGCCCAACTTAAAACGCTGCTCCCTAAAGAATTTAAGAATTAAAATACATCCGCATTGCAGAGGGCTGAGGAGAATGCAAAGGACTAGTTTAAACTCGGGCTGTAGAAACTGCAGGGAGACAAGCTTGCCTGCGAGCGTGGACGCCTTCCCGGGGCACGTCCGATCCGGGTGCAGCCACAAAGCAAAAAGGGGGTAGAACTTGGACCAGAGCCACCCCCGCCCCCACCCCAGCCCTCGCTAAGTTGGGAAGCGGCGCGGGGTGGGATTTTTTGTTCCCGGTGGTCAGCGGATTGTGTCGACTCCGGGCGTCCGGCCGCCTGCCGGTGTCTGGCTGCGGCCGCAGGAGGCAGAGCACGAGTTAACGTTCGGGAGCGGAGCCCGTGTTCCCGACGTGCTCGAGCCGGTGCGGCGCGGGGGGGAGGGCGGCGCGCGGGGGTCGCGGCGGGCTGGGCCGGGTCTGGGAGGCCGCGCGCGGCCTGTAGGGGGCGGGCTGCGGGCTCGGGGCGGGCGGGCGAGCGGGTGGGTGGGTGGGGCGCGGGGGCGGCGCGGCCGGTCCGCCTGGGGAGGGGGCGGTGCGGGGCGGGGGCGTGGCGGGGAGGGGGCGGGCAGCGCGCGGCTGCGGCGGGCGCCCCCCAGCGCGCGCACGGCAGAGCATGGCGGCGGCGGCGCAGCCGGCTCCCCGCGGCCTGGCCCGCCGGCTCCAGTGCGGGCCCGGGCGCAACAGGTTAAGCAGGCTAGACGTCAGCGCGCCCCCTCCCCGCCCCCCGGTTCCTCCCCTGCCTCGCGTCGGCCTCCTCCCCCTCCCTCCGCCCCCAGCCTCCGGGTTCCCGGACGCTCCGGCCGGGTTCTGTTGTCATTGTGACGTCACAAAGGGACGGGCCGGGGTGGAACCTTCTCCTCCTCCGTGACGTCAAAAGTCGGGCGGGAGGTTCCAGCGCGGCGGGGCTGCGGGGGCGGAGGGAGCGGTGCGGAGGCGGGGGCTGTCGCGCTTGGGGAGGAGGAGGATGCGATCGGCCTCGGCCTTCCGCCCCGAAGCGCCGCACTGCCCTCCAGGTGAGCGCTGGGAGCCTCTGGTCCACTTGCGAGCGCCCCCGACCCTGCTCTGGTTCCGTTTGGGAGGTGGGCAGCAGGGCGGAGACGCCTCCTGTCTGCGAAAACGTTTTCGCTTCCTCTGTTTCCAGGTCTGCTGACGGCTGTGGCGTTATAGCGGTGGTGGTCGTGCTTTCTCGTCAGTGCTTTTGCAAAGCAGGGAAACTTCAATGGGGCAGCTTGGCTTTGCAGGGGAACCGCGTGATGGGTTTGGCCACCTTGTCACTTTAAGTCGTGTTGGGGATGTCACGACAGGACGTGGCGGGGTGATGCTGCACAGCATCAGCTGTTGGTTTTTCTGGAAGCCTTGAAACACCAGAGTGGCACTTCGTTATGCCAGCTCTAGGCCTACGGAGTAGTTTTGGGGTTGGGGCAGACGGAAGACCAGTCATCGGTAGGTGTGCTTGGAAGAGCACTGGACTGCAAGTCTAAGGAGTCTTGGGCTCAGTTCTTCAGAACGAGAGCACGAGGGGCGGGAAATCTAGGTTTATTTACTCATATGTAAAATAGAAAAAGTAATACATGCTTTTGCCTTTTCATTTTATCTGAGATCGCGTGCGTGAGATGATGTGCGTGGAAGATGTAAAACTATGTTGTTTCTATGTAAGATGAAATCATTACTTGAGCTGGTGGAAGGCAGCGCATTTCCTGCAGTTGGTCTCAAAAGCCTTAGCTGCCTGCCGCGTTGCCATTTAGCTTATTGCTTTAGCAAAACAGAGTTTGGGGGTGGGATTGTAGATGGCAGGCTTTGGGGAAAATGATTATTATATTTCATATTAAATGACATCTTTGAAAAACTCATAAATTGTAGTGTAATCCTGTCTTAATTGCTGGGCACGAGTCCCACTACAGTACCTTAAATAACTGAAAACATTTGCCTTTCAAAGCCCCAATCCACTTGGACAATAAAAAGTTACATGTTTTGCTCTATGGATATCTTATGCCATTCCCGTCACTCCACTGGTTGGTTATTGCTGTCGAGTGTAACAGATAAGATACCTAGACTTAAGAACTATTTGATATTTGATGCTTTATAGAAGGTGTGAGTTTGAAATAAAAATCTCTGCCACATGAAGATATGATTCATGCAGTTAGCAGGAAAACAAATTATCAGTTTGATTTCTAGGACAGCTCAAGAAGAATTTGTAACACTAGGTTGTAAATTTTAGGTATTTAATTTTCTGATTTAAAAGTGCAGTATGATTGAAAACTCTGGGAAAAGTTTGTGTTACAAGATTCAAAAGCAAAGTTTACTATAATTGCATAAAATTGTAAAGAGAAAAAGTAGAACTACACCAAAATGTAGTGGTAGGATTTATAAGTTGGTTCCCCCCACTCCCACCAGTTTTACACCCAATTGATTTATTTTATGGCTCTCCGGGAAAAAACCTGCATACCTTATTTAATTGCTGTTTTTTTTTTCTTTTTTGAGCTGTTTAGGTGGCTTGCTTTCTGCCTGTCTCTAGTAGTGGAGAAAAACCATTCTCTTTTTCACATAAGTCTCTGGGCAGAAACAGTTTAGCAACAATCGTGGTCTGGAGAGATTATGGAAGGAATACTGCTGTCAAGAGTCCGAAGTGTGTTGCTGAGATTTAAAAAGGAAAAAAAAAATCATCTTTAAAAATAATCCAATTTATGATTACCTGGGTTATTATTACTTTACTGTAGACAAGTATCTGACTTGTGTATTCCCCACAGCCATTGGCCCAAAGGGCCAACTAGAATTACTTGGTGCTTAGATGGTTTCATGGCTGTTTCCTGTCGTAAGAGGTCAGACCAGTTCTTGTTGCTTGGCTGAGGGCTGTTGACTCACTTCCAGATGCCTTGGAAAGAACTTCAGTGTTAATCTTAATATATATCCTGCTCCAAAGGTTATTTAAAATTTCCTCCTTCAGAAAGAGAAAAATTTTTTTGAGTATGTAACCAGTGTCTTTAAGATTTTAAATAGAACCCTTCTTTTCGGAGACGATATGGGAAAGTCATGTTAAGCCTAACATTGAAACACTCGGTAAAGGCTAAGCTGAACTTTTTTTTTTTTTTAAGTTTAATGAGAGTTTTATTTAACCTAGTATATTGAACACATGATCATTTTAACATATAATCAATAAAAATAGAAATCTATACAAATCTACCTTTTTTTTTTCCCATCTTGTGTCTTTGAAACCTAGTGTGTTTTTTGATCCTTACAGGACAGCTCAATTTGGACAAGTCATTGCTTCGTGTAACTGAACATATGAAGCTGTCCTACTGAACAATCCAGATCTGTGTAACCAGAGCTGTATCTCAAGTAGCATGGTGTCTGTGTTGGTGAAAAACATTAAGTCCTACAAAATCGAACACTAAAAATTACAGGGCTAATGGAAAAATAAGGATGAAACATGTCACTCAAAACATATGCAACTTTGGTAAAGCGAACCATAATCAGTTAGTAATCTGGATCTGGAAAAATGACAAGAAGTGCTCAGGTAGGCAGCTCAGACTCCAGAGTGAATTGTAAAAATTGAGAGGTGTTATATTGGCAGTATTTTTATAGAGTGCAGCTCGTGTTGCCAGGGCAGTATGGATGGAACGATGCTGTTAGCTGTAGGTGGGCATTGGTGGTTTTTTTTTTTTTTTTTTTTCCGCCTTATGGGTTTTTTTTTTTCCCTCGCCTTATGGTTTTTGTTTTTTTTTGGTGAAGGTGAACTTTTGAGCTTCTTGGTAGATGCACACTTTTCTAGTTTACTGCAAGTTTTTTTTTTTTAATTGTAAATGGATGCTGAAGAGATTCTTTAGGTTTATTTTTAAGGTTTGCCCTTGGTCATGCTGGTCTGAGGACCTGGCTTTTTAACACTCAGCCATACGTTTTTCAGTCTGAGTAGTTTCCTTTTTGGAATTCTGCTTGTATGGTTCTGATCTTCCTGTTACTGGTCTGTGTCTAAATCTTTCCTAGGATCATAGCAACAGCTCTTGTACTAACCACCTTCCACCTACCCAGCCTACCCAGTTCTTCTGGCTGAAGGACATCCTGGCCGTGACATCCCTGCATGAAGCTCCCTGCCAGTGGGCAGGCCCAGGGCAGTGTGTGCCTCTGTCCCCTTTGGCTCTTACCCATATAGAAGGCTTGCCAAGTGCCAGTTGTTTGTTCCCAAATCTGGTTATTCCAGTTAGACTTATTATTGCAATTTCAGTTAAATATTATATAAACCTTTGAACGAGTGTGACAAGAGAGTTGGTTTCTATGAAAACCTGAAGCTGAATGTTTGGGAATCCTTGATAAAAGTGAATTACTGTAAAAACGAGATTGTTAACTTAGATGTGGGCCTGCCATTTAAAAGACTTGGATGAAATCTGTAAGGTTTCGCACCCATACTGCTTTGCAAGTGGTTCCCTTTTAAGAACCAAGCTTCATTTATGGCTGAACTCCCTTCCCAACAAACAAAAAAGCATGACATGAAGTACCATGAATTCTCAAAATTATCTGTAACAAGAACTTCCCTGGTGGTCCGGTGGTTAAGAATCCGCCTTCTAAGGCAGAGGACACTGGTTTGATCCCTGTTGAGGGAACTAAGATCCGACATGCCTCGAGGCAGCTGAGCTGGGGCACCACAGGAGAAGCCCCTGTGCTGCAGCTGAGACCAAATAAATAATTTTAAAAAATCTGTAACTAAAAGCATATTCGTGTGTTCATTACATTCACTTGTATATATATGCTCAACCTATGTACACGTATATTAAAGATATACTGCTTAACAGACTTTACGTTAGCTAACCAACTTAATGGTCCCTATCAGCTCTAAGAGTGCTTCCATTATATTTAGCCTTAATCCCCAAATATTAAACTAGACTTCTTATCTAGTTCATGCCAGGTAGCGTAGATAAAATGTGGGTCAGTTAGAGTGGCCCTGCTGAGGTAATTTGTAATACTTTCAGAGTTTGTGTCGTTCTCAGGATGGTGGGGGTTAGAAAGATGAGTGATTTTACACTTCATTTATGTGGAGTTCAGAAGCTTATATCTTGTAATCCAGCAACTTTAATTATTTTGTCTTACTTAGGAGATATCATAAAGGTCTGTTCCATTTCAGATCCTTAAGCCTACCTTTTAATGGAACGAGACACATTGAACTTCAGTTTTTTCTGTTTGAATCAGTTTCTCTTGTTTCTTTCCTCTGCAAACCTTGCTTCCTTTTCCAGGCCCCAGACTTGGTGTTTTGGGTCCTTTTTGTCTGCCCATAAAGCCTTCTCCACATTTGCCCCTTCATCTCAGACCACTTTCATTCCAGGAGGTGGGAACTCGGATGACTTTGGTCTCCTTTTTTGAAAAAGACAATTTGAGTGAGATTTTTCCTTATCCTTTTAGGATATAATTTTTCTTGACTTCTAACAACCCCATGGCCTTCTGACAGTCTCAGTAAGAGTTTTTCATTCATTTTTGATTCAGAATAAAATTGTCAGAAGTAGAGCTGAGCCTACTCCCGGTTGATCGATCTGCTTGCTTCTGGCACGTCCTGTCCTGCCACCTCTTGGAGGTGGCTTTTGTCTGTCGTTGTTCTCTTGTTCTCTTTCTCAGGATGTGTGGGGTGAGGAGGGGCCCACATTTTGCAGAGGTGGATCCCGTTCCCAAGGGCCAGGTCTCAGGCCCATCTGAGTGGGCAGCTGGGCTCCAGCCCTGGGCCCTGTGTTTCTGTTGGGCTTGCTTTCTACTTCCACCGGTCTGTCTGGCCACAGACTTTACCACTCTTGTGAGGGGGCTTGCCCATGCCTCTTAGGACTTTTCTGCCATTTGAAGAATTGTACCAGCAGAGCTTGGACTGTAGGAAACACACTAGCATCATGAGGAGAAGACCCAGTCAGTTCTGAAATAACCGCCCACAGTTATTGTTTCTCTAGTGAGCTCTCAGGAGAGGAAGAGACTGTTGAGTCCATTTTATAGAAGGGAAAACTGAGGCCAGCAGTCCCTGGCCAGGGAGTGAAAGGCTGGATCTCCTCCCCATATTTTAGTCTAGATGAACTGGAGGTAAAAGGAATGATCAGAGTAGCCCCAGGAGGTGGGGAAGAGGCCATAATCGAGCCTTTGGTGAGGTTTTTTTTACCTGAGAAAGTTGAGGGGAGGTTGAGGCAGTTTGTCAGCCTCCATAGCAGGAGTGGATCTGTTGCAAGTGAGTGTTTGTTATTTTTTTAAACACCAGTTGGTGGAGCTACCCTCTTCTCCCCAGCTGCCTGTCTCCTTAAGAAAAAGCTTTGAGGTCCCAGATGCCCTGGGGCCTGGCTAGTACTTGCTCCGCATTTTATTAGTGCCCCCAACCCATCCTCTCCGGTGTACCTGAGAGCTGACCTGGGCTGTGTTTGCTCTCCAGGCTTCTGAATTCATTTGCTTTTGTAGGGTCTGTAACAAATAGGCTTCGATGCTTTTTCTGGCAACTTTATTGTTGCCCCTGACTTTTGCTGCTTAGGGGACCATGGGGCGCTGGGGGAAATCATTTGCCCTCAAATCCTCAGCAGGGTCTGGGCTGGGCAGTCAACAAAGGCTGCCCAGATGTGTTAATGAGGCTGCGTGAGTAATGAGAACATTACATGTAATTACTCACACATTCATAGGACGTATGAAGGCCTTAGAAAGGGGAACCCTACTGACAGTTCTTGGGAGCTGATTCTGAGAGCTGGTGCAGCCTAGAAGGCCTAAATTGGATTTTAAGTTCTAATTTTGTAAGTCTGTCAAGCTCCACCACCCATGAAGAGGTAGGCAGTGAGCACTGAAATACTGGCAGCAGTGTTCAGTTACCAGGAGCCCTAGAAGGTCATCTGATTCATAGCCACACACTTTGCCCCTTTGTATTCCCTCCATGGCTCTTGTCACATATTTTCTCTGGTACAGTCAGCAGTATTTTTGGGTAGGGGGTGGGGTGGGTGTTTTCCATCAAGAGACCCTCTGGTTGATGTGACTTGAGTCACCCAGGGGGAATGTTGGGAGACTTTTTGGTGCCCTGTTTTTGTGGCTCTCTTCTTAAATCTGGGTGGTTCTTTCTCCATTTTTTTCCCCAACCACAGTTTGGGTTAGAGCTTGATCTACAATGGTTGTGTGTGCTATCTCTTGTTTCTCATTTCTACCAGCTGTTAGAAGTCTTTGGTGCCTGTGGGGGCAAAAACAGGTGCCAGGAGGAAATGAGAAGGGATTAGGGCTGTGCATGTGTTTCTTGCATTTATTCCCTCCCTGGGTTTGCAGGAGGGGCGCTGCATGAATGCTTACTCTGTTTAGCAGCAGTTGGATGTCGACCTTATTAGGACTTGGAGTGTTTTGTGCTTTGTGTCCATGCCTCATTGCTTGTATGTGGGCTTGGGGAATTTAATGCCTCAGATTGTGAGGGGCTTGTTCTGAATGTGTAGGACACCTCTGTGGTCATAGTGGACAAGATTGGGAATATGAGCTGAGCTCAGGGTTGAGCCCTGTGTTGCACTGGCTGTGTGACCCTGGGCAAGCCACATAACCTCGCTGAGCTGCTTCCTCACCGGAAAACTTGTTCCATGCACCTCACAAGCTTGTGGCTCGGAGGGTCAGTGAGATTTTTGATGTGAAAGCACTTTGTAAACTGCATACTATGCACAAATGCTCAAGAAGGTATGATTACACAGTTGGAAATCACCAACCTAGAGATATGAGGCCTGTCAGCAGCCTTCCAGGCTGACTCAGAAATGAATAAATCATATGAATTCTGTGCCTCTTAACAAGCCAAATGAAGAGCAACAGATACTCTGAAGTCCGTTTTGGAATATAGAACAAAGCTTTAAAGATTAGAAGGTGATTATATTCAGTATCTTGTAAAAAACCTGTAATGAAAAGGAATCTGAATTAAAAAATTACAGAATCACTTTGCTGTACACCTGAAATTAGCATGGTATTGCTGTACACCTGAAACTGAATCACTTTGCTATACACTTGAAACGAACACAGTATTATTAAAAAAAAAATTTAGACAACAATGTGATCTCTTCCCACCCCCCACTTTCTGGTGGTTGAGTGTCTTCTGTATTATCCAGCTCTTGATTTCTGAACCTGACTGGGTGGTGAACTAGAGTGACAGATTGAGAATTCAGGTTAGAGCGGCACTGAAGCTTTCCACAGAGATGTTCATCTTGGGCCTTGGAGCAGTGTTCCTTGACCTTGAACATTGGCTCAAGCTAAGTTTGTCCTCGACGCAGCACGCAAAGCCCTTGCTCTGCCTTGAGCTTGGGGCTACCCTTTCCACTGCAGCTGACCCAGCCTCCTGGTCTTTGCACATCCTGGTTCCTCAGCTTGCTTTGGGGCCGATTGCCTGCCCAGTCCTGCTGAGCCCACCTAGACCGCTCTGTGACCTGATTGGACAGCCTGCCACTCTCTTCCTCCCATCAGGCAGAGCCAAGCCCCCTTTCTGTGAGCCTGCCTCCTCACAACTACCTCTCTGAAATTAGTGTTTACATGTATCTCTTCCTGTTAACGCCACATGAGTAGAGGCTGAATTTTCTGTCATCATACAGTTTAGGAAATATTTGCTGAGTATTTAAAATCCTATCCAGTAGTGGGAGGGAATTGGTAAGGATCTAGCGGAAAAAGGTGAGCTTTACTATTCAGAATTTCACAGCTGAGGAAACAGGTGTCTAGGGACAAAGGTTGCACATTTTACAGTGACACTGCCAGGGCATGAGACCCAGCGCCCGCCGCAGGGGAGGCCGTCAGGGGCACGAGACCCAGCGCCCGCCGCAGGGGAGGCCGTCAGGGGCACGAGACCCAGCGCCCGCCGCGGGGGAGGCCGTCGGGGGCCCGAGACCCAGCGCCCGCCGCGGGGGAGGCCGTCGGGGGCCCGAGACCCAGCGCCCGCCGCGGGGGAGGCCGTCGGGGGCCCGAGACCCAGCGCCCGCCGCGGGGGAGGCCGTCGGGGGCCCGAGACCCAGCGCCCGCCGCGGGGGAGGCCGTCGGGGGCCCGAGACCCAGCGCCCGCCGCGGGGGAGGCCGTCGGGGGCCCGAGACCCAGCGCCCGCCGCGGGGGAGGCCGTCGGGGGCCCGAGACCCAGCGCCCGCCGCGGGGGAGGCCGTCGGGGGCCCGAGACCCAGCGCCCGCCGCGGGGGAGGCCGTCGGGGGCCCGAGACCCAGCGCCCGCCGCGGGGGAGGCCGTCGGGGGCCCGAGACCCAGCGCCCGCCGCGGGGGAGGCCGTCGGGGGCCCGAGACCCAGCGCCCGCCGCGGGGGAGGCCGTCGGGGGCCCGAGACCCAGCGCCCGGCGCGGGGGAGGCCGTCGGGGGCCAGAGACCCAGCGCCCGCCGCGGTGGGAGGCCGTCGGGGGCCCGAGACCCAGCGCCCGCCGCGGTGGGAGGCCGTCGGGGGCCCGAGACCCAGCGCCCGCCGCGGTGGGAGGCCGTCGGGGGCCCGAGACCCAGCGCCCGCCGCGGTGGGAGGCCGTCGGGGGCCCGAGACCCAGCGCCCGCCGCGGTGGGAGGCCGTCGGGGGCCCGAGACCCAGCGCCCGCCGCGGTGGGAGGCCGTCGGGGGCCCGAGACCCAGCGCCCGCCGCGGTGGGAGGCCGTCGGGGGCCCGAGACCCAGCGCCCGCCGCGGTGGGAGGCCGTCGGGGGCCCGAGACCCAGAGCCCGCCGCGGTGGGAGGCCGTCGGGGGCACGAGACCCAGAGCCCGCCGCGGTGGGAGGCCGTCGGGGGCACGAGACCCAGAGCCCGCCGCGGTGGGAGGCCGTCTGGGGCACGAGACCCAGAGCCCGCCGCGGTGGGAGGCCGTCTGGGGCACGAGACCCAGAGCCCGCCGCGGTGGGAGGCCGTCTGGGGCACGAGACCCAGAGCCCGCCGCGGTGGGAGGCCGTCGGGGGCACGAGACCCAGAGCCCGCCGCGGTGGGAGGCCGTCGGGGGCACGAGACCCAGAGCCCGCCGCGGTGGGAGGCCGTCTGGGGCACGAGACCCAGAGCCCGCCGCGGTGGGAGGCCGTCTGGGGCACGAGACCCAGAGCCCGCCGCGGTGGGAGGCCGTCTGGGGCATGAGACCCAGCGCCTGCCACAGTGGAATGCCATCTGGGGATACTGCCTTTGGACCCATTTTTCAGAGATGCATTCTCCTGCCAGGTGTATCCTCAGTTACCCATGGTAACTGCAGTCATTGATTCATTTTCACAGGAAGATAAAATCCACATGTAATCCCCATATATAATTGGGCCATTAATGTTTGCCCCTGTTTGAAAATGATTATTTTGTCCTAGAAGTCATTCATTGCAGACAACAACATGAAGGTAAAAATCTATTGCAGTCACCTACGGGGCGTTCCGGTGAAGGCAATGGCACCCCACTCCAGTACCCTTGCCTGGAGAATCCCATGGACGGAGGAGCCTGGTGGGCTGCAGTCCATGGGGTCGCTAAGAGTCGGACACGACTGAGCAACATCACTTTCACTTTTCACTTTCATGCATTGGAGAAGGAAATGGCAGCCCACTCCAGTGTTCTTGCCTGGAGAATCCCAGGGACGGGGGACCTGGTGGGCTGCCGTTTGTGGGGTCGCACAGAGTCGGACACGACTGAAGCGACTTAGCAGCAGCAGCAACGGGGCGTTCCTGCACTTGTACAAATGTCGTTTTACATATATGGGCTCTTACTCTTAAGTGATAGTCTCTTCTGGGCTCTTTGCATTTATATCTCATTTCAGTTACCAAAAGAGGATTCTGCATCATGATTGTTTTAAAATTGTTTAATTTTGGTTGCGCTGGGTCTTTGTTGCTGTGCTTGGGCTTTCTCTAGCTGGGGGTGAGCAGGGGCTACTTGTCTGGTTGCGGAGCACGGGCTCCAGGGTGTATGGGCTTCAGTAGTTGCCACGCGCTGGCTCAGTAGTTGTGGCCCGTGGGCTTAGTTGCCTCGAGGCACGTGGGATCTGAGCCCGTGTCCCTGCGTTGGCCCGTGGATTCTTATCCACGGCACCACCGGGAAAGTCCCCTGCACTGCTTTTCAGTAGCTGCTGGGCACCTGGTCAGTCTGGAGCAGGGTTTTCTTGTCTTGTGTGGTCTTGAGGGCTTCTCCACACAGTGTGGGGGCCGTTGTCCACAGTGATGCGTATGCTGTGCCTTTCCTGTGTCTTCCTGCACTTAATTCCAACTTCCTCCAGGTGAAATGACCACTTTGTGTTACGGTGTTTACGTTCAGATCCCTCTCAATGCCTGTTTTCTGAGAGAAAGGCTGCACTAATTTACGGCCCCCCAGGTAGTGCCAGTGGGTTTGTTTGTTTGTTGTCTGCTTTTAAAAACCAATACAGGCACTTGTAACAAGTAGTAAAGATGTCAGTTGGGTTTTATTTAAGTTTCTGTTTTCTTTCCTTGTCCTCTCTCAGGGCATTAGAACTAAATGAGATGAGATATGGGGAAGCACTTTGTAAAACAAAATTGCTCTGAGAACACAACATGTTATGAGTTAGGATGACTGTAGCTGTGAAGGGACAAGGCTCTGTAGGATTGTACAATTACACATTTCTTGTTTATGAAATGGTTCTTTTGTGAGAACACAATGTAACTTTAAAATGACCCGAAACCCCATTATTTTTACAAGTGATTTCAGCCTTGTTTTGGAGGTGGGCTTTGTATGGTTACAAAGGTCCCATTGGGCTCTGGCTTGAAAGACTTTAGTTAAGTACAGCAGATATATTTTGGCTGTTGACCATGCTCTTACCTGTTGTTGTTTAGTATCTCAGTCTTTTGTGAACCCATGGACTGTCGCCCACCATGGGATTCTCCAGGCAAGAAGACTGGAGCGGGTAGCCATTGCCTTCGCCGGAGGATCTTCCCTCCCCAGGGATCGAACCTGCGTCTCTTGCGCCTCCTGCATTGCAGGTGGATTCTTTACCATTGAGCCACCAGGGAAGCCTCTGACTATGTTACGGGTGAGAAAATAAGACATTGTCTTTGTCCTTAGAGAATTTATGGTTCAGCTGACAGCAGGGATGCCAAACTCTGGGAAGAGAGCTGTTGGCCTCAGATTAATCACTTCCCCTCAATCTGAGTTTCTTCCTGCGTGAAATGGGGATACTCACACCTTCATTTATTGGCTCTCAGGGTCATTTTGGGGGAGGCAGAGTCGGATGTTAACATGTGAAGTGTTATAAACTAGCTATCTAGATCAGATTATTCTTATTTTAGGTCCCACGGGTCTTTGTGGCTGTAATTCTCTAGCCTCAAGGTTGAAGAGGGAACACCATGTTTCTGGGTCATCCTTGCTGATTTCAGGCTGTCCGGGTTGTCTGAGAAAGAAGATAGAAATGAAAATAATATAGGTGCTTTTCCTTTCACATTTATGAAAAAATGCAGTGTGACGATTTTTTATGGCAGACGTACTTGTTGATTGTTCTGATGATGGCTTTTTATCGACCTCCCTCCCCCCATGTGAGAAGGAGGTGGTATCCCAGAACTGCTAAGAAGCACCATTGACGAGTACTTCTGGGTGAACTTGTTTGCCTTCTTTTTCATCCTTGAGTAAAGATGTCCCTGTAGAGATAAGTTGGGACTTAGACGCTTGTCGGCTTTGCCTCGGTTGCCGCTTCTCCGTCCTTCTGCACAGAGCACTGATGCACCGCGTGTTCTCTTTTTGGCTTGTGATAGTGTGTTGGTGTTGAGGGGGGAAGAGGCAGCGTGGTGGGGATGAGCCACGTCCTGGAGTCCCAGTTAAGTGGCCAGCACGTGACTCCTACCTGCTGTAGTGGCCGACCCCCCATGCTGGTCCCCGGCTCATACCAGCTGACTCCTTTCCAGCCTGATCACCCCAAGTGGCGAAGGGGTTTGATAGGTGCCAAATAGTCAGTCAGCCTGGTTTCTTTTTTTTTTAATTTTTATTTATTTTTAATGTGGCTTATTAATGTGTAAAAATGACAAGACACTTGGTGTTGCTCAGTAAAGAGCTCATTCCTGATTCTTACGTGGCTTTTGTCTTTGACATTCGATTCCATCCACTCTACAGCCTTTTCACTCGGACTTGAGTTGATGACAGTTTTTTGAGAGGGGTGTTTTTTTTGATATAGTTACTTCTGTACACTGCACCTCATTCTGAAAAGGATTCAGGGCCATAATGAGCAGTCATCCCGAGAGCAAACAGTTTTTTCTTTGACCCGAGTGTATTCACTTTCTAAATGCCCAGAGTGACAACCGGATTAAAATAATGGGCAGTGAGCATTAGTCCGCAACCCAGCAGTGTTTGGGCTGAGTGGCTTTTTGTTTTAGCTCTGTAAACTTGACCTAAAAGTTTAGGTAAAGGTGAGGTTTGTTAAGTAATATTGCTATTGACACCCTGACAGAATTTTTAATGCAGAGGGATTTTAAAGTTCTTTAAAGAAGTTTAAAGTTTAAAAAAGAATTTTGAGGTAATCCCAGTGGTGAGCACATCCTTGAATAGCCAAGATCAGATTTCTGTTTAAATGCCAGTGCAGTTCAATATCACCTTTTCTCACCGTACATGGTGCCAGGGAGAGTCTGGATCTAATAAATGTTTTCTTGGGGTAGCAGTTGGTAGATGTGAGTGACTGCATGATTCTGTTCTGTGTCTTTAACAATGTTTGAAGAGTCTCATTCTGTGTCATAATCCTCAAAACTGCTATTAGGATTCCAAACCATTGTGGTTTAAACTTTGCTGGAGTCTGAAAGGTGGCAGATGGACTGGAAGGGAACCTCCTCTAAGTGAAGAACGCTTTTGACTTGCCTGCTTGTCCCAGACTCTGGGCGTATCCTAGCCACAGGCCATGTCTCCTGGTGGGAGAAGGTGGGGGATACTTACTTCTTTCTTTCTCCTGGACAGTATCCCCCCGCCCAGCTCAGTATAAACACCATCATGTAGTCCTGCGGAAACTCCTAATACAAATATGGACTTGCAAAGCCCGGAGAAGCGCATGGAGAAGTACACTCTTGTACTTGTGTTAAATAAAAACTCTAATGATGCCATAAAAATGAGTTTTCTTTTCTGGTAAGCTTGGAAGCACTGGGAGGTGGGAAGGACGGGTCTGACTTGGAAATCTGAGGCTGAAAAGTCTGTATACGCTTTTTTTTTTTTCCCCTCCTAACTCCACTTCTGCTCCAATTATATGAAGCGCTTGCTACCCAGACACTGCTGCTGCTGCTAAGTCACTTCAGTTGTGTCCGACTCTGCAACGCCATAGATGGCAGCCCACCAGGCTCCCCCGTCCCTGGGATTCTCCAGGCAAGAACACTGGAGAGCCCCAAATGAAACACACTTTCTACTTTTGACCCCATAGATGGCAGCCCACCAGGCTCCCCCAGTCCCTGGGATTCTCCAGGCAAGAACACTGGAGAGCCCCAAATGAAACACACTTTCTACTTTTTTTTTTCCTTTCCGTCTAACATGAGACTTGCTGAAGTTGTCATGTTATTTCTTTCCAGAATTTATTGGAGCACTAGGCAAAACCTCTTGGGAGTATAAATAATGATGATTGTAAAGAACAGTCAGTTTACCAAGGGAGGCCATTATCTTTGACTTGCAAAGGCTTTTACAGCTGAACATCGTTTGCTTACAGTTGTTTAATACAAATGAAGACCTTAATGGTACCTATTGTAAGAGGAGTTCTTTTACTGTATTTGTACACGGAGGTCATCTCAATAAAGAACAGAACCCCTTGCTCAGTCCTAACTGCCTGTTTCTCCAGATAGGCATTGTTTACTGTCCAAGGTAACCTGGATGGTGCTTCGTGGCTGCCTTTTTCCTCCCATCCACCACACGGAATCCTCCCTGCTGAGTGTGAAAAGATTTCTAAGGCTGACAAAGTGATTCTGAATGTACTTTTAGAGTCTCTCCTCTAACTGCTTCCTTCCCAATTTCCGAATCCAAAGATGGTTTTAAAACGAATTTACGGGACTAGTCTAAGTAGGCACTGACATCGGATAAATATACTTAAATGGTAGGCTGTCATGCTCTTGATTAAAGCCCACAACATAGCTGCAGGGAAATCGGAAGACTGCAGTTGCACTTTTTATTTTTGGGGAGATTAAAGTTACCCCTCATCACACTTTTCAGTCCAACTACAGAGTGTGTATATGCTTGGCATACATTGCTGTCCTTGGCTGCTGCATCTTTAGCACAGTGTCAGCCCCTTTTAGCCTTTCTTTTTAGAAACGCATATCCTCAGCTTACTCCAGCTCTTTTGGCAGGTCTTCAGCTATGTTTCTCTTGGCGCTCCACTGGTGGTTCAAGACGAAAGGCATCCGAGGCATCTCAGTCTTCCCCGAGTGATCTTGGATGTGAATGTGATTTTTTTTTCCTCCCCTCTTAAACAGTTCAGTAGTTTTTAGTATATTTGGAGTTGTGCAGCCATCACTGCGATCAATTTTAGAACCTTTTCCTCACCCCCAAAGAGAAACTCCATACCCACTGGCAGGCGCGCCACATCTCATCCCAGTTTTTCCAGTCTCTGGCAACTGCTAATCTCAGTGAATTTGCCTGTTCTGGACACTTTATGTAAATAGAATCAAACAGTACACGGTCTTTTGTGACTGGCTTCTTTCACTTGGCATGATGTGTTCGAGATTCCTTCACATTGTAGTGTGTATCCATAAAAAGGACTCAATTACTTTTTTATGTCTGAATAATACTTCATTTATTTACTGCTCTTTGACCTACGAAGCTGTTCATCTCAGCCTGCGTCCCTGCACCTCCTGTGTTCTGCTCAGCAGAGGGCTGCGTGAGGGCCTCTCCTTTTCAGGTGGCTGCCTTGCCTTTTTGGGGTGTGGTTCTCACTTTCCTCCCTGCCTGACTGCCACTCTTCACTGTGTGTGGGTGTCCAACAGGGGTCTCACTGCCTCTCCCCCTTTGCAAGCTCAGTTAGGCATGAGAAAGTGGTGGGACTTGGAATTTCATCATGTGTTGGTTGGCTTTCTGTGGGTGCTCAGGGGTTTGGGTTGTTGTTTTGGCCTTCAGATGAATCTCTGCATGGCATTTACCATATGGTTTTGGGAGGCGCCAGGACTTAAAAACCCTGGCTCCTCTCTGGGAGCCGGGAAGGACTGAGGAGCTGTTTTCCTACATCACCTTTGGTTTTGACCTTGTCGTGGTTGCTGATGTTGACATTCTTTGCTGAAAGGTACAGGAAAGAGAGCTACTGTCTGCCTAGAGGTTCCCCTGATTTTCTTGATCCTTCCAAGCCTAGTTTTCCCTAAACAAAAATGCTTAAAAAATCAGAAAAGGCTCTCTGCAAAGTTGTTTAAGAAATGGGAGTTCTTTTAAGGAAGATGGGTGGTACCATGTTTTGATAGTTCTGATTTCCCCCCCCCAGATTTATTTTTCCCACATTGCTGTGAAATAAAGATGAGATCAGTTTCCTACTTGAGTCAGGCAACTTTTACTCACATTCAAGTGCTCATCGAAAGTATGAGGCGATAGAGAGAATGGTGGGGACTGAGAAAGCCCCATGACCCAAGGATGCTGGAGGCCTTTGGTGGACTTGGAGGGTTCTAGTTCTCTGGAAGTGATGGAGATTTGGGATGGGTATTTGTGTCTTTCCTGGAGGTTCCTGGTAAGAGGAAGCCAAAGACCAGCATGTTAGAGTTTGGGGATCTTATTTATCACATACTCCTCAAGTTCAGTGTCAAAAAAATTCCTTAGTAATGGGATTAATCAGGCTTTTTCACACTCCCTGGTTTTTCTGGTACAACTCTCAGTTCCAGATTGACTCTTGTGCTCCGGTCACTGATGTTACCTGAAGGGCAGACGGCTGTACTCACTGTTTTCTCTGTAGTGGCTCAGTCACGAAGGATTTGCAAGGTAAGACACCCACCCACCTCACTTTAGAAAGTAGGTGTGAGTGTGTGTATGTGCATGGATATCTAAGGAGGAGCTGCTGTTTTAAACTTTGCATTGTTGAACTGGAAATCTGTGTTCTGTTCTGTCAGCCTGCCTTTGTGTGGTGTACCTATAACCTACGCGCACACTTGTGCCATTTCTAAAGCAAATGCCACTTCTCTCCTCCTGAAATTGCTTATTAGAGCTAATTTTACGAATTGAGTTAGAACTGCCCTATAATATAATGCAGAATATTTCCCAATAATGCCTAGGTTAACAATGATCGTCTTGCTGTATTGTGCAAAAAAGGCTTCTGTTCAGACCCAGCTGGGTTTCAGGCTTAATTCATTGCTCTATGGTGGGATCACCACAGCTGCTGTGGGGCCTTTACAAATGCAAAAAAGCTGTCAGTGTTTGTTTCATCAGCTGCATAAGTGATGAGGCCAAGTTGAGGAATCCATTCCAGTGCGCCGTGTGCAGGCTGTAGCCATTATTGTTTACAGAATTAGTGTGTTGGAGCTTTAAAATAGTTGGCACCTCGACTGCCCTTTAAAAGCACAAGACTAAGGGACAGGACCAGTTGGTTGTCCTTGTAATGTTGGCTGGATCGAGCCTAGCCCCTGTCTTGGACAGTCGCTTGCTCCGGGCTGTGCTGTGGGACTGACCCTCTTTTGCACAAGGTGGGGGTGGCTGAATACATGTCCATTTAATTCTGCGTCTCAAACTTAGGTTTCTATTATTCTTTTTCCCCTCGTTATTTTAGTGTGTTTTTTCTTGTTGTTTTAGTGCTCAGTTGTGTCTGACTCTTTACGACCCCGTGGACTGTAGCCCACCAGGCTCCTCTGTCCTTGGGATTTCCCAAGCAGGAATACTAGAGTGGGCTGCCGTTTCCCTTCTCCAGGGAATCTTCTCCACTCATGGATTGAACTCGTCTCCTGCTGCATTGCAGGCCTGTTCGTTACCGTCTGAGCCAGCAGGGAAGCCCACCTGTTACCGTCCATAATTGTAATTGAATTTTAAAGCCTTAGTAATCCTCCTAGATCCAAAGAGGTGTAGGACTGTCAGCTGGGACCTCAGGTATCCCTGCAGTAACGTTCCGTTCAGGTCTGTGGGACTCCTTTTGTGAAATGACACTGCTTTGGGAATTATTCTCATGTCTCTCTGTGGATTCAGCAGAGAAGGCTACCTCTTGGCTACAGAAGGAGCTACCAGGCAGGTCACTTTGCAGCTAACGGGGGGGTCTCCTCAGTGGATGCTGACCCCCTTCCCCAGGGAGCTGGTGTAGCCATGGCAGTACCTCCAGTCGCTTTTGGGACCCGTGCCCATGGTATTGCACTGGGTAGGGTAGGATCGTCCCTTTCATTTACTCTGATTGATTTTTGGCCCCCTTCTCGGCTCAGGGGTCTGTCTGCGAGTCATGCCTCGTGGAGTTGGAAGGCAGCACTGATGGTGGCCAGTCTGTACAGGTTTCAGAGTGGAGCTTGCCAGGCCTCTGAGCCAGCGGGGGGACCCATGGTGCTTCTTCCTCCCAGCTGGAAGCGTCCCAAAGTGCTCTCCCATATTCATAAAAAAGATGGCGTGAGGCTCAGGGTCTTCCAAGTAAAGGTCAGTACTGCTCAGCTTTATCTCAAATAACTGTAACTTTATGTCTCTCCGTTCTTGCCCGCGGGGCGTCTGGAGCCGGGAGGACCAATAGGTCCGAGGAGTTTGTGTGGTGTTTATGCTGGTGAAGGTTTGAGGATCCTGGTTTGTCCTCCCTTGAAGGGAGCTCTCTCGAGGGGAGAGGGTGGTCTTGGACAAGCACGTTTTAACTCTTAGAGTGAACTTCCGTAAGAAAACACATTCAAACATCCATCTAGACTTTTTTTTTAAATATTTATTTGGCTGCATCAGGTCTTAGTTGGAGCTCATGGACTCAGTAGTTGCATAGGCCTAGTTGCTCCATGGCGTGTGGGGTCTTAGTTCCCTGACTAGGGATTGAACCCATGTCTCTTGCATTGCAAGGTGAATTCTCAACCAGTAAACCACCAGGGAAGTCCCCGTCTAGATTTTTTTTTTTTTTTTTTTTTTACTTTCTTCCTAAAGCCCCTCCCACCAACCGTGACACTCACTCTGGAACAGTAGTGGTGAAAAGGAAAATAGTTCCTTTTCCTTTTCCACTCCTCTGCCGCTGGGGGAGAAAACCATCTCGAGGGGCTGTGTCCCGGGCCTTGTTCCTGCTTGACTGCCCTTCAGGGACTGCACTGGCCCACCTGTTTCTCCTGGCTGGGGCGGGGGTTGTATTTTTTGGCTTTAGGAATCGCTTATCAAAGCCCCTTTTGCTTTTATTATCTTTGTGAGGCAGAAACATGTTCTTGTGTTGGTTTGTTTTAAAGTACTGTGTTCTTCCTGAAAAGTTTTGTGAATGTGTATCTGTGGATGTGTGTCTTCACGTGAATGTCATCTCGCCATTCCTGGAGACCTCAGTTGCCTGCCTGTCGGGTAAACTGCTCTAAATGCCACCCTGCTTCGTACCAGCTGAGTCCCCTGGGAGATCATCAGGCCTCAAGTGTTGTGCACTGTGAAATGGGTTGCAGATGCTTCCCTGCAGGAAGACAAGGCGTGACTGCCTCCCTTCTGCCTGCACATCAGTGTTTCTCTCTAATGCTGACATGCTACAACCCGCTGGATGGCAGATAGTTTGATAAATAGTTCTTTGACTTTGGGGAGAGGTGGTGAGGTCAGCACACAGCCTGAACTTCCTGGAGTGTCATTCTCCTGACCTCGGCACCCCCCAGCCTTCCACACAGACACAGACACACCCTCAGGCAAGCAGCTTACTAGCACGAGATACAGAATCCAGTGCCTTTCCTTTTCCCATGTAGAGGTTCAGAGATCTGTTTGAGGGGAAGCAAAAGGTCCGAGGATGCCAGCCACTGGGGATGGAGCGTCTGATTCCTAACCTGCTGGCTGTAGGTGCCAAGGAGGGCTGTAGGTGCCCAAGAGGTGCACCTGGGTGGGGTGTCAGCTGTGGAATTGTGCAGGTAGAACGTTGTTCTTAGAATCAGGCTTCAAATGATAGTAAAATGCAGAGGGACTGGGAATACTCAGCCACGGGGTGGGCCGAGTCTGATGAGTTTTTTCTGGTTGATTGTTTCAACCCCTGCTGTTGAGTGTCTTTTGGGGACACTGGCTCTCCTGCCTTTAGAAGTCCGCTGTGATGCAGGAGTGAGATTTCTCCATGGTTTCATCACTGAGGACAGTACCGCGCCTTGCGGCTGTTTGTCTGACAGTTCTTTGTTCCTGTCCGCCACCTGGATGGGCCTGGAAGTTGCTGGGCTGCATGCAGGCAGATCTCCAGGGGTCTGTGTGTTTCACCTACATTCCGAGGGTGGGGCCCTGTTACTTGGGGCCCTGGAAATAGCCCTGTTTATCCAAGGGGTCACATGAGGAAAGCGGTTCCCTGAGTGCATTCACACGGCCTCCCAGAATTTTGCCAGTTCAGAGCTCCTCCCTCTTGGCCCTAAAGCCCTAGAGGAGGAGAGGTTAGTCCTATATGCTCTACAGGATAAATGGGGGGAAGTGGACCCCTCCCTGCCCCCGAGGGTAGGGGTAGCAGTGAAAGCCTTGCTTATGAAACTGCTTAACTGCTCCCTGGCCCTTGTGCTGAGGGCTGGTGCTGCCACTTTACCCTCTGGAAAGCCCAGACCTATCCCCTGATGCAGAAATTTCATCCAAAACCTCCAGACCCACTCAGGTGACCTGAATCAGCTTTTTAAAAGGGCACAGCTAGGGTTTCGTACACGAGGGCTTTAGCAGCACAACCAAAGGCCCATCAGCTTTGAGTTCTGCTGCTGACTGCGGTTATCTTGCTGCCACGAATAGAAACGAAAAAGTTCACTTGCCAAAGTGACTGTCCCAAGAGTTGAGCTTCACTCCGGGCTTCTGTGGTCGGAGGAAAACGGTCGCTACCTCCCTGTTCCATTTCTTGCCGTCATCCAGTGGTGGCGGGACTGCTGGGGGGAGGCCGGGTGAGAAGCGGGTGAAAGAAAGAACCGCTGAGCAGTGGTTGTGCAGGATGTGTCTGGAAAGGCCCCTGGCTTTAGAAAGGGGGTAACGTGGGAGGGGGTGACAGCCACTGAAGCATGACAAGCCTCCAGAGGCCCCTGGGACTTCCAAACATAAAAGGGAGCTTTCTGCTGATTGTACACACACGTCTTCCTCTCCTCCGTCCATCCCCCCCACTGGTTTGTGAATCTCCCAGTCGGACATTTTTAACATGGGAGCTCTTCTTCCTGGCTCCAGTTGGCAGGATGCTCACAACGCAGCTGCAAAGAATTTGCTTCTCCTTTACACAGCATCTCACATTGAAAAGCAGTTGTGGGACTAGAAAACAAAATAAAAACTAGAGGGGTTTTCAGAAGTGGAAGCCAAGTTTAATTAAAGTCAAGGAAGTTGGGGCTCTGCAACTCTTTTGTTAAGTCTCTTCGAGTCAGGCCTGTGCCCCAGGCAGGCAAGGTGGAAAGTGCCCAGTGGGTGCTCCCAGTTGGGAAGTGGAAGGCCTCCTTGTCTGATCCTTGCGTGGGGAAGCTTGGAGAGCAGAGTTTATCAGAAGATGTGTGACCTGTCAGCTCTTGGGGGCCCCTTTGTTAGGTGCTTGCCTCCTCCTTGGAGGAAGAAAACCTTTCAGGGGCTTCTGTCTCCTCACACTGTCTGAGCATCCTGCTTCATCCCCAACCCTGGACCTAGCCTCTGGGCTGTAAAACTTCTAAAGTGTAAGAGTTTCTGACTTGATAACGGCCTTCTCACACTGGCTTTTTAATCCTTTAGTGTGCTTTGGGGGTACCCCTCAGCATTTTCTTGGGTGATGGGTCGGTCATGTACTTGGAGGTTTTGCGCATATTCACTAACCAGTGCGTTTGCGAGGAACCCCTCCCTGTTGTCTGCAGTGCTGACTGTAGAGACGGGCTGGAGCCCAGGCAGGGTCCAGAAGTGAGCTGTGGTCAAGTCACCACCTGGATTGTCAACAGGAAGGAAACAGAATCTGTCTCACAGATTGAAGAGGCACATTTAGTATTTGGTGACGGGGATTTTTAAAGTCTTCATTGAATTTGTTACAGTAGTGCTTCTTTTTTTTTCCGTTTCTTTTGGGCTATGGGTCATGTGGGATCTTAGTTCTCTGACCAGGGATCTAACCTGCACCCTCTGCATTGGAAGGGTATTTTTGTTTTTAAAATTTTTATTGAAAATTAATTAGAAATTTTATTGAAAATTAATTTTTATTGAAAATAAAAATTTTTTGAAGATAAGGAGTTGGCACAGGCTAGCTCTGTCAGTAGAGCATGATGAGACTATTAAAGACACAAGGAATTGTATCTTAAAGACACAAGGAATTACATACAAAAGGAACATACTCGTGTTTTTCTGTAGATTCTAGCACTTCTTTTCTTCAGCTGAGGAAATGATATACTCAGGATCTTTCTTGGGTATTTTCATGTATTTGATCCTAACCATTTATTAGGTATTCTCACAGTCTTCTCTCATTTTGTTGGTGTAGAATTGTTGCCTGCAAGGCTGGTGTGTCCTGGGGCCTGGAACTTGGAACTGTACTTTTGGATTTGACAGTGACTGTGTTGTAGAGGTTCTGGGCTCTGGTTTGGGGTTTTGCTCTGCCTGGAAAAGCGGTGGGACTTTGTACAGTTAAGTTTTCCTTAGCTGAGAAGTTGTCGTGTATGGTGGGAACATTGTGACTTCTGATCTTCCTAGACATTTGTAGCTCGACTTCCCTTTCACTTTATTCAGCTTTAATTCTGCAAGTATTTATTATCTACTTTGTGTTATTTGTCCAGTTGTGTCTTTTAATACTCTTGTGGTGGAGAAGGATGTGGGAGGGAATCCAGGATTGAGACCACGTAAGGTTCTAGCTATCTCATGCGAAGAGTTGACTCATTGGAAAAGACTCTGATGCTGGGAGGGATTGGGGGCAGGAGGAGAAGGGGACGACAGAGGATGAGATGGCTGGATGGCATCACCGACTCGATGGACGTGAGTCTGAGTGAACTCCAGGAGTTGGTGACGGACAGAGAGGCCCGGTGTGCTGCAGTTCATGGGGTCGCAAAGAGTCTGACACGACTGAGCGACTGAATTGAACTGAAGGTTCCAGGAGGTTTTCTGCCACTTCACGCCCATCACACAGGGATCTAGTTACAAGGCAGTTTCTCATCCAGTGGGTCTGTGGTGGGGCCGGAGATGCTGCCTGGCTTGCAGGCTCTCTCTCAGCAGATGGCCCTCGCAAGGGTTTTGATTTTGTGGGTGGTTTGTGCAGTGGTTCTCTCTTCTTTTTTCTCCGTGTCTCTGTCTCAACCAGAGCAGCTGGGGAGTTCTCGTAAGATCTCCTCTACCAAAGAAAAGTTTGAAAACTCACCTTAGGGGACATAACAGGGACTGAAGACCATGGTAGTTATTCTGCCCCAATCGAAAGATGTTTTAAAACAGTGATGGGATCGTAAAGCCTCATCATCATTTCATCAAACAGTCTCTTTTGGCCCAATGTCCTATACGCTGTCCTTCCTGAGGCCCGTTCTTTAATTTTTGTTCTGGAAGAAAGCCTGGTGTTTCCTTACAGACAACTAGTTATAATGTACTGTCTGTATCATGTCGTGTGTTTCCCCAAACTCTGTCATGTCTCATTTGGTAAACACAGAGCAGGCTCAGGGATTTCTGTGTAGGGCCCTTGCAGTTTTGCTGGGTTCTGTCCAGAGTTCACCTTGAAAGCTTACACACACACACACACATATATATATATATATATTTTTTTTTTTTTTTTAAAGAGAAGTTTTCTATTGGAAGGTACCATGGATTTGTACCTACTTAGATGTTTACCATAGCGGTGTTTCATCCATTCACACCTTCCCGCCCTGTGAAGTGGCTGTTTTCCCCTCAAACTGCAGTTGAGGGAGGAAGCAAGGCAGAAGAAAGGGCCAGAGTTGGCCTCCCCGATGCCCAGTGGAGATTTGAATCTTGCTCTTGTTTCACTTGGAAGGCTGTGCTTGTCTTCATCCAGGTGGGCAGTGCTGCCTGGGTGTTACGCAGCCCTGGATTTCAATTCTGACTCTTGTCATTTATGTAATCTGTGTCTCAGTTTTTTAAAACTGTAAAATGGGAGTCATAAATAGTGTAGTATATATGTCATGTAATTTTGAATGTCTGGCTCAGATATACATTTTATTTATTTATTTTTTTTTACTGAAATGTAATTATTATTACTGCTTCCCTAGTAGCTCAGCAATAAAGAATCCATCTGCAGTGCAGGAGATGCAGTTTGATTCCCAGTCTGGGAAGATCCCCTGGAGAAGGAAATGGCAACCAACTGCAGTATTATTGCCTGGGAAATCCCATGGATGGAGAAACCTGGTGGGCTCCAGTCCACGGGGTCACAGAGGAGTCAGACGAGACTGAGTGACGAAACAACAACAAATTATCACTACCACCCTGTCACTGGATTTATAAACCCAGCTCCCTGTAGTTCTGTAAAAAGTGTTCCCTCAAGTGTTAAAAACAGAATTTTAATGATTTTTTTTCCCCTCAGGATAAAAGATATGATACTAGATTATCATTATATTACGTATTGTTAACAGTGTATGAAACAATACCTAGTGAGTGGCTATTTACAGAGAAGGATGATTCAGAGTTGCTTACTAGATTTTATGGGTCTTCATTCTTTATTGTACTTGATCCATTTTGGTGGGTGGTTGGGGGTGGATTCCTTCTGCTTGGAAACATTGCAGCCTCCTCGTATTGTTTAATTGTATTTCCTGGTCTCTACCACACTCGTGTTCAAAAATCATTTTGACTTTAAAAAATATTTTTAATTTGCTAATAATATTGAATACACATAGTGGGTTCTCTGTAAATTAATTATGTGTGCTGAATTCAATAGCAAAAGGATTAAAGCTTTTAAAAGGGATGTGTTTATAATCCTTTCTTCTACTATTGTCCCCCGCCCCGCCCCCGGGTTTCTCCTGGGACCAGCTCTTACTTAGAAAAGTAAGGAAGTGATTTTTCAAATAATGGTTGTGTTCTTGAAAAAATTGTTTTTAAGGACTTTATTTGAAGCATGGTTTTTTTTTTTTTTTAAGGAAGTAATGTAAATTAGTAGGACCCTGGTTTTGAATTTCTGAAGATCAACTTCATTCTTGTGGGGCTACTCACCAAAGAACTTACTGTTGTTTTTTGTATCTCCTTCAGAATAGTCTTATCTTTTCCCTTTCCTAACTTTAAAAAATATTTTTAGACATGAAATATGTTTCTTGTATTTTCTGAGTATTTAAAGGGGTGTCCTTACTGTTCTGCATATTTCTTTAAAGATAATTCTTTTTTTGGTTTGTCAGCTAGAGAATGTTGTGATTCTATTTTATGTTCACAGAAAAGCTAAAGGTTTCTATGTATTATCTAGTATTTTGTTCTGAAGAAGTGTGTGCTATTTGTAAAGCAGGAAATGTGTGGAGAAAGGGCGATTCAGCAGTGAGTTGGGGTCTGAGACTCAAATTAATTTGTCTTCATTCAGATAATTTAACACAGCCTAGTAACTGATTGTTCCAGAGTGGTTTATTAATGCAGAGCTCGGGACGGGAGAGGGAGAGTTTTAGAACTTGCATCTTTATGTGTGAAGGGGTGATTAGTAGACCAGAGCCAGCAATTCGACTCTTGATTCTGGATTTTTTTCTCTTCTTGGTGATCCTTGGCATCTTTAGTCTTTGTAGGGTCTTAGGGTCTAAGAAGGAGATTTTAGAGGTTTTTACTCCTTTTCTTGTTTTTTTTTTTTTCCCTTTCCTCCCCATTCCTTAATCTCGCAAGTGGGACCCTGAAAAAGCTATTGACAATCTGATGGTCTAAAGCTCCACCTGCAGTTAGAAGCTGGTTGTCCTTCTGGAATGTTCTTTCCACAGGAGGCTGCTGGTCCTAGTCTCTGGGCCAAAGGAGGTTTTGGATAGGCCTTTGATTTATGGTCTCCGGAGAGGCCACCAGACTGCAGGAGCCTCTCAGACTTCCCAGTTTGTGTGATAGGGTTAAAAGTGGGTTTTGCGGGGTTACCCGGATCTCTGTGACTTGGGGTCAAGGAAATGTGCAGTGAGCAGGAAGAGCTGTTGGGTCTGCCTTACAGAGATGAGTCTGGGCGAGGATTCAAGAACAGGATGCAAGGTGCAAGGGCTAGCACAGACGTGAGCCCTTGGGGTCAGAGGCAAAGATGAGAACAAACTGGAAAACTGTCCTGACCGCGAAAGAGCTTCTGGAGACAGGCCTTTGGATCTTTGGCGTTTCCTTCTTTCAGAAGGTCTAATGCGCAGCTGAATCAGGAAAGTTCTCCATCCCCAGCTTCTTCATGAGATGCTGATACCACTTAATTCAGAATCACTTGTAATTGGAAGCAGCTGCTGTTTCCCAGCTGACTAGGTGTCAGATGCTTTGAATTAGCTGGACTTGGATTATTCATATTTTAATTAAAGTCCATTTTACCCCCCCCACCCCCACCCCCGCCCAGTCTCTTGTCTCTCCAATGGCCAGGCTTTTACAGTAACACATTGGAAATTACAAGCGCATCCCAGTAGAAAGGTATAATGTAAGTTCAAGGACTTGCAGTTGATTATGGTCTTGTATTATTAAGTAGTGAATTTAACTGCACTGCAATTCCCTTTTCTCACCCGCTGAACCCTGCTTCTCTAGTGGGGAGATTCCATTCCGTTTAGGAAAGTTGAGACTTTGGTCTCTTCCCCTCCTCTTGGAACACTGACATGTTAGCTTAATTGCTTGTGTCACTGCCACGGGGAAGGTACTGCATGAAATGGGACGAGCAGTTTTCTGGTATTTCTCGTCCAATGGGGTTTGCAGATCAAGCCATGAATAGTGGGGCTTTGGGGCAGTGGGGATATTTTCTTTAAAGGAGAAAAGTTAATGAGTACAGTGGTGAGGCTGTTTAGTGCTTCTGTGTAGATACAAAATGTTCAACAAGCAGCTTGTAGGGGGGTAAAAACCGACTGCCTTAATTTAGAGACAAAAAAGAAAAATTGCATTTCTCTTAGCATTAATGCTGATGAGGAAGAGAGGCGGGAAAGGAGGAGGTGGATGGATGTTGTCTTCATTTCTGTTTCCGTGACCTAATGTTTGACTTGATAAATGTCCTAGTTAATTTAATTTTGTGTCAGTCCCTCGCCTCCCCTTGAATGTCCAATTTTAGCTGACTTGCAGAAAAACCAGAACAATGCAGACCCATTCAGTTTTGCATACCTGTTAAAATGCTTAGGCATTCTGTGTGGTCAGGGACCTTTAAAAGGGCGTAAGGGATGTGATCACCGTCCAGAAGGAGTCCAAAAGTGTCCCTGGAGACATAAAGCATACATTTGTCGATATCTTTGGGGAGCCGTGTAAATCTGTGTGTCCCATTGGACTTGGCGAGGTCACATACATATCGAGCACTAGGAAAGCTGGAGGAGGAGGACTGCTGGCTAGGGTGGGCTGGCTATTTGGAGGTTGAAGGTCGTTCCTGGAACAATGAAAGGCTCCTTCCATTCCCCTGTCTTTGTAGAGGTGGCCTGAGGATGTCCACCTAGTTGACAGCCCATTGACTAGAGGCCCCACATCTGCTATCATTTTCCCCTCTGCCTGCCCTGCACCGGGGCAGAGATCCTGGGGCCCTGTGACATAGAACAAGGGGTTTTGTTGGCCTGTGTACATGGTCAGGGACAGGAACAGACGTGCTGGGCTGTCCCTTTCAGGGGCGGTCTTTGTGTTTCATCCATGCCACCTGGCATCTCCGGTGACTGAGTAACACGAAGTTGCTCTGCTAATTTCTTGGTAATAGGCTTGACACAATTTGACTGTTTTTTGGACTTTCCCCCAACTTAAAAGGCCATCAGCAGGCAAGCCCTAGGTATACTTTTAAGGAAGAGGGAACACATTTGACAAAGCAAAAATTTTAGTACCATGTATTTCATTAGAAAACCACAGTCCCTTCAAATGTCCGTTAAGTAAGAGGTGGAATTCTGTTCACGGTAGAAAGCACCACATTTTGAACTGCCTGGCCTGCTAAACAACAGATTTAAGTATTAAAGAATATAAACAGTATATATTCTCACATATCTGTGAAGCACAATTTAACCTTTTATTTTTATTACCACTCTTAGCTTTTGAGAGAAGTGTCTGAAGCTGTGCGGGATATAGGCAGAGCTAGAGTTGAGCCCATTTCTCTCCATTGTGCATATTTTTAATAATGAGATGATATTTCTGTACCCCAAGATGTCTAGACGTAGAGATTTTGACCCATTTCTCTCCTGGGTAAAGGTCTTAAAGGTTGTCAGCCAGCCCCTTTCAGGGTACTCAGATGAAAAGAGGAACTACTATTTCAACTGAAATCTCTAATCAAGGTCCAGCAGACCTCATTTTGCATTTTAAGGTATCTGCTGAACACAATAACTTAATAAGGTAAAATAGTGATTGTTATAAATTAAGTAGCTATTACCGAAGCATCACACATATCTATTTCAAGAAGAAAAAAGAGGAAGAATGTATATTATATAGCTTACTAATAGATAAACAAGGATTCCATCTAGTTAGAAATGCTTGGAGAAATTTCAGGAGAAAGTTGGCAAGAAGAATATAATATGGTTAAATGGAGAGAGAGCAGAAACCATTTTTGGGGGGGCAGAGTACTGTTGGAGCATGCTGCAGAGGGTGCAAGGATAAAATTAACCCCAGCAAGAAGTATGAAAGCCCAGTGTGGCTGGTGATTGGTAATTAAGGGAGATGCAGTGCAGGAATGGAAGGGTCCACCCCCATGGTCTCATCTGGCAAACCTGCCAACCTGCTGCAGGAGGGGATTGGTGTGGAGGAGTGGATGGGGCAGAGGTTAACCAGCTGTTGTAGAAACTCACTGTGGAGCCCAGATTGCTGGGTGCTGGGGACTCCTGGAGTTGGTAGCAGCACCCCAGGCCTAGTCTAGCCCTGGCTGCTGAGTTTCTCATTTTGTGTGAGGTTTTCCCCTGATGGTACTGAACCCACATGGGCAGAGAGGAGGGAGAAGGATTTTTAAGGAAGGGAGGGGAGGAAGAGAAGGGAGGGGGAGGGATTGAATATTTCTGAACGCAAGGAGTAGGAAAGGGAGATTCTCAGACTATAAAGAAAAGTGTACTCAGTCATGTCCAACTCTTTGCGACCCCATGGACTGTAGCTTCTGTCCATGGGATTCTCCAGGAAAGAATACTGGAGTGGGTAGCCATTTCCTTCTCCAGGGGATCTTCCTGACCCAGGGATCGAACCCAAGTCTCTTGCATTGCAGGTGGATTCTTTACCGTCTGAACCACCTGAGTGGTTCTAATTAAAGGATAAAAAAGAGTTGAGAACTAAGTTTTCAAAATTTGGGGAAGAATTGGATCACCTAGACTTACCCCACTAGTGCCCCGAGATGCTGGTCCCACCCTGCACTGGGGAGAAGGACACAGCCGGGATTAGAACCTAGCCTTGTGGGCACTTATATTTATTAACTTCAAAAAAGGTTTTCCTTTGCCTTCTCACAACAGGGATACAGGGGGCCTTGTTGGGTGTGTGTTGGGTGGGTGCTAGTGAAGGATGCAGAAGAGGGGAAGTGGCAAGTGTCCAGGCAAAGAAAAGAGAAGCTGTAGGGCTGAGGGCTGTCTCCCTGAGAAAGGGAAAAATAGTTTACATTCGGAATGGGACCCAGGGAGGAAATGCTTTGAGATTGAATATTTTTCCCCCGAGAAAGCCTATTTGATTATTATATGCCTGTTGCTGATGGATAGTAAGCTGCTTCCTTTTTTGTTTTTTGCTACTAACTGTGACTGACCCTCATTTTTGTATCTCCTGACTCATATCTATCGGAAGTTCTCTTCCTGCACAGAGCTAGGGTTTCAGTTGTCTGGTCAGAGGGTGTGTGATTTTCAGTGTTAGTAAGAACTAAAATGTTCTCTGAAATGATTGATGCACTACACTCCTGCCAGCAACATCTGTGTCCTTGCTGAGGTTTGAAATTGTTAGGTGTTTTGTTTTTAAAGTGTCCTGAACCTGACTTGCCATGTATATGGATTCATGGCACACCATGCTTCCTATTTTCAGGGGTAGTCTGGGGTCATGAATGTTTCTTTAGCTTCCTTCCTACTTATTTATAAACGCTTCTGTTGACTCCACTTGCATTAAAATTCTGCTGTCACGTCTCTTCTCCCCCAGCACAACTTTCTTGTACTTAAATTATACCATATTTATCTGCACTTCTATGTGTTTGAGGTTGTTGTTCATCCGCTTAGTTGTGTCTGACTCTTTGCCACTTCATGGACTGCAGCATACCAGGCTCCCCTGTCCTTCACTATCTCCTGGGATTTGCTCAGATTTATGTCCACTGAGTCTAGCTAACCATCTCATCCTCTGCCACCCGCTTCTCCTTTTGCCTTCGAGAGGGTGAGATACTCTCCTCTAACTTCCCTGTTGTCACAGTCGTCTTTCATGGAGAAAAGAAAAAGTTACTTTCCTGCTCAAATCTTCCATAGCTCTCCATTGCTTATGGGAGAAAAATCTTAGCTCTTCAAGCATTACCTGAAACCCTTTCTTAGAGCAGTCTCAGGCCGGTCTCATCTGTAGCGTACATTCCTGTTCATTTTCTGTCCCTTTTCCTGTCAAGGTCATGGTCCTTTGCGGCCCTGATTGTATTGCCTCGTCTTTCTTCCCTGTCACCACTGGTGAGCTTCTGCTTCCTTGAAAGACTCAGTTTGGAGAAGGCGGAGCTCCCGCGGTGTTGATATGCCAGTGAGTATCACTAGGTGTGGGGCCCTCCACCTTGTTCTGGGAGAACCACACGGGCACAGGCAGTGTTGCTGACAGGCAGATGGCTCTGTGGTGCTTCTTCCCGTGTACTGGCCTGGATGGGTTTTCAGGTCTGTTGGTAGGCAGTTAGTCCGTGTTCATTGTCATTCTCATTTTTAACCTTATCTCAAGGATCCTCCAGATAAATCTGATTAAATCTCTTGCCTGGACTTTTCATATTATGAGGGATTTCACAGTAGAGAAGTTGAAGGAACGCGTGGTGAACACCAGGACCCTCTTCACCCAAACTGCAAGGTTGACGTCGCGTGACGTGTGTGTGTGTGTGTGTGTGTGTATTATTCAGTGTCTGCTTCCCTCCTCTGAACTCTTTGACTTTGGACAATTTGAAGGTTGCTCTTGCTTATCCGTTAAAAAAGGACTTTAGTAGTGTAACACTTTTAGAAGTATTAAAGAAGAAAAAAAAACTTCAATGACTTTGGCTTTTTTCTGCCAAAGTAAATGTTGGCTCTAATTCAGCTGTAGTAATGTAGCTCCTCTCAAATGTGTTTGAGTTAAACTACAGCAGGGCCAAGTTGAGAAATTAGTTTCTCAGTTTTTTTCCTTCCAATTTAGAAAAAAAATTAGATTTTGGATTCTCTTGTTCCTATAATCTTCTTGGTTCTCCTCTTCTTCTCCGTTTATAAAAAAAAAATCACAAAGAATCGGTTGTCAGTGGGAGAAATGACGATCCGGATTCCTAGGAGATTCTTGGTGACAGTCTTTGAACCTGTACCGCAGGTAGTTCATTTAGTGCAGTTTCTTCTAAGCCATTGAAGTGGGATATAAAGGGCCAGAACCCTTTGGGTTTTTTTCTTTTTTTCTTTTGCCATGCCAAGAGGCTTGTGGGATCATAGTTCCCTGACCAGGGATTGAACCCAGGCCCGCAGTAGTGAGAGTGCAGAGTCCCCACCGTTGGACTGCCAGGGAATTCCCAACCCTTTGGTTTTAACTTGTGATCTTTTATTTTTTGCCACTTATGTGTTATCATTAGCTTGCAGACCCAAGTGCTATGAAGTCATGCCACCAGGTAAGTGATAACTCAGCTTCATCATGCATTAGCTGGTACTTGAATGACTGGTTTGGATGTAGGTTAGAGTTTTAAGTGTGACAGTGTTTGGTTTTTGTAAGTGCAAGAGAGCTGAATATAATCTGCGTGTGGAGGCCTTCCCTGGTGGTTCGGTGGTTAAGACTCCAGGCTTCCAACGTAGGGGATGTGAGTTCAGTCCCTCGTCAGGGAACTAAGATCCCATATGCCCTGTAGCCCAGTTAATATATATACATATATATATATGCACACACACACACACACACACACACATATATATATATATATAATATAAAATATAAAATCTGCATGTGGGCGGTGGCTCCCAGGCACTCTGCACAGATGACTTGGAGTGAGTGACTGGTTTGCCAGTGACCTGTCCACCACATTCTGTATTTGGCCCAGATTGTCTATCGTTTCATTCTTCACTGAATTGTGACTCACATGATGACCAGAGAAGAGCAATACAAATGCATCATGGTTTGCAAAATGCAAATTAACTTTGAGTTTAATTTAATTTTGACTTCAAGGTCAAATTTAGAAGTGTTAAGAGCAAAATGTGTCCCTTATGCGTTCCTGCTCCGTGCACTTGCTCTGCGTTTAGGCTCACATTTACGTAGACGTGTATACGGGATTCCCCCCCACCCTTTTCTTCTTTTTGGCCTGTTTTTAATAGTGGACTTGCGGGTCCTGTTGTGTGCTCTAGCCTTTTCTCATAACTGTGTCTGTCGGTGTTCCCATGCCATTCTCTGACGGGACCTGTGTACTGGAGTGTGTATAGCCACTTGCTTATGATCACCTTCCTAGAAGAGTGCCTGGCATTTAGGAAGCACTCAGTAGACGTTTAGGTTGTTCACTCTGTTTTGTTTACTTAAAATCAGATTTCTTTTGGTACATCTTTCACACATGTGGGCACATTGGCATCGATTTGCTAGGGTATGTGCTCAGTTTTTATAGTTGGAAGAGATTTTTTTTTTCTCCCTTCGGAAAAGGCTTAACTGATTTATATTTTCACCAACAGTATATAGAGAATCTTTATTTCCCTTCCTTCTTGCCAATACTTGGTATTATAAAGCTGATTTAGTTTCTGCTAATGAATTACATGTGACTTATCACCATTGGATTTGCATTTCTTTGTATTGCGCATTCTTCATTGGCCTGCTGAGTGTCCATATTTCTTTTGCTTGTGACCTGCCCACTTTTACATATTTTTTCTTACTGCTTTTTGTCAGAGCTCTTTCTGTTCTTTACTTTTCAAACATACTGTGTGTACTTGTGCCCTTTGCCCTTCAACGGCCTCTTCTCGTGCGAGTTTTAAACTCCCCTGTAGTCCAGTTTGGCTTTACTTTGCGGGTTTTGTGTCTTGCGTAGGAATGCTTTTCTGGCCTCAAGAATATGAAAGCATTCTGTAAGAAATCCTCCTCCTTTTATTACCTCCCATCTAGTTAAATACTACCCTCCAATTTTTTAATCTTCTTTGTACTCTCACATCAGCCACTAAAATGGTATGAAACCTCAGTTCTCTGGGATCTTCCAGTAATGACTTTTTCTGACAGCCACATTTTATGGATATGTTAGGGTTTAGCCCTACTTACATACCCAAAGGCTTAAAATGCACTTTTTAAAGTGTTGGTACTTAATTATTGTCATGACTCTCATTATCTTGTATTAAATAATATTTTAATGTTCCCATGGAGGTATAGGAAGACAGCTTTGACCTATGCATCAGTTTCTGTATTCTAAATCCATTTAAATACATGAAAATCCTGAGTTTTTACGTTTTTTTTTAACAAGAGGACAAAATAGAGGATAACAATGTACTATGTGTTATACACGTGCAAGGTAGAAAACTGATAAAACCAGCAGATAAAACTAGGAGTTCTGCCCCTAAATGAAACAGCTTTCTCTGCGGTCAGATTTGCACTGGTAAGAGTTGCTCCGAGAACTGGCTGTGAGTTGCTTGCCTTCATCGGTTGTATGTATTTGCCATCCACAAGGTTTCTTTTAAAGAATAGACTGCTTTAAGAACTTTTTACAACAGCTGCTTTATTTAGCCGTGTATTTTCTCCCATATTTTGAGTTTTTTCTGATTTCTTTTGACACTTGCTACTTACTGTTGGTACAGTGAATGTGTCTTTCAATCTGTTTTCATCATGTTGGTAATTATAATATAGGAAAGCGGTTAACTAGCCTATTGCTGTGTGAAGTAAAGCTAAAAAGTGCTGATTAAGGGACTGGGCCCCTGTGAGAAGTAAAGTGTCATTTTTTCGGTCTATGAACAAAATGACAACCCATGAAATGGCAATCCATTCCACTATTCTTGCCTAGGAAATTCCGTGGACAGAGGAGCCTAAAAGGCTATACAGTCCATGGGGTTGCAAAGAGTCGGATATGACTGAGCATGCTTGCACACACACAGTGGCGTGTTTAATTATTATAATTTCAAGTTAGCAAATGTCCATTGATACATAATTTACATCATCAAACACGCATTCCGAGTATACAGTTTCTTGAATTTTGACAGTCAAATTCATATTCCTATGTAACCACTACCCAGTTAAAATAGATTTTCATCACTATGAGTAGTCCCTCCTGCCATTCGTAGATAAACAGTGCCTGTTTTAATTTTTTTAAATTGAGGTATAGTTGCTTTACAATGTTGTTAGTTTCTGCTGTACAACAAAGGAATAAACTGTGTGTGTGTATATCCTTCCCCTTCCCTCTTGAGTCTCCCACCCCTGCGAGCCTTGCCTGTTTATACAGCACAGTCCTTTTCAGATGGATTCGTGTTGTTGCATCCCAGTAGTTCATTCCTTTTTTATTGCTGAATAATACTCCATTGTATGGATACACCACAGCTTGTTTCTATTCTTACTGATTGATGGGCTTTTGAGTTGTTTTCAGTTTTTGGCTGAGAGTATCTACGAATATTTCAGTTCAAGACTTGGGTGTACTCAGTAGGATTTCATTTCTCCAGAGTCAGTCAGTCCTTAGGTATGTAATCGGGTTATAAGCTAAGTATGTATTTAACTTTCATAAGAAACCACCACACAGTTCTCCAAAACGCTTGCACTACCTTGCCACCCTGAGCAGCCCCGTGGCTCTTGGTCCATTGTGAGTCTTTCTGCTTGCTTTCAGTGCAGTCCCGTGGCCCTTGGTCCATTGTCAGTCTTTCCGCTTGCTTTCAGTGCAGTCCCGTGGCCCTTGGTCCATCGTGAGTCTTTCTGCTTGCTTTCAGTGCAGTCCCGTGGCCCTTGGTCCATTGTCAGTCTTTCCGCTTGCTTTCAGTGCAGTCCCGTGGCCCTTGGTCCATCGTGAGTCTTTCTGCTTGCTTTCAGTGCAGTCCCGTGGCCCTTGGTCCATTGTCAGTTTTTCCGCTTGCTTTCAGTGCAGTCCCGTGGCCCTTGGTCCATCGTGAGTCTTTCTGCTTGCTTTCAGTGCAGTCCCGTGGCCCTTGGTCCATTGTCAGTCTTTCTGCTTGCTTTCAGTGGTGAGTAGTGCTATAGTATCTGGCCAGAATCAAGTTCTGTAAGTTACTGTAAGTTTGGTTTTCAGATGAGTTTAAAATCGATTCATATTAGGTGGAGCTTGTACTAAGTAGCGTCTTGGCTAGAGTGTTTATCTTCTTTTCTTAGGTTAGAAATGCTCCTTCATTCATCTTCTTGAAGTTTTGACCCTATGACCAAACCCCCCTTTTCTGTGGGGGAGGCAGAGGAGCTGTTGTAACTGCAGTTCTCAGGAACTTACACGGTCTGCTTTATCAGCCTGTGTCAGCCGTGAAGTAGTCAAGCAGGAATTTCTTGGACTGGAGGAGGGACTACTGACCCTCAGATGAAGGGGTGTAGCTGACATCCTGAGACACCCCAAATCACAGTGGCCTGGGGCAGTGCATTGGGTGGGCAGGCAGCCTCCTGTCTCTGGGTTGGGCTGCTGCCTTACTGCACACATGTGTGTATTTTAAAATAATTTTTTTTAAAAACTTTATAAGCAACACAGAAACAAACCATGGAAAGGCAGAAAAGTTAGCCCTAGCTCCACTGCCCCACACAACTGGTATAAATGTTTTGCTGTTTTTTTTTTTTCAACAGCTGTTCTTTCCCTCTGTGAACATGTTTTGGTAATTCTATGGCATATACAATTTTGTTTCTGTATTTTTTCTGCTAGATATCATCATAAGCCTTTCCTCATGTGATTATATATTTTCCATAATAACAATTTTTTTGTGCCACTTCAGTGCCAACTCTTCTGAATCAACCCCTTCACTCTAGGTTTTCATAATGAGTGAGTCTGAGGTCTTCCCCAGGTTTGCCAGTCCTGTGAGATGAGGCTTTTTGTGTTTGTTCTTTCTTCCATAATAACAGTTTAATGGGAAGGCAACTATTGAATGTATGTATAGCTGCAATTTTCCAAATTTTGTTACTATTTTAGGATATATGACGAAGTACACAATTACTAGGTCAATGGAAATGGACATCTTAAAAATATATCTCTTGTGTTTTGCCAAATGACTTCCCAGAAACGTGATACTGCTGCTGCCCAGCAAATGTTGCTCCAAACAGCACCACAGAGCCCCCTGGAATACTTAGATTAACACTGTGAAATCCAGAGTCACTTGGAAGTTAGGCTGTAATGTTAACTCAAGGTAGGACATCATTTTAGGAATACTTTGATGTGCAAGTATCAGCAGTATTCTGGTGAATGCATTCAGGACTGTCATTTGTGATCATGCCTTGAAAACTGTTTGTGTTTGAAAGCTGTGTATCCCTAAAACAGTCTAAGAAACTGGTTAAAAGAAGGTTACCTAGCTACTTCCAGGCTTATCGATTTTTTATTTCTACTGCCCAAATGCACAGGATTTTGAAATAGTTGAAAATACAGAGACATGCCTTTCCCTTCCTAGGCCTGAAGTGTGTTTAATGCTTTTGAACCTGCCCTAGTTCGTTCACTTGGGGTCCCTGGACTGGAGTGTCCCAAAGTGTCATTAAGCTTTGTGATTGCTAATCTGTGTTTGGGTTTAGGTCACTTGCCTTTTTTCCCCTACAGATATTGCCGTGATCGGTAGTAATGGCGGACCTCATTTTGTGTGTGTGTGTGTGTGTATGTATGTGCACACGTGCTCAGTCCTGTCCGACTCTTTGTGACCCCAGGGACTGTAGCCTGCCAGGCTCCTCGGTCCATGGGATTTCCCAGGCAAGGATACTGGAGTAGGTTGCCATTTCCTGCTCCAGGCAATCTTCCTGTCCCAGGGATTGAACCTGGATCTCCTGCACTGGCAAGTGATTCTTTACCACTGAGCCCCCAGGGAAGCAGGGGAGACAGGTACACAAACTGGCTATAATACCTCAGGGAACTTAAGGACACAGGCCATATTGGAAGCTTTCAGGAAGGAGGTGTCTAACTCTTGCGGGAGTGGGAGTGAAGAGTGTGGGTCAGGGAGGTCTTCCTAGAGGAAGGCAGTGTCTTAAAAAGGATAAGCAGAAGTTAGGCAAAAGGCTGGGGCTTGAACGGTTAGATGAGCAGGGTCAGAAAAGTGTCTGTGGTTCCATTCCACACCGGCCTGAGCGCCCCCACCCCCACCCCCCGCCAGTCTCCTTTTCTAATCTTGCTTCTTTTCAGTCCATAAAGAGAAGTTTCCTTTTGTCCTTGAAGTAACCTATAAAAAGAAAGGCTTTTGTCAGTAACATTTTCACTAGGTTGAAGTGAATGCTGTCTTTTATTATTCTTGGCACACTTCTTGGCATAAGTTAGTGCAGTTGGGCATTTTTAGTGTGTGTTCTGATTGTGTCATTTTTGGATTATTTGAGCTTACAGATTTTGCCAAAGACGATAGCAGCAGCATACCTTTCTAAAGGTGGGGTATTCTGATATCCTCCCATCTCAGAACTCCTGGTGACTCTTTCTCACTTAGTTATTTTGTGGTAGGTTTTAAAAGTTATTTTTAAGTGAAAAGTTGTAAAAATAGTACAAAGAATGTCTGTCATTTACTGTTTTGTCATGTTTGATTGTATTTTTGCTCCTCTGTCCCCTCCCTCCCCCCCTGCCCCCCCCATTCTGAACTATTTGGGAGTAAGTTACAGGTATAATAACCCTTTATCCTCAAGTACTTAGAATATTTTTCCTAAAAATAAGAATGTTCTCTTACAAAACCTTAGTACAGTCATCAATGAGGAAATTTAATTTTGCTGTTACTCGTTGCTCAGTCGTGTCCATGGCCTGCAGCACGCCAGCCTTACTTGTCCTTCACTACCTCCTGGAGTTTGCTTCAGCTCATGTCCATTGAGTCATCCAGCCATCCATTGATGCTATCCGATCATCTCATCCTGTTTCCCCCTTCTCTTGCCTTCCGTCTTTCCCAGCATTAGAGTCTTTACCAGTGAGTTGGCTCTTCACATCAGGTGACCAAAGTTTTAGAGATCAGCTTCAGAGCCTTGTAATTTCCTGTTCCTGCATCCCTGTAACACGTCCCCATAATTCCTTAAGCACTTTCTTACTTGTCAGAAAATTATATTTACACTTTTTATTGGAGCATAGCCTATTGACAGTGTTGGGATAGCTTTAGGTGCGCATCAAAGTGACCCAGCCAAGCACGTACTCTCTTGCTGATACAGTGAAGTCCTCCAGCCTCCTCTTGTACTTTCTTAGTGCTTTATGTATGTTGACGGTTTTATGATTTTCATGCTGTTAAGGTTAAAAATTTTTTTTTCCATTTCTCTTTACACTGCAGTGTTTGTAGCATCCCAATTGTCTCCATGTTGTGGCCGCTGCTTCCATCCTCTGACCATCTCCGTTTTTGAAGTGTCTCTTCCCATTTTGGGTAGCTGGGAAGTCTCAGAAGTCTCGGATTTCCTAAACTGCGTTAAACTAAGGCATCTTCAGAGGAGTTTCAGCCTGATAGTTCTTGTCAGCTGTCCTCACCTACTGTTGATCTGCTTACGCTTTTATATGTCCCGCCCTTCCTTGGACTCTGCTTCCACACGTGGCACACAAGTCTTGTTGGGGGAAACTTGGCCTCTGATCGCCGGGGTCAGTAAATACGCTGCGTCCCTATTCTTTCCTCTGGATTGCAGCTGTGACCAGTCCTAGCCCTCTTTGATTGGTTTTCGGAAGCCTTTCCACAAGTACTAGTGGTAGACCTACTGATCTGTAAGAATTGGCAGGGGCGTTGGAAAAAAATCAGGTATTAGGTTATTTAGTGAACCCTGTATTTTCTCAGTGAATGTAACATGTTAATGTTTTTCCCTTTGAAAGGAGCATATATGTATTTCAGGAAATTCAGAAAGTTGGGAAAGCGTGAAAAAAGAGTAAGTACTGCAATATTAGTACTCTCTTACAGTTATTAGACCTGTGCACAGATAGATCTGTGACAGTTAAATCACGTTTATGTATAAGACTTTTTGTCTTAAAGGACTCAGCTCAGGAACCCTTTGCAGAAACTTAGTAACCGAGATGTTTTGGGGGACTTTATCAAACTTTTCTCTCCTATATGACAACAGGAAGTGATGTGATCACAGTGTAATATAAGATAAAATGGCATTTGCATTGTAGCTCATATAATTTTTTTCAGCTCGTTAATGTGCTTTATTGGATAGCCTGTCTGGGCTCCCATCTATTTTCCCAGTAGTTGAAATATTTTCTTAAAAAGTAACTGCTAGTTTTTGTTAGATGATCTGTAACGGAGCCATATTTCTGTTAAGGGTCTAACAATTCACTACTACAGTGAGAACTTGTTACTTGACATCCCATGAATTTCTCTAGTTGTGTTCTGGTAATAACTTAATTTGAACACTTGAAACCTCCAAGGATAAGGACAATTGCCTTTTTTCAGTTTCTCTGAGCAGATGCCTATTTTTACCCGATGCACTCAGTACTTTTACAGTGAACATTCATTCACATATTACTTAGAAAAACGCCTTCCTCCCCAAATGAAGACCTGACTCAAACCACCAACAAAATTGAGTGAGACAAAGCACCATGGTGTAGCCCACTTGTGTTCTGAGAAATCTGTTATGTTTTTGAGGGGAGCAGGGGAAGGAGGCTTCTGTGGTCAGAATTCTTAGAGGAGAATCACAGTGCACATGAACAAAGCTAGAGGACAGAAACCTGTGTGAAGCTGATGCGTCTCAAACTCAGTTGATCAGTGAACCCCGATTTTGCGTAATATCCATGGACCTAGAGTTCTCTGGAATGCTCTTTGGGAAAGACCAGAGTAGTATATAAAGTGCATCAACTGTGTTCTAATCACCCTCTGCTGCCAGAAACTCACTTGTGAAAACGAGGGTGTCAGTAGGATAAACCAGATTTGAGATTACTCTGCGAGAGGTCCAGGTGTGTGTGACACCAGGAAGAAATGGTATTGATCTGTCTCTGGGTGGAGTCATGAGGATGTGGGTCTGTTGGGGTAGGGGGTTGGAATCCCTTCTTTGGGAAGGGGTTAGGCGGTGGTTTTAGAGGGAACAAAACATTTGTTGAGGCCCAGCTTTTTGCCATACTCCCTAAGCCTGCCATCAGCGCTCTGAAGTTGATCTTCTCCCCTTTGCTGTAGCAAGGAATATTCTGCTTGGGGAAGGGATGGAGGGGCATTCAGAAGCGCGGTTTCCTGCTCAGTTTGGTCTGCGAGGGGGAATAAGAGCAAGTCCACCTCGTTCTGCCCAGACCCGTGGTCTTGGTGTCACTGTTTCCCCTTTTTTCCCCCCACTGCACTGAAGCTTGGGAGCCATACGGATGTCTCTGCTGTAGTTTCCAGAGCAATCCTCACTGGGCCGGAAGTTGTTGAGGCAACCTCTGCCAGTTTCCTCACTTCAGAGGTGGGCGTGGGCGTGCAGGAATGAGATAAGGCGTTTTGCATTGAATCATATTTTCTGTTGGTCTGACTAGCTTGCCTTGAGGCTGATCACTGAGGCTTCTCTTGATCACCACTTGGCTTGCTGCCCCTTAAGAGACTGGAGCTCAGTTCTGCCCGGATCTCAGGTCCTGTGGGCGTGAGCTTCCCAGTAACTCCTTAGGGTAGCTGTCCACACCACCTCCATCACTGCCCCCAACCTGCGGCTTCTGAGGTGTCCATACACAGAATCCCAGATTGTCCTGAGATGTGATGTCTAATTTAGTCCAGCGTACGTATGGATAAACCCACTGAGTCCAGAGTGTATATGTTTATACCTCCATTTGAGGTTTAGATAGTGTGGAACTATTCTATGAGGACTAAAACCTGCTGGAAAACTTGTCAGTAGTGAAGGTTGGATGTGTTTTTCCTGATTATCGCATGAACATGTGAAAACCTTTATTTAAAGATAGTCAGCAAGGTCTGACGCAAAATATATTTTAGGGGAAAAAATATACGGGTAAAAATGTCTCCATCTTAAAGCTGTGCTCTGTGCAGTGACAGAGGCTGGAGGGCTTGGGAGCAGGAAGAACCCTTCCACTGGGATGGGATAAGGGACACTGAAGCTTCAGTCCATCTGGGCTTGCAGCTGACCTCCTTCCCCTCCTGGCTCGTGCTTTCTGAGATGCTGTGCTGCTTCTGAGCTCATTGAGTGTCATAATCTGGACCTGTAATTCACCAGCTTGCAAGGCCTTTTTTAACTGCTTGCAGCCAGAGAGTAATGACAACCTTTAAGATTACAGATTGCTCATTTTCGGCCCTTTCTGTTTCAAGTTATGAATAAGATTTATGAACCAATTACTGGATGGTGGAGCCTGTTTGTGAAGACCAGGCACCCCCGTGTTGTCACTGCTGCTGCTTGTGTGTGTGAGAGAGGAGGAGAGACGGGGACAGGTAGAGAAAGGGAGCAGGCAGTCCCCTGGTGTTTCCCCAGATCTTGCTTTCTTAATTTGAAATAGTTTCTGCAGAAGGCTTAGGGTTACCCAGACCCCATCAGGGATACCAGTCAGTAGGTAACTCTTCAGTGAGTGAATTTTGGTAAAACAGGAAGCAGACCGTATTGGGGTGGAAAGATTCTGGATGTAAAAGAATAGAATTACTCCCTACATAGTCTCCCTGTAAACTGAGGACTTAGAGGGAGACATTTAAAGCCGTGTATAGGTAGCTAGGTTTTCAGTAACCATTTCTGAAATGGCTATAATTACTCAAATCCCAGGTCTTTAAAAAGTCCAAAGGCACAGCAGGGTGGTGTGAGGAGGAGAGCTTACAAAATGATAGGGTGTGACTTAAGTTAGCAAATTGGAACCTGAGCCCTTTTTTTTCACTTAAATTTTTTTCTCTTCAGAGACCAGTGAGAATGTTACCATAACTTTAATGCATTTAAAATTAAAAGTAAGTCCATATTAATCACAGGCATTTCACTTTCTGTCACAAGTTCTAGACATACTGGCTTGAAATCAGTCATCAGCATGTTCCTTGGATATTTACAGAATCTCATTTATATCTTTATTTCTTTCTAGCCTTTTCACTCAGGATTCATCTGAGTGACAGGGAGTGACATTTATTTATTGACTATGGAGGGTAGGTTGCATTAATGGATAATTGTAATCCATCTCCCATTGTGAGAGGATCACACTAAATGGGGGATGTTGGCCAAATTTTATTTCTTGTATAGATTTAACTGCAGCCTGTAAGCTCTTTAAGTGGTTTGTGTGGGATGATTCTGTTTTCTTTCCCACCGTGGTTTAATAGGAAGAAAGAATGCAGAGCTATAGTTGTCCTGAACGTTTGCAAGGTGGGGGAAATTACACGGATACTTGAATATGAAATTCAGATCAGGAACTGAGGCTGCCCCCTTGGTGTGTTGATGGACACGTTTTATTATTAGCCTGTGAAGGAAATGTCTGGTTTGGTGACTTAGGTTGTAATAAGGGGAGTTCCTTATTTTTCTGGAGTAGTAAAAATTTGATTAACATAGATTGTCAGTGTTGGTGAGTTGTATGTTGATGTGTTCTTTTGAGTTACTAGTAACTTAGGGAAAAATATATCTGAAATGGGGAAAAATGGCTTATAATTTCTCATACATAGGGTAACAATTCATGACATCCAAATGCTTCATTTTATAATAATTACAAATGTGTTTAAGAGTGATGAAGAAAGCTGTTCATTGCAGCTTTATTAGCTTGAAAACCTAATGCGGCAAGTTCTGCTTTTGCCCCTGTGATATTCAGCGTGGTACGTGTATATGCTTTAGGGTGATTCAGAGGTGGTCCCTGTAAAGTTTTTGTTAGCCTCATTCATTTTTTTAGTGATTCACTTTTTAAGTTCAAGTAGAATTTCTTATACAACTGAAATGGAGCTTCTTGCTCATTGCCCAGGATGGGGACAATTTTAATGCAAAGAAAAAGAGAACATCAAATAGTAATATACTTGCTGTGATCACAGGATTTCTGGTGGTTAATTTTCAAAATTGGTGACAGTTGTGAACCACAAAGAATTTTCAATAAATTTCCTCTTGCTCACACTTGGCAGAATAAAAAGGTTAATTCTAATTTATAAATGAAAATTTATAGGAATCTGGGGCAGGTTTTTGACTGATTCTTTCACTTCCATGCCTACACTTGTTTTCTGGTAGAAAGTGTTGATGCTGTCCTGAGGCACACGGACGTCCTTATATAGGGCAGCGCTTCTCAAACCTGCGTGGGAATCACCCGGGGATCTTGTTTGCCATCCCTGTTATGGTTCAGGGCTTGAGAGTGCCAGGCGGCTCCCAGACTATACTGAGCAGGAGGCGTGGTCTGGGTCGGAGGCCCAGCAGCTGCTGGCTTTGGCTCTTTATTTATCCTTAGGGCTTGATTGTTCTCAGGTTCAGCCCTTTCACTTGCTTTATTAACTTATTGGAAGGACCCATTTAAAATGTTGGTCGCCCTCTTTGCCCAGTCAAATAAGATCTATTGGGAGAAAGTTACCCCCTAAATAATTGTGACTAAAATCTTTAATATTATTTTTAGTACCGGTCTCAACATCCTGCCCCAAGAAAGTCCCCAGTCCCGTCACCATTAAACTAGGTAATCTCCTTGGACGTGCACTTACTGAAGGGAATAGAGGTTGCTGACTTTGGACACTGCTGTTTCAGGAGCAGGCGCTCCTGTGTGTTGTTCATGCTGCTGCTGCTGCTAAGTTGCTTCAGTCGTGTCCGACTCTGTGCGACCCCATAGACGGCAGCCCAGCAGGCTCCCCCGTCCCTGGGATTCTCCAGGCAAGAACACTGGAGTGGGTTGCCATTGCCTTCTCCAGTTGTTCATGTTAGGCTCCTTCTTTTTGGTTTGCCTGGAGTGAATCCCAGCTGTAGGTTTAGTGATAGGTAACCTTGAACCTGGCACTGAACCCCCAGTTCACAGTTTATGGTTTGGAGCACTGGGTCTGAATCCCAGCTGTGCCTCTTATTCAAGCTGGGTGACTTTAGCAAGTTGCCTAAGTCCTCTGTGCCTCATTTTCTTCAGATGAGATGATCATATTATCTCCCCAGTGGGGTTGCCGTGGAGGCAATCAGTGTCAAGTGCTTGTAACCATTGCTAGGTAAGCAAGAGGCAGTGCCTACTCCCCTGGGTAACCAGCCAGCCTGGCTCTCACTTCATGCCTGGCCCTTGCCCTCCATGCCTGGCCCTTGCCCTCCATGCCTCCTTTTTCCTGCCTCCTGAAGTCGGTGGTGGAGGGTAGACATGGTTTGTGATCCTCACTAGAGTTTGAGGGAGATGAGCCTATACTTCTTGGTAGCCTCCCAGAGAGCTGACCATTCATTCATTCTTTAGAGGAATAACATGAAGCTGGAGGATTCCCAGTCTGCAATAGCCTTTCCCAGGCCGGCAGGTTGCAGACCCTGGAAGAAGCCAGCTGGTGGGGGTACAGCCCTCTCTGCAGCAGCCAGACCATCATCAGATGGCCCTTTACAGAGACGCTCATTTCTGGATGACAGATGCTTTACTTTTGACCTTTGTTCCCTGGCCTTTCCCCCTCTAACCCTTTAATCTTCTCTTAAAAAATCAATCAACGGATATTTTATTGAGTGTTTTCCTTGTTGGTCCACAGGCTTCTCTGTGGATTTCTGCCCCGAGTCCTGCTCTTATCCCATATAAGGACGAGGGTCCTATCCTCCATGGTGGCCCTGGACAGTTTCTCGGGCGTCTGTGTTCCTAGATTATGGCCGGCGGCCAAGCAGGCTCAGCGTTCTCCTCGAGTTGTGTGTGTGCAGAGCATGTGCTGGTGGCGACAGCTTGGTTCCAGGTGTCCCTGGTGCGGTGGAGAGAGTGGGCCAGCAGCTTGTACACTGTATTTCATCCCCTCAGTTGGCTCTTTTCTCTTAGCTGAAGGCTTCTTCAGACCACTTTGGCTGGAACGTCAGAAATCTGTCCTGGGGTCATTGCAGCCTCTTGGGAGCAAGCACGAGCCTGGGGGTTAGTGGTCCAGGGTTTCTTGTCCATAATTTCCACCTGGAAAATAAGCCCTTCCAAGGATGTGGCTGCTAGCTTTTGTAAGGCCTTCTGTCTTTGGAACAGTAGCCATACTGCTAGCATTGCTTATAATAGTTTTGAGGAACTACTTAAAAACTGTCTACTTAGGTTGGCTAGTCCTCTTGAACACACCCCCGTCTGTGAGGTCACTGCGATGGGGCTTCCTCTCATGGTTGAATCTGGGTGCATTTCTGCAGATTCCGCCCCAGGGGCCTGGCTGGGAAAGGGGGTGCAGGCTGGTGACATTGCTTTACTCTGGAAATGCCTTGGGTAGCTCCTCCGTTTGACCGTGTTCCAGCGCCTTCTTCTTCACCTCCGTCTTTCCCTGCAGCGTCGTTCAGCTTAGAGTTAATGCTGGTTTCCTTCTTTGGTAGTGTTTCCATCTTGGGAGGAGGTTAGGTTGAGGCCGGGATGGGGAAGGGTGAGTAAAGCAGCTTATTTCCCCCTGGACCGTGACCTCGCTGTTGGCTAACAGGCCAGGAGCAGATGTCCTTGTTGACTGAGAGTAAGCAGAGTTCAAGGGGGTCTTATGGGTTCCTGGCCTTGGTTTTCTCCCTGATCTCTCTGGATTATTCCTTCAGTACCTAACATTCTGTCTGTAAGAGAGGTACTTACATTTCAAATGAAGTCTCAGGAATTACTTGGGCAGGGTATGAATGTTACAGAGAGGTCTCACCATCTCTCTAGGGTACTGTGCTGTGCACAGTATATGCATATACACACATACACGTCATTTTGAACATTTTCAGGTTAAGAATTTCCTAGTATTCACCCAGTCTGTTGGCAGCATTTTTTAAAATGCAAAGAAGAACTCAGTTTACATTTCTCGAGGCCCACTTGTGGGACCAAATAGATTTCTTTCTAAATGCAGGCTTTCAAAGCTGTAGCAGTTAGCAGTTTCTCAAGGCATTCAGTGTTCCGAGTTTCTGCTGGCAGCTAACTTCAGTCTTCATACTTGAAGATTCACAAATGGCAGACACTTTGGGTGCTTTGCAGTCAGGTTGTTGTGTTTGATGTGTATTTGTATGCTGTGTCCTGAGGGTTTTCTGAGTTGATGCACTCAACTCCAGCAGCAGTGACCACAAAATTAAATTAACAGTGAGGGCAGGGACTTCCCTGGTGGTTCAGTGGCTACGATTCCAAGCTCCGAATGCAGGGAGGTTTGATGCCTGGTCAGGGATCCAGATCCCGAAGGTTGTGACTAAGACCCAGTGCACCCAAATAAATAAACAAAGAAAAACAAATATGTATATTTTTTAAATGAGGCAGGAGCTGTTGGGTTGGCTTAAGGACTGTAAGGATCATTCCATTTAGTCTAAATTCTGAGAAACTGAAAAGAATGCTACCTACCTTCTTTAAACTACTTTTCAGATGCTTTAAAGAAATGTTGAACTTTGAAGTTGAAGTACCTAGATCAAGAAACAATCTTATCAGCCCCTCCCAAGAAAAGTTACCCGTAGTTTAGTTTTGAATTGTTTGGACTTTTAAACAGACGTAGGCCCAGGAAGATCTTTCACAAGGGGAAAGACAGACAGCACGACGGTGTAAAAGAGTATAGAAGCAAAAGCTCAGAGACAAAGGTGGGTGGAGAACAGAATGAAGGTGGGGAAAGTGGACACCATCCTTTCTCCTCGCCTTATCCTTCTGCTTTGAATTTTAAATGTCTATTTTCTTTGTTCTGTTTTTAGTCGATTGCAGTTAACTTTTACATTCAGACTTTAAACTTCCTTGGAGCTCTGCTTGGAGGAAGGGGCTGTGGTTTCTACAAAACGCTTGTGTCTCACCCACCAGGAAATTGGACCTGTCCATTCTGGAGGTTGCTATGGGTGTTTCTCCTTTTCTGACAATGACCTGCTGTGAATCCAGAACACTTTTGTTTATGGGGGAGGGGGGCAGATTTTGTGTATTTCTGTACATTAGCTCTTCTCTCGCTTTGATTCTGTGATTAGTTGACTTTCAGACTTAGCACTAGTAGCCAGTGAGGAATACATCCATTGCCCAGATATCCTAGGAGAGCAGAGCCTGGTTTTAGTTAATATGCACAGTTCATTATAGTGCATAATTCATAAGGTCCAAGAAATCCAGACTTGCAGCCATTGTGGTTTAAAACTTGATTATTTTCTCTGGAGCCAGTAGAGTGACAGCTGAGGCCAGCGCCTGCCGCACTGTAGACGCTGCCGTAGTTTTTCTCCTCCAGAGCACTTTCCATCCAGCGTCCCTGCCGCGGCCTGTTGGTGACAGTGCCTCCTCCTTGAGGCTTTTCCAGTCCTTTGAATTGGCACAGGGAAGTGGCTTTGTGTTTTGTTTTTTCCCCCATAATGTCCCTTGGCCGTTTCCAGTCATTTCCCTGAAATCTTAGTGAGTCTTGTTGAACTCTATGATTTGGGAACCCAACCACCGTTTGAAACACCCTTGTTATGATGAAATGCATCCTGAGTTTTAAACAGCCAGTTATAAATGAACTGTCAGAAGGGGGGACTGCTTGTAGTTTTAAAGTCACCTCTTCATCAGCCTTTCTGTTTCCCTGAGGTCCTGCATTATTCTCATGGGTTTTGTCCCTCTCTTTAAGTACACGTGGAAATGACGCTGATGGCGTGAAGAAGCGCCTGACAGTTGAGTGGCGCTTCCTGTGTGCTGGGCACTCGTCTCAGCGTTTTACATGTGTTAACCCGTATGATTCTTAGCATCTGTGTCAGCATGGTACTGTTAACTCTGTGATAGGAATGTGGAATATGGAAGCAGAAGTCAGAAGGGGCCAAGCTCACAGACTCCTGAGCCTTTTTTTTATTGTCACCCAGAACTTGATGCTGACACGCAGCTTGTCACCTCACTCATCCCCCTGCCTTTCTAAAGGAACTCTTGTTTAGAAACACAGCATTATTTTCCTCCTCCCTCGACTTTCCTTTAAAAAAAAAAAAGATATCTTTTAGAAACTTCCTTCATTTACATATGAACGTTGGTAAAAATTGAGGAAGAGATAATCCTGTCCCCTGTGGTTAAATAGTGACCGTTGATCTGTTGAATACCTTCCTTCTGTAAAAAACAGAGATTAGGCAATTACAACAAATGTTACCATTAGAGTCATTTGCTCTTATTACATATATTACAGTGAGGGCCTTAAGCTGTGAGGCTAAGCGAGACCCTCCCCATTTTGCAAAGACATAAAACGTCACTGCTGTTGTCAGGGACTGAATCCATCATTTGGTCGACGAGGACTTTTTTGCTTATTGGGGAAACTGATTCTCTCAGGAGCATTTTGTGTGCAGTCGGTATGCTGTGTGCTCTCATAGTTGTTGGGGCAACACAGGAAAAGTTTCGTCGTGGCTTTTCTCTAGTCTCATTTGAAGAGCACTGTGAGGAGCCCTCTGGAGGGTTGACACAGTAGTAGTTGAACACGAGTGACCTTTTTGGTTGACTGCCTTTCCTATGACGCTGACCCAGCCTTTCCCTGCCAGGAACCCTGCCTGCCTCAGCCTCTCTGCTTAAAGCCACCACAGGGTCGCGTCGGATAGCTCTTTGGGAAGATTCCATGCTCTTTCCATCTCTTTCTCAGGTTGCCTTCTTATCCTCAGAAGGAGCTAAATAAACATGATTCCCATCTAACAGACTTAGTGTTCATCCTCTCTGGGCTAAACAACCTGTGTTTCTGCAGCCAGTTAAATGCTCCTTCTGGTTGTGGCGATCCTGTCTGTATCCTTCCAAAATTGATAACCTGCATTTTCAGCTTTCTGTGTGTACTAGAACTCGTGCAATATTTTGCATACCGTTTTGACTCAGCCTCTGCTTCTAGGAATTTATTTAGACTTGGCCACAGGGTTGTGTATCAAGTGTATTTCACTGTGTATCACAGTGAAAAATTGTAACCAGTGGGGGATTGGTTAAATTAGTGAACATCTGTTCCATGCGATCATTAAAATGCTCTGGTAGCAAGAATATTTAATGACCTAATGTAGTAAGTGAAAAAAGCAGGTGACAAAATAGAGTGTAATCTTTTGTGGTTATAATAATTCACATAAAGAGTGTATTTGTTTAGGAAAAGTACTGTAGGAGGAAACACACACACAAATACATGCACACCAAAACCAACAGTATTTTGTCTGAGTGATAAAAATAAGTTTAGTTTAATTTTTGTTTGTTTATCTGAGGAATATTTATTGATCTACCATCTGCCAGGCACTCAGTAGTGAACAGTGGCTCTGACGTTATTCTAGAGGGAGGGGACAAGTGCTTTGATAGACTAGATGTCCAGGATGCTGTGGGCACACTTTGGAAGGACAACTTAGACTTCCTGGATGTCACAGTATAGACACTTGGAGGATAGGAATTTAGCTGATGAAGATGGGAGTGAGAGAACAGTGTCTTCAAGAGTGAAATGGAAGGTCTCAATGTGAAAATTCATGCAGGAGTTTGGGAAGAGGGAGCAATGCTCGAGATAAGGCAGTTTTGTATTTTTTTCCAAGAAATATGCATTGCAGTGTAATTTTTAGAAAAAGCCATCTAAAATCTTAGGAAAACAGTCGCCATGTCTTCTTAAGAGAAGCCGGTTATCCAGCTGTGGATTGAGACAAGGGAGGGTTTCTACAGATGGACTGGTGGGGCTGGGCTGGGCGTCTCTGGTGAAATGGATGCATACCAGATAGCTAATTTAATTTCTAAAAGTGCTGCTTAAATGCCTTTGCCCCCTACTACTGGTTAGAGCAAAACGAGCATGTTATTTATGTAAAAATACATGAAAACAAGTTTTTATCGTAACCCTGCAGAACAGTGTAAAAGCAATGCTTCCTGCTGTAGCCACTTTACAGAATAAAAGTAACAAAATCAGTATTCTTTACAAATGACTAGTCACAGTGGAAAATACTGTCTGCTGAACTCACCATTTACAGATAGCATTAATAAGTGCACCCCCTCATCCCCCCATGTTACCCCAACCAAAACTGAAGTGGTGATTTACATGCAAAATGCAAGGTGAGTGGAACAGAGTGGTTCAGAGCCCTCAACTCTGGTGACGGGGTTCTCAGGACGCTGTGAGCCATGCTGCTGTCTCTGTACTTTTTGCCAGGTGGTTCTGGAGAGCTGGGGATGGAAATGGGCCTGAGTCTTCTGACTGATCCTTCCCAGGAGGTGGGATTTAACCTCAAACACCCAGGACCCTCTGACCAGATTTAGACCATGGTTATTGTCTTAAAAATAGCTCTTGGACGTGACACCTGCCAGGATGACTTGTAAATCATTTTGTGCCAGAAACTGAGTTGACTTTGGTTTGTGGGCTGCTGGGAACGGGTTCTGATGCTCTCTGTCTCCGCGGGACCGCCTGCCCCAAGTCCCCTTGTGAGACCCCCTGTGGAATTCTTGACATGGGAGTGCCAGGCCTGGGCTCCTGTGGGATGCCGAGGTTTGCCATAGCACTTTCTGGAACTCTGGTGGAGTAATTTCTCTCAGACCTTTCCCCGTGGACCATGGACTGGGCAGGGGTTCACATCCCTCCACCCGCAGTTGGATGGCCTCCCCCAGGGAAGAGGTTGCTGGTCTCCCGCTTCCTGCCCACCTTGTGGGGAGCCTCCCTCCGTTGGGACCTCGCTGGATTTGAAAAAGGATGAAGACGTCTGAGCAAGCCTTTTCTCAGCACAGGTCAATACTGGATTTGCTTTTCTGCCCAGCACAGAAGCAAATCCCTTCACACAAACCAAAAATCGTATCTGATGCAGCTTGTACAAAGGTGACTTTTTCTCTCTCTCTTTTTTAAAAGGTAAAACCTGCTTTTTCTTTAAATATCCCAAGGCCTTAAAGGGAGTTTGTATCATAAATATTTCATTACTAAGTCACTTTTCACAGCATCAAACTTGGGGGAATTTCCCCACATTTGGACCCAGTCCCTGAATTGTGTCACCCAAGGTGTGGCTTCTGGCATTGACTTGTGTTTAACACAGGTGGCTGCTTTCCAGAAAAATCAGTTTAACCCAGTGAGTTGTCACAACTGCACCTCCCCTCTTCTTTTTGAAAACAGTTGTGTAAATCAGTTCAGATGTCTTAAAAAAATTTCCCAAAGTTCAGTTTACAACTGCATCCCTTGCAAGAGCAAGTTTTGGTGACTGCCCACACCTGGTATTACACTTCTGTCCCCTCAGAGAGGTCCTGCTGACAAATCCCCTGCCAGGCCTGGGCCCGTGTTATAAAGGTTCATGTGAATGGAAGCAATCCTGTGTCTAAGTCTCTTCGTTGGAATGCTTTTGAGGTTCATACGCTGTTTGTACCAATAAGTTCTACCCTTTTATGGCTGAATAGTCGTTTTTCGTTTTGGTTTTCTTTTCCTTTCTGTTATTCTTTCTCTTGTCTTTCCTCCTCAGACGGTCTGGCGGTTCCATTATTGCTCGGAGAGTCCATTTCGTAACTGGGCATTAAGACAAACTTTAGCGTTCACACAGACTAAAGAAGCTAAGTACCTGGGGAGCTGATCCAGCCAGACTCCACGTTCACCCCTCTAGATGAGGAAGGAAAGAAGCAGACAACCCAGCAGACCCACGCCTTGTTCCTTAGCTTCAGAGCTGAGAGGAGGCACTGGACTCCCACTCTACCCTTCGGTGTCTTTCCCTTACAACAGGCTGCAGCCTGTAACTGCACAACATATGGACATTTTTGTTTGTGTTACATGTTTTGAAACTTCATTTGGGGGGAAGATAATTCAGAGATGAATATCACAGAGCTCAGCTTGGGTAGCTGTCTCCTTCCTTGGTAACCTCTTTATATCCCTTCTTTTTTTTGGCCGCACCTATGGGATCTTAGTTCTCCAACCAGGGATCGAACCCATGCCCCCTGCATTGGGAACACGGAGTCCTAACCACTGGACCACCAGTGAAGTGCTCTGCCTTCCTTTTTTGGGTCAGAGCGGGAAAGTGGGCCATGAGTGACTCCAGGTAGGGGGAAGTCACGGAGACTGAGGTGCAGGAGACTGTCTCCTGATCTCTGCTGACCTAGTTTTCAACAACGGGGAAGTCCCATCCGCCCATCCGAGTGGATCTGTATGCCTGGTTGGTGTACACTGTAACTTCTCTTTTTCTGTATGAAGAAAGTATTGTGTTTAGAGCAGGTGTCCTGGCTGGGGTGTGGGCAGGGTGGTGGCTGGCTTGGGAATCCGGGAGTGTGCCAGCTCCACCTCGGCCCGGAGGCTCTGCGTAAATCCTGGGAACTGGGGCACAGTTCTCACAGAGCTGGCCTTTAGGCCTCTTCACTGTGGCCTCACGTTTTCAAGAGAGCCAGCTTTCCCGAGAAACCTGCCGTCCCCACTGAGGTGGCACCAGGTTGCTGCTCAAGTCAGAGCGGGCGGGTCCTCAGTGCTTCGGCAGAAGGTGGCGTGTCCGGGGGCGGTGCTGACTGTCGGTGTCTGTTTAGCATATGGGGTACTGGCAGAAGTGCTGTGTCTTTTCTCCGTGGCACTAGTCTTTTGACTTGCAAATCTGGGGAGGAAAGTAAGTGGACTGAAAGTAAGTGAACTTGGTGGGAACAGTCCTGGTGATTCAGAGAAACTTCACTACATTTCAAGAACCTATCATTAGAAGTTCATTTCTTCCCACTTGGGATTTTTCAAAGCTGTACCCTCAGTGCACTTGTCATCTTAGCCTTTCCCCTAACGAGCTGAGCCTGGCAGGTGTGGGGTGTGGAATTACCTTTGTCTTTCTCTTCCCAAACAGCCTTAGGCCTGCTGCTCCTGAAGCCCTCAGGGAGGGCTCAGGCCCTCTTCATTATCTTGTTTGGGGGAAATAATACTGTGTTTGGGTCCAAGGTATAGCCAATAGAAGTGACTAATTCTGCATAGCAGCTATTCAGGTGATGGGGTTCACAGGCAAGGATGGCTGTGGGGCCTCCTGGGGTCAAGGCCTGGCTGAAGGTCACAGGGCCACGAGTGTCCCGGCTGGGCTGGAAGCCGGGTCCTGTGGTCCCGGGCTGGGCCGCGCGGTGCTCGCCTCACTGTGCTGCTCTGCGGCCAGGTGGTGTGTTACGTCACTCTCTTATTTCTAGCGTGTTCCACTGGCTCAGATATTACGCTTGCTACTGCCTTGTTGGCTTAGAGTACAAACTCCATGAGAGCAGGAAGCTATTTATTGTTGCTCACAGATCCTCCTCGGGCACCTAAAGCGGTGCTTCTTAAGTATTTGTTGAAGGAGCAAACAAGTAAATAGTACTTGGAGATATGCTGCCGTTCTCTCTGTGACTTCTGCTGTAAAATTTCTCATGTGCATGCTAAGTCGCTTCAGTCATGTCTGACTCTTGACGACCCCATGGACTGCAGCCCACCAGGCTCTTCTGTCCATGGGATTCTCCAGGCAAGAATACTGGAGTGCGTTGCCACGCCCTCCAAGGCAGAGCTTTAGTTCAGTGAATGATACTGAGAGGTGAGTAAAAAGCCATGCACTGGATGTATAACCCATGCAATTGCTTTGGTTCTTGTGTGTTGAGGCTTAGAGACCCCCAGAAATGCAGTGGAGGCCTCTTGGATTAGGGAGGAAAGAGGAAGCTTTGAATTCGCAGAATGGCAGAGGGGAACCCACAGATGTCAGAGGAAAAGTTGAGGGGCTGTGAAACAAATGGGCAGAAAGGATTTGTCAACTGTTACTCCTGGTTTCTGGAGTGTGTTGGTAAAGCAGAACGTCTGCACAGCTGGCCTGCTTTGTTCAGTCCTGGCTGCCCCCGGCAAAGCCTTTCACAGGAAACACACGAGTGGCATGCTCGTCCAGAGATTGTCACTGTACTGTCCTAGGCGGATTCTGTCAGAAAGAAGAGCGTAGACTTGTTTTTGTTACAGTCGTTGCTTCCTGAAGACGCCAGCTAGTGGACAGTCTGCAGGACGACAGAGCGTCAGGACTGGCGAGCTGGTCCCTTAGGACTTTGTTCGCTTCACTGCATTGTGGGTGGCTTAGCAAAGCTGATGCCTTACTGTCCTCCCCCCGCTGCCTGATATCAGCTGGCTTCCCAGGGTAATGAGAGGGACTGTGTGAAGTTGCATCTTAAAGCATTACATTTTCAAATGTAACTTGGATCTTAGCAGGGGAAGCATAGCAGAATCAGTTTGACCCTTACCGCTTGCTCATTCTGGAGCCGCCCTGAGTCCAGGGTGCAGCTGGAATACCTTCGCACTTAGGATGGGGTTCGTCCAAGACAGATAAACTGGCTTCCGCTGCTCCAGGGCCCCCATGAGTCGTGCTGGGCCTGAGTTCTTGAAGAAACCAGTGGAGTTTATACCCAGTTCCTTCATGTCTCATTCAGTTTGAGTTTTGAGTCCGGTACTGTAACCGGAAGTGGGAAAAGCAAGTCCTGTGGGGGTGTGTGCCGGCTGGGCCTGGCGTCCCGTCCCTACACCAGCACCTGCTGGTACTGACTTGGAATCAGATTTCTTTCTGGCTCCCAAATCTATGAAAGAAGAAAGTGGTGCTTTAAAAATGAATCTTCTCTTTAGATTGATTTCCTCTTTAGATTGATGGAAGACTTAGTAAGCTGGAGCTGGAGCTCATTCCCAAGGGCCCTGCCTTTGGTTCTTTTCTGTAAATGTTTAGTGTTTTCTCAACTAATGCCACAAATACAACTAAAACGGTGACCACATTTTGAGTCTAAAAATGGAGCTGCTTGCTTGAGAAGCTCTATGAAATGCAGATTCTGTTGTTATTTAGCCAAGGTTCCCAGTTAGGGATCTTTTATAAGAAAGGTTGTGTCCATAATAATTTTAAGGTTTGTTGCTGAGGATAGTAGAATTCTGATGCTTGGTACTGCTTGAAAGCGAAGATGTCTTGGGCTGTCGTTGGCAGTAATCAGTTATCACGGGAAAAGTGAAAAGCCACCTTGATTTCTTTCCCCTTTTCGAGTACTGGAGGACTGTGAACAATGCTCCAGAGAAGCTGTGCCTGTGGGCGAGGTGACAGAGGGAGAGGATGCTCAGTGAGCTGTGCCTGGGGCGTTTCTCCCTAGACCAGCACCTCAGGTGAATTCCGGGCTGAACCCAGAGGCCCCAAGAGAGTCATTGCTCTTATGCAAAGTGCTTGAAATCCGTAAGACTCCTCGTTGGAGACGTGGAAAATGAAGAATTTCCTCATTGCACAGAGTCTCTGTCTGTCTTTTGGAATGTCACCATCAGTCTCTTTAAAAGAGCCCAGCTCTTGTTCGGTTTTGAACAAACCTTTGAAGCCATGTGATCAGTTATAAGAGTTGCTTGAAGCCTTGAGTTCAAATCTCAGCTCTGCTTCTAGTGGAATGACTGTGGGCAAGTCATTTAGCCTGCCAGCACACCACTTCTTCACTTGTGCTAATAAAAAGAGGATAATAGTAGCTTAGAGTAGCTGGGGGCGGTAGATGTGTGTGTCTGGTCTGGAATGAATCCCTATAGGGACTAAGTATTAGCAGTTGTGATTTTTATACATCTGTTCCCCACTGGTTATTTATAATTAGAAATGGCATGTTGCCTTAGCATTCAACTTGTTTCTATTTAGCAATAGAATTTTCAAAGTCAGAAATAATTTCTTCCTGTCCCCCTTAAGAAACCCCCTTCAGAAAAGGGGAAAAAACAACTCAGAACCAGTTCAGAAATAAATCAGTCTGTGAAACAATAGCGCATGTCAGTTTTTTCCCCCTTTTACTTGAAAATGCAAATCTCTCTTAGGATAATAACAATAGCTTGGCTTCTGAGGTGGTTGTGGTTTGGTGTGACTTGGGGAGTCATTTAAGGGTTGATGAATGGATTCATAGTAAAGATATGCTTTAGTTTGAAATCTGAGATATTCAGCAAACGTTGCCCCAAAAGTCATTTCCCCCAAAACTCCCCAGGAAATTCTTACCTTTACTTTAGGAAACCTAGAGGTTCGCCTCTTGATTTTGCCCTGCTTGCAAGATCAGTGTAGACGAGTTTTTCCAAAGCTAACCAGTGGGCCCAGAATTCTTACTGGATCATTTCCTGTGAATCCCTGAGCTTTTGGCTTGGCATGTATCTTTTGGATTTTTGTTTGAATTAATTTCTCTTGTTGATTGCCTGGGCTTTGTTCTGGGCCCCTGCACTCCAGGGTAGGTGTGTCCCTGGCAGGGGATGAATTACCTTCAAGGACCACACAAAGCTGGGGTGTGCAGAGGTGTCTTGGGGTAGGGAGGTGTTGATCCTTGTCAGGGCTTTCTTTTCAGGACCAGCCCTGCTCCCCCAGGACTTGTGTGTTTAGGCTTCTCTTCCCCCCAGCACAAGAGGTGGGCACGCAGAGGGAGGCAGAGGAGTTCTGCCCTGGCTCCACCGAAGTTCCCTGGTGATCCTGGGCGTGGAGAATGAGAACGATTCCTCAGATAGAGCTTGCTCTGCCTTTGTGTTTTAACCGAAAAGGGAAAGCTGGGCCTGAGGACCAGTGGCTGTAGCGGCACTCAGAGAGGGGAAAAAGAGAAGGGAACAGGTTAGACGGAGCTGTGCCCTGGCTCTCTGATCACGTGTCCTTCGACTGTGCGTCCTTTTTGATGTCTGCTGTAGGGTACCAGCACCTTTTACATACTCAGCAAGAACGTTTTGTGTTTTCTTGTCAACAAGCTTGCTGCGCGCTGGCTGCACAGTTGCTGGGAAGTAGAGGCCAGTAGTCTTGTGCCCTCGTTCCCCAGAGCCACCCGCGCCCTGCTTTTAACCATAAGGCATCTCAGAGGAGCATCGTCTGGGGCAGGTCTAATTCCCGGATGTGCCTGTGCCAGGATTGGCCAGTGTCGTTAAGAGAGTATTTTGGGGAGCAGAGACAGTGAGGGATGGGAAAGGTAACAAAAACCTCTTGGGATTCCCGGATTGCTCAGGATGTTATAAACAGTAAAGTGCTGCCTTTGATCCTGGAGGGTGGTGTGGGGCAGGCAAGAGAGGGGGTGGTGGTTACTGAGGAGAGAGCTGGAGCCAGACAGCCATAATGGCCTGTCCAGAGGCTGCAGTGAATCCCAGTGGCAAGGAGCTCTGTGCTTGCCACTAATTTCTGTTTTCTTTGCTGTGGTTGGCTTTATTAAAAGGGCATAAGGAAGCAGCCTAGACATTCAGTTCTAATCAGTTTTCTGAGCTAACAGCGGGGAGAACGAAATCAGGCCTTTGGTGATGTCAGAAAGGATGACGGACTGGCTTTAGGGCTTATTCCCTTTCTTGGGGGAGGAGCGATATATATAGAATGTTATAAATCATCAAAGAGATTCATGAGATAGAAACAGCCTTTTCCTTCTTTTGGAAACCTGGGGTCAACGAGGGGCTGCTGCCTTAAACGTGATTTTCAAAGGACGCCTCTGACAGTCATTGTGTATAATTTTTTCCTCTACTCAATTCCAAACTTTTGTTGTTATTATGTGTGTGAGTGAGATGGATTTACCTGGCTTCGGTTTATACAACAAAACTTGGAAGTGGGGTCTGTACTGGAGGATAGCAGGGAAAATAGAACCTGCAGATGGCCCTACAACTTTCTGTGAGGGGACACCTAGTCAACAGCTGCAAATTATGTAAATTGAATTCAGTAATGAAGCTTCTGGCTCTCTTGCCTTGTCTACATTTTGATTTCAGAGAAGTTCAGCCCTGTGACTCTTGACTTCTGTGAACTGGAGGTCAGCACTGAGGTATTTCAGTCCCACCCCAGGTAGGCAGTGTGTCTATGGAAATAGAAGTTTGTGTAATAATTTCAAGTAGGCATAGCTGTATTGCTAGAGCGTGGTTAATTTGAGCTCCCCAGATTTTTCTATCCTCACAGTATGTTTTTCAGTATGTTTCAAAAAGGTTAGAACTTTGTAGCTGTCCCCTTATCAGCATGGTTCACTTATAATCCTGTGCATGTGTGGATATATAAGGAGAAAGACTCTGGGAGGAAACTTGGGCTGTGCTTGGGGAGGCTTGTGAAGAGAATGGAAAATGCATTGCTATGTTAATTTCCCCCACAACGCCAGGGACTTAATATTTAATCAAGACACAGGTCAGGTCTTGGTTATGTAGCAGGAGTCCAGGCTAGGCTAACCCTGTTGTGTTTCCACCAGAACTGACTTAGAAAGAAAAAGGAAAACCTTGCTTTTTAATTAGGCAGCTCATAGGATGTATGGGTGAAAATAGGAAAAATGGAGTTTAAGAACCTCAGTGATTGTACTCTATAAATATTAATTTAGAGTGGATTGGTATCTGGGGAGTTGGTTCAGTCTTACTGTGTAAGTAGGTCACAGGTAGAAGGTCAAATGTTGACTGTTCCTAATCAGCAGGCTACACAAATGTGATTTGGAGGTTGTTTGGAGCCCTACTGTACTTTAAACTCATCTGGTATTCATTACAATGCAGTTTCTCCACAAGACGAAACTGTATAGCTAATGACATAAAATGTTTCCTCCTTATCTAATCAGGAATCTTTCTGGAGCAGCTAGATTAGATGTTATTCAGAATGGATAATATAGGAAATAATTACTCACTGTATTTCATTTGTGGAATTAACCACATGGCCTCTAACTTACTTACAGTGCTTATGGAGAGAAAGCCAGTGAAGAGCAGTCTCTGATACCTTTAGCCAATGGCATACAAGAATATGATACTGTTTGTGTTAAAACTGCATATGAAATATGATATGCAATTTGGAATTACTTTATGGTTTTGGTGCATTTGCCCATCTTGCTTGTGGAGTTTTATGAAATTGCAGTATGTGAAACTTGGGGAGGAGAGGCAGTGTGTCGTAATGAGTAACATTAACTCAAGAAAATGTATATTGGTTGTATAGGGCAGTGTGATGGGAACTGGTTTGCCTGTTGTGAGCACATGAAATGCTGGAAACTTTCTTACAAGATAACTAGATTTCATTTGAGTTTGATTTCTGAATCTTGCCAATTACAGAAGACCTGGGCCTATGACAATTCATACTATATTGAGCTTTACTATCATGGTTATAATTACCCACCTTCTTGTAGGGATAAAGGGCAGTGCCATCTTGTACCTCAAGAAAAAGGAAGTCATAAAAATTCTTAATAGTTCTTTGTGAGTTGTCTACTCTGTGTTAACTGAGGCAGTGCCCACACGAGTGTTCGGAATATTAGCTTCAGAACACATTTCATTCCTCAAAAATGCACGCTTACCCAAGGATTAAGTCACTTCAAATGATGTTTAACAAGGAAAATCAGGTTTGAAAATCTTTTTGGTTGGCTCACAAGACACTTGGATGTAGCTTTTTATTACTTGTGCTTTCTCTTTATATTCAAGTATTGGAGACAGTGAAACCAGGCTGTCTGTTCAGAACCAAAGACTGTGAGCAACAGTAGACTTAACTATTTCATAACTTGTCTGCAGAAGACACGTTTCTTCAGCATCTTACGAATAGTTCTTGTCTTTACAGGTTAATTGCTGCGTTCTTCTTTGGGTCAATAGCTAAGCAAAGTAACAACAGCCAAAATACTTTCCTTGATGGGAGAAGTTAGTGAATAATAATAGAGCATGAATAATAGAGCATGAATTCGAAGTCAGATCTTATAATTGGAACATTCTTGATTATTAAAATTGGTGTCTAGGAGTTGATGGGAGGTTGGGAAATCTTCAAGCCTGACTTGTGGAGTGAAAACCATGTAAGTGTAACTTGAGGCATGCCAAGAAGTATATAAATACAATGATCGCTTATGGGAACTGTTTTCAAGAAACAGGACAAGGGGAAGGTATGTGTAGGATCTGTGGTTGTGGTCTTCCACCTGTTTAAAGACAGGATGCTCAGAGTAAGAGCTGTGTTCATTACTGTGTGGATTAATTGAGCATCGCTTTGCAGTGGCCCCTCAGTGTGCTTCCTGGTGCCCAAGAAGGTCCGGAGAGATGCTGAGGTGTGTGCTTTGAATAACATCCTTCTCTTGAGTCCTTATGGGCTCAAGTCCCTGTGGCTTAGACAGTAAAGAATCTGTCCGCAGTGCGGGAGTCCTGGGTTCGATCCCTGGGTGGGGAAGATCCCCTGGAGAAGGGAATGGCAGCCCACTCCAGTACTCTTGCCTGGGAAATCCCGTGGACAGAGGAGCCTGGTGGGCTGCAGTCCATGGGGTTGTAAAGAGTCAGACACTGGACACGACTGGGCAACTAACCCTCTCACTCTCTGGAGTCCTTGCCTTTTCTTCAGAATGGGAGATACAACAGTACCTACCATGTAAGGATGGTGTTTGAATCACACGAGAAATGCTTAGATAGCCCCTGGCATATGTTGAAAGTGTTCCAGGACAGTTTCTAACCTGAAAGCCGGGGCAGGATTTCAGCCCGTGCTCAGGGAGCATCTGTCTGCATCAAGCCGCAGGCTGAGCCAGACTTCCTATGTGTGCGTTTGCTCAGTCGTGTCCAACTCTGTGTGACCCCATGACCTGTAGCCTACCGGACTCCTCTGTCCGTGAAACTCTCCAGTCAACAATACAGGAGTCGGTTGCCATTTCCTTCTCCAGGGGACCTTCCCAGCCCAGGATCGAACTGCTGTCTCCTGCAGGCGGATTCTTTACCATTGAGCCACTTGGTTATCATTTAGCTGAAAAGATAGCTTTGTCCGAGGTATCTGCAACATTGGGGGTGGTGGCCGGAGGAGACTTCACGGTAGAGAAGGACAGATGATTTCTATTTCCAGATTATGCCCTGAAACCAAACAAAAACTCTCCTCCCCCTGAATTCCAGCATATCAGACATAACCATAATATAAACATGACAGCATACTCTTAAACCGAAGGGAAAAATTCCAAGCTGTTCTGAATTATCTGGTTCATTTGAGATTGGACTGTGTGATTTGGTCGTTGACTGGGTTACATGCTAAGGTAGTACACACCAGGACTGTAGTTTGCTTTTCCCCACCGCATGGTGGTTGCATTTTTCCCAGCAGATTCATTCTCGTTTTTTCCTTTTCTGCTCCCCTGGGCTGTGGTAAGGAACCTCTTGGATCTGAGCAGGCGGTGGGCTTTTGCCTGCTTGCTGGGCAGGCAGGCAGGCACAGCCTGGTTTCCCAGTTGGATTTCTCCTGCCTTCCTTTCTGCGTCCATTAGGTGTCCCTGAATTGTGTAGGAGCAGCTATTTCATGTTCTTTGCCTTTCCTTTCTTACACTCTTGACGAATGAGCTGGGGTGTGTTTGCGTGCCTGTATGCACGTGTGTGCCTGAGTGACTCACTGGCTGCAGCACCAGAGAAACCCAGCCCCAGACTCAGCAGCTTTCATAGATCTGGGGTGACTCTCTGCCACCCCCAAAGAGTCCAACCAGGGGGAGGTTTTCCAGCACCTTGCCTTTCTTCCTTTTGTGCCTTTTCCTTGGGATCATGCTTTGTCCTGCTCTCTAGAACTCAAACCTCAGATGTGACCCTATCCTCTAGCCTCCTGTGAGCAATTGAAGCATGCCTGGTCTGTATTGATATGCACCATCGATGTGAAATACACCCTGGATTTCCAAGACCTAGTAATATGAAAATAAAGCTAAATCATTGGGTTTTTTTTTTAACTGAATGAGTCTTTAACTTTTCAAGAGTTTTACACACATGATTTCATATAGTCCCATAAAACTCCCCTTTCCCCCCCTACCCCTATGTGGCACCCCCTTTGCCTCCCCACAGGCAACTATTAATTTGTTCTCTAGATCTTAAAAGTCAGTTGATTTTTATATTGACTACATGTTTAAATGATAATATTTTGGGCATATTTAAATAAAATATTTTTAAAACCTCACCTGTTTAGCAATTTTAATGTGACAATTTGGTAACTTAAAATTACTATGTGGCTCATGTTTTGTTTCTGTATAAACAGCACTGGTCTATTGTGTACAAGATTCTTGGGCCCTGAGTAAGGTGGAACATGTATTGAGGTATAATTAGCTTGCAGTAAAATTCATCTATTGTAAGAATTCAGTTCTGCAAAGTTTGATAAATGCACTGAGTCAGGTAACTCATGACAGCAAGTGCCCCCCTCTCTAAACATTGAGTTCTTTTCTGGATTTTTAGTGGCTTTTCCAGAATGTCTCATGTGGAATCACACAGCATATAGCCTTTGAGTCTAGTATAGTATCTTCGCATATTGGAGATTCAGCCATGTGGTTCATACTAGAAGTTCATTTCTGTTTTTTGCCGAGTGGTATTCTGTTGTTGGCTTTACCACAGTTGGTTCATTAGTTCACGGACATTTGGTTGTTTGCAGTATTTGAGTGTTGTGAATGGAACTGAGACGCACACACACATGTTTTTGTGAGGGTATAGTGTTTATTGCTAGGTATTTATTGCTAGTGTATGTTTAACTTTATAAGAAAATGCCAGTCTTTTCCAAAGTGACTGTATTCTTTTTGTATTCCACAAGCAGTGTATGAGGGTTCACGTTTTGCCCTGGAGGGTTCATTTGTATTTGGTCTTGTCAGCTTTTCAGTTCTAGCCATTTTAATAGATAGGTAGTAGAATTTCATCATGGTTTTAATTTGCATTTCCTTAGTGACTAATAGATGTTCAGCATCTTTTCATGTGTGTGTTTGCCCATTTAAAATTGGGTTGTTTTCTTTTTATCAAGTATTGAGAATTCTAAAAATAGGCTGTGGATATGGATCTATTATTAAGTATGTTTTGTACCTACGTTTTTATTCTGTATGAGTTTGCTTAGGGCTGCTGTAACAAAGTACCACAGAATGAGTGGCTTAAATAATAAGAATTTTCACACAGTTATGGAGAGCAGGAATCTGAGATCCGGCTTGTTTCTTCTGAGGCCTTCCTCCTTAGTTTCTGGTTGCTTTCTCCCTGTATCTTCCTCGTTCTTCTGCACAAGTCCAGACTTCCTCTTTTTATAGGTACGCCAGTCATCATGGAGCAGGCCCCACCCCAGTGACCTCATTCTAACTCAGTCTCCTCTTTAAACTCTGTCTCCAAATGCAGTCACATCAGAGGTACTTCAGGTTAGGATAATTGAAGTTTGGGGAGCGATCACAACTCAAACCATGACCTTTTTTAACATTCATTGTCATCAGTAGAACAGAACCATTATTTTTTCAGTGAAGCTCAACTTACCTTGATCAATTCCTCCTTTTTGTATCCTAAGAAATCTCATGGCAAGGATCATCTCCTGTGTTTCTTCTAGGAGTTCAATAATATTTTCTACATTTGTACTATGACCACTTTTGAAGTTTTCTTTGGTGCAAAGTGTGAGTCAAAGATTTTTTTTTTTTAAATGAGTCTCCTTTTATTTTGGTTTAAAACTCCTAGCCCTTTGGCAAACTAATCCATGCCCTTGTCCAAGCATTTCAACAACACAGAAGGAAATAAAGTCATAAATTCTCTACCTTGTCCAACCTCTTTCTAGAGGAAATACCTTCCAAGTTTTTCTTTGTTTGTATGTGTGTATAATTTCATCTTCCTCCTATAGTTTTGAAACTTGCTTTTTTCACTTAATCACAGAAGGCCTTTGAGTCTGTTGGGTTACTTTCCCAAAGGTTGAGAGGGAAGGAGAGAAGGGAAATTCCTGTTGGAAGTCTGTAAGGAAAGGCGCTTGTGTGTCATGGAGACCTCATATATGGGGCATGGCTCAACTTGAATCTTTTTTTCAATAGCTTAACCTACTACCCCCCTGCTCCCCCATTAACTGCTGGGCTTCGTGTTTTCAGCCTTTGAACATCCTCATGGATCTGTTTGTGTAAATCTATCTTGTGTCTTTTAAGTAAATGGCTCCATAGGGTAGATGCTTCCAGGGGGAGTCGTGCAGGTGCCTCCATAGCCAATCTCCTCTGGGTTCTGTCCCTCTGGTCCCTTCATCCTGTTGCGTCCCCTGAGAGGTTGACTTGTTTCCTATTTACTTAACAGCGCCCATCTCTCCCTTTGGCTTCCTCTTCCAATGCTGTTTTTCTTCCTGTCCCTTTTTTATGAAGACTTTAGAACCTATGCCTTGCACCTGAGCACAGTACTTTTTTTTGAACTTTGACTTTAAAAAAGTCAAAGAAATTTCTGTGCTAAGAAATTTTTAATGGCACCCACTATCCCTGTGCACTAGCATGCAACTCAAAACACGTTTCGTGAAACTTAGCCTCGTGTTCATTACCATCGGTGTTCATTACCATCGGTGTTCATTACCATCGGTGAATGCATTTGGATCTGTCCAGTTTTTTCCTATTTGACTGGAAAGAAAAATATTTGTCAGGAGACCCCATGCATTGATTTCCTCTAAGGGATCCACAGTCTAGAAGGCAGTGTATCCTGGCTGTCCACCACTTGTGTTGGATTTATGTGTGTCAAGGTTTAAGTCTCTTTCTCCCAGTTCCTGCTGTACAGAGGCCCCTCCTCCTGACAGTGCTGTGTGTGGGAGCGGGTTTAGGGGGACACAGCGTCCTTTCCTGACGACTTTATGCCTCTTTCCCCTTGACAGGAATAGAGGGTCTTTGCTGTGCCTGGTCGCAAGGGGAAGGTCTGCCTTTTGTCATAGACTTTTCTCTCCATCTCAGGGGTTCTCAGAGTCCCTTCCTGGGGAATCTTCAAGGTGAAAAGTATTATTGGAGTAATACCAGGGCATTGCGTTCCTTTTTCACTCTTGTTTCTCTCAGATGGGCAGAGGTGAAATAAGGCAGCGAATTGAATTCTTTTATGAGAATCCAGGTGACTTCTGTTGCACCAGACATTAAGGAGACTTGCTGAAGTGCAAAATAGTGCCACATTTTCCAGTAAAATTTTTTTGTTTTGGAAAATATAACTTTCATAGGAATGTTACTTATGTTAATATGTAGTAGTTTACGTTCCAGGTGAATTAATGTATATTCAAATTTTTTTTCAGTTTTGAGTATCAGTTTCTAAATACCTGCGTTCCATGTGGAAAACAGCTCGCTGGGTCCTCAGTTTTCCAGAAACTTAGCAGTGTGAGAATTTGGTTGCTCTACCTACAGTCTGTGTGGTTGAAAACCTTTTTTTCTAGAGGAGCCAGCACCTTCCCTGCTTTACAGAACATTTGATTATAGGAAATTGCCGACCTATGCAAAAGTGGTGAAAATCGTCTCCCGCGCTGCCACACACCCATCTCCTGGCTCCAGCACACCCGCCGTGGAGTCAGTGTTGTTTCGTTTATAGTGTCTACTTCCACCCCTTGGGTTGTAGTAAAAGCAAATTTCAAACATCATTTATTGTGTAAACATTCCATTATTAAACTTAAAAGATGAGGATTTTGTTTACAGAAGACATACCCAGCATACTGATCGTAGAAATAAGAGGTTTTAATATGAAAAATCTAGTCAGTGTTCAAGTTTCCTCTACTATCTCTCCTTTTTTTTTCTTTAAAGGTTGGTTTAAAATAAAGTCTGTGCACTGAGATTGCTTGATAAAACTTCATTATAAATAATCTAATACCCCTACTCCCACCCCTGTAACTTGTTGAGGGACAGGGTCCTCTGTCCTCTGCCACAGCTGGTGGGTGTTTGTGTGGCTTCATCTCCCAGCAGCCTTTGGGGGGGATCTGCTGGGGTGGATGGGGATTTGCTTCGAGGAGAGACCCAGTCTTGGGTTCACTTCCCGTCGCCACTTTATCCTCTGTGCATTTTCACATTGCAGTCCCTCAGCTGCACTTTTTTTCGGGTGGATGGGGGTGCATATCTGTGGTATGTGTACTGTTCAATTGGTATCTGGAAACTTCTGCGAGGTCCTTACCTCTTGGGGTCTGTGCATACCGACACGTGGGTGTGGAGTGTGACTGAGTGAGTGGACTGTCTAACCCTGACTGCCCACCTGGAGGGTGGGATTGGACCCTGGGGTCTTAGGTGGTGCAAGTGGGCACAAGGCTGAGGGCCGTTGCTGCCTCTTCTGTCCTGATGCAGGAGATCCCTGGAGCTTGGGAGGCTGCGCTGGGAGCTGGGCAGGGCCCAGCACTTGGAGGAGCTTGTAGAAACAGCCCCTGTGCGATGGTAGAGGTTTGTTTCTCGGGCAGTTTTAACGCACCTGGAGGTGAGCAGGGCCTCAGAGTCTTCTCACCTCCACTTTAACCTTCTTACCCTTCAGGATTCAGTGTCAGCTCCTTTGTGAAGCCTTCTCTGCGCCCCCCGCGCCCCTGCCCCACCGATTAGATGCGTCCTCAGTACTGGGGTTACCTTATTCTTGTGTCTGTCTCACAGGCCCTGAATTGTTTTAAGAGGTGCCTTTCCCACTCTGCTGCCCTGGCCCCTCTTGGTCCATCCTGTTAGCGGATTGCTGGTGAATATTTATTTACCACAGGCCTGGCTGCTCAGTAAATGTTGGCGGAAGAAAAGACTCACCCTGAGTGAGAGTTCACACAGGGAAAATTCCAGGAGGTGTAAGGTCAGCCTCCTGCAGGGAGAGCCTTGCCACATGATGCGGGCCTCCGTAGGTCCTGACCAAAATGTCAATGAACTGTGCAGTGTTCTGGGCTCATTATTTGGTGTCGTTGGAAGGATTAAATGGTCATATGTGTACAGTGCTTAGAAAATAGTTAAAATCCACTGAATGCTGACTGTTTTTACAGAAGGAGTCGAAGCATGAGGCTGTTCATCCAAGTTGCCGAGTGAAGTATTAACATCACCCCAAAGCCAGGCCTGTGAGAACGCAGCACATAGTCATAATGAGAGTGTGCGCCTCGTGACCTCAGAGCACGAAATTCAAATTGTCAAGCCACCTCGTCCCCCCATTTCACACCGACAGCAGCGTGGGTTTTATGGGGGGGGGTGCTGTAGGGCAGTTACCCATCGGGCATATAGGGTGTGGAGTGTCATCTGTAGCTTGAGAGGCCTTTGCCCAGTGAGGATGGGCTTGGGGGTGCACAGGCGGCCGGCGTGCAGGAGGCCTGCCAGGAAGGTGACTGGAGGCCCCCAGCTGTGATGCCCTCAATCAAAGTGGGGTTCTTGGTAGGCTCTCATCTTTTCCCTGGGACCAGAGAAGTATATGTGCACCCATTGTAAATCCATTGACTCAAGGAAGCACGTGGGTCAGAAGTAGTTTAGGAGCCCAGAAAAACAGACTGCGTAATGGTGCTTGAATTTAATGAGGCAGAAACAAGTGTCCTTTTGATGCGTTTGTTTGCATTATTTGGGATCCCTTAGTCCTGCAGCTCATTTCTTAATGGTCCTCTTACTGTCCCTTAGGACTCTGGTCTGGGATTCTTCTGCTCCGCGGTTGTGGGTGATCGATCCTCCCAGGGGAGGGGATTGAAGGGAGTGGGTGTGGGTGGGACTGGGAAGGGGTGGGTCTGGAGAAGCCAGCTGCCGCCAGGTCTGCAGGGCAGAGAGGGAGAGTTGACAGCCTGCCTTGATCTAACAAGGGTTTGAGCACGAGGGAGGTGATGTGTTGAAATGAACTCTTTAGGGTTCTGCCTCTTCACTCATGGCAGGCTCGCAGTCCACCAGGAAAGTGTGTGTGTGTGTGTGTGTGTGTGTGTGTGTGTGTTACGAGGGCCTCTTTTACTGTTGTTTCCATCCTCATTTGCTGGTGTGTGTGTGCGCCTCCCTTTCATGAACGAGAGTCTCCATCTTTAATACGCAGGTTAAAGCACACACTCTGTCTACCTTGTGAAGGTCAGACAGCTCGATGGAGTGTCTCTTTATTTGTCTTCCCATTTCCCAAAGTTGATAGCAAAGTTTCTGAATTTTGGGATGTTTCCTTCTTTCCCTTACCCACAGAGTGCCTTTATTCTTCTTGAGTGTGGAAAATAACATTGTGTTAGGTTGCAAACGTTTATCTTATTTTTTTGGAAAACATTTTTGTAGAATACTGGTGGAGGCTTGTGTCATTTCATAGTCCTGATAATTTGAAGCATTCGTGTTGTGTAGTTGATGTAAATCTCAGTGCAATAGATGGTTAGCAGCATCTTGTCTTTTATACTTCATTTTCCCTGAGTTTTAAAAAAAATTTTTTTTTTTGAGCTTTACTGTAATTAAACTTGGCATTTGTTTAAGGAATAATTTGTGATTTATTTGGCCATGATCTGGAGAAAATGACATGTCTGTGCTCTGGGAGTGAATTCTGGTTGAGAACCTTTGTCCTTTGCCTTGCCTTTTTTTTTTTTTTTTTTTTTTAAATTTCACGAGTCAGACTGTAACTTTAAAAGAAACTGTAGGAGCTGTTCCCCAGGTTATTCACAAAATGAGTCTTTGTCTGCTTTTTCATTCACCATCTGGTTGCAAAGCTAAATTGGAATCGTGCTTGTTTTAATTATTTTCTACTTGTGTGGCCAGGAGGTTATTTGGTCTGGCGAGGTTACACTATAAGCTCACGCTCTCATTAATACCACCGCATCCACATCCTGCCCAGCATCAGAATGGTTAAGTTGATCCACTTGTGTGGCCAGCGCTTGATACAACACAGTGGTCATGACTTAAAATTACTGGAGGAAATGTGGTGTCAGTGTGTGGGTTTTCTTTTTTTCTTTCCCTCCCTCTCTCTCTTTTTTTTAAATCTCCAATAATGTTAATTAAGTACATTTTTCTTCCAACAGAAATACGATTATAAATGGCTTAGGTTGGCGGTCTTAAGATTAGTGCCTGGTGGTGCTAAAGGGATAGCTTGTGCATCTCAAAAAATTGTATAATAAAGTATTCAGAGCACTTACATTGTGAACACTCCACGGCATGAATAATGGAACTAGGTAGTCAGAAGCTTCTCCAGTCAGTCACTGTTTTTGATGAATCAGCCGAAAGATTCTAATATTGCAGAGAGGTATTGTTTAATACTAGGAAGGTGACATCAAAAGATCTCTTAAAAACATTTAAATATACTGCACTTTCCTGCTTGGGAAGACTGAACAGTTCAAAGCTTCAGTGTTTTTAGAAGGTGGCTTTATTCAAAGGTCTCTGAAATCCTGTTTGTAGGTTATGAAGAGTACATGTTCATTGTCTTGAGAAGTCAGTAGTGGTTCTGTCCTTCCCCCATTTAAAAAGCACAACAAACATGTAGTCTAGTACAGGGAACGGAGAGCAGAAGCAGCTCCTACAGAAGTGCTCAAAGTTGTCCATTCGGGCAAGAATTTATCAAACACCCTGCGATTTGGGAGAGTACCTGCTAAGGTCACCCATTACAGATGTATGTTCTGCTGTAGGAGAAGGAAATGGCAACCCACTCCAGTGTTCTTGCCTGGAGAATCCCAGGGATAGGGGAGCCTGGTAGGCTGCCGTCTATGGGGTCACACAGAGTCAGACAGACTGAAGTGACTTAGCAGTTCTGCTGTAAGAGCCAGAGTCAGGTAAAAATTTGGAAAGGCTGGTAAACAGAAGTACAGCCAAACTTAAAACCAGTAGCTCTAACTTAGTCTTACATCAGAGTGTAGAAGGAGGAAGAAGGTGGGAGGGTTAAGATGGGTAGGGGAAAAAAAAAAGACCTGCCAAGAAGGACAAGAATATTCATGTGAAGTTACTTCACTGATGATTTATTGGTATTTTACAGGAGGGGATTAAATGATTATTTGAGAAAAACAAATTGGGCATTTGCCTCATGAGTTTAATTTTTAAAGATACAGCTGAGTAGTAATTGGAACTCAAACTTGTCTCATGGTTCTTCTAATGAATCAAAATACATGGTGTAACAGTGTCAAGAGGCTCGCAGTTAAATCTGAATCTTTATTTTTCTTGAATTAAATCGATGGTCTTTTACAGCAGCACCGTGGAGAAGCAGTTTTATTATCTGGAAAGAGCAACATGTAAAACCCCTCTTCTAAAGTACCCATAACTTGTAAAGGAATATGTGTGGTAGTGAGCGTACCTGCCTTGAGCTCCAGGAGAAAAGACCGGAGTGTTAGACAAGTGGTGGGTGCCTTGGTCTTCTGTCAGCCTGGTAGACCTTCTGAGTTTAGAGAAGACTTTCTGAGGGATAAGACCCTGCAGAGTTGACGCAGAACAATTCTTTGTGTGGATTTGCCCTGAAACACAGACAAATCCAAACTGAGGAAATAAATGTGCGTTCTTGTATTTTACAGAGTACTCACTTGCAAGCACATTTCCTGAGCTGCTTCCCACTATCATCATCATCTTTGTTTGTGTGTAACAGCTTTGTGGACATATAATCCGTGTACCATAAAACATACCCTTTTAAAGTATAAACTCTGTGGTTTAGTATGTTCACAGAGTGCTGCCGCCAGCACCACTATCTCATTTCAGAACACTTTTGTCACCCCAAAAGGTAGACTTCATTCCTGTTCGCTATCAGCGCCTCTCCCCGCCCTCCCGCCAGCCCGGCAGTCACTGCTGTCTCTTGTGGTGCAGTGGGTAGGACTGCTCTGGACATCTCATCAAAATGGAATTGTACAACACGTGGCCTTATTTATTGTCTGACTTTTGTTTCCCTGTTTTTAACCCATCAGTGTTTTTGAGGTTCATCCACATTGTTCCATGAATCAGCACTTCATCCCCCTTTTATTATTATTATTTTTTATTGATGTGTAGTTGATGAAACTGGTAAGTTACTGGTGTGCAATACAGTGATTTGTAATTTTTAAAGTTAATACTCCATTTATAGTTTTTACAAATATTGTCTATATTTCCCTTGCCTACCCCCCTTTACTTTTTAAAAATTTTTATAAAATATACCTAGCAAATGTAGTCATTTTAGGAAGAAAATTCAGTGGCATGGACAGCATTCACAGTGTTGTGCAATCATCACCACTATTGATTTTCCAGAAATCTTTCTTATTGCCGGTAATATTGTATTATGAGTAGACCACATGTTATTTATTCATAAATGACATTTGGTTGTTTTCATTTATTGTCCATTATAAATAATACTGCTATGAGCTTGTGTATACAGGATTTTGTCTAGACAAAGGTTTTCAGTTTTTTTTTGTTTTAGTTAGGAGTGGAATTGATTGGTCATATGGTAACTCCCTGCCTTTTGTACGTCATTATTGGAGGAATGTGTATTCCTTTGCCCATTTTTGGATTGCGTGGTTTTTATTGCTGTAAGAATTCTTTACACATCCTAGATACAGGTCCCTTATATGATAAATGACTTAACAATAATTCCTTCTTCTACTGTCGTGGAAATGTGGATATATTGGATATCCCTTATTTTCTCAATTCCCTGTGAAATGGTATTAGCAGAAAAGATTATAGCTAGTTTAGCGTCCAAACTTGTTCAGGAATGTGTAGGTGAAAAAGAAAGGAAATAAGGTTCTGTGTCACCAGAAATGAGATTCAAAGTTGATGCCATAGCTTACCAAGTGATCAGGGAGTCTTGGGCCAAGGGAGGCAAACCACTGAGGTGGTTGTGCAGAGATCAAACAAGTACCAGAGGAATCTGTTATCCTGCAGGACTTTGTGGAGAAGATAGGAGCTTTCCTGTTGTGCTTATCGGTATGGAAGGACACACAAAACCCAAGTGGGCAAACCTTTAAAGTATGACATTTTACAGCTTGGAAAACCATAGCCCCAAAGGAAGGCAAGCAGAGGTGTTTCTCAGACCACGTGTAAGTCTATACGATGTGCAAACAGGAATTGATCTGACAGCGTGAAGATATGGCAGCCTCCTCTAATTAAAGCCTCTTGATGACATTAAACCGTGTTGCTTCATTACAATAAATCATATATTAACAGACTATGTCTCTGAAGAGGCATTGTCAGTGTGCTGCGAGATGGAGCGAGACTTGACCTCGTCGTTGCAGGGATTCCTTGGAGGCGATGACTCCTGTTGCCCAGGGTGGGCGTGAGCCCCGCTGGAGTTACTTTGGAGTAACTCAGGTCTTAGAGAGTGCGTCCTGATAATTCTGTTCTACAGAGGCCGATGCTTTTTATATTGAATACACACTTCAGTGTAAGGACTGTTTCCTGTTGAAGGGAATAGAGTTTTCATTCCCTGTTTTCACAGCCATTTATTTTCTGACCCCCTCTTAATTTTCAAGCTGGTCTGGGCTTGGCTTGACTTAACTTCCACAGCAGTTTCTACAGGCTCATTCGACCAAGTGCTGGTTTCTTTTTCCCTCCTTCAGCCAGCATTTGGAGAGCCCATTGACGACCAGATGGATCAAGCAGGTATTGGCTATTTTTACCAGTTGATCATCTGGAAGACATTATGTCGTGCTCTGTATGTCTCTTTCTGAGATTCTTAATAGTGAAATACCTGGGGTAGTGTAGAATGTAGAAACAGAAGACCTGTTTGAAACTCTGAAGTAATGATAAAATAAATGCAAATGTAAGACTGGGAAAATCCTAGTTCCTGTGAAAAATCGACTCCTACTGCCCGTTCAAGACCCGGACCATAATAACATACGACACCACCTAGGCTCACGAGGGCTGCTATTAATTTATTTTCATTGGTTTAATTTTCAAAAGTTAATTATATTAAACCAGTGGGGTATATTTAATTTCTCCTTGATGCAGACTATTAAGCACTCACCAACCTTTTTTTCTCTCTTGATTTTGTAAATGGTAATTGTAAGTCAGTGCATCTTAGCTCTGTACAACCAGAAGGGGCCCCGGGGAGAGCTCTGTCCACACCCCTCGTGTTGTACACTACAGTATCAGAGACATCTGGGTCATCTTGCTTTACGGCGGAGGTCTCCTTTGAACCCTGATGTCTTAGGACAGTCACTGGAGACGTTTGACTGTTCCTCCTACCGTTTGCTCCTCTGCATCCTGGGCACCCTTTCCTTTGTTCTCTTCCTGTCTCTGAGCGCTCTCTAGCTAGCTGCAGGTCCTCTTTCTCTGCTCGCCTTTTGCTGTGCAGGGGTCCCTGCGCCTCTGTTGTCCCGTGGTGTCTCCTGTCCTTGTAAGCCCTCACCCCCACCCCTCCATCCACGGTCTGTTGTTGTCCAGGCCGCAGCCATTCCTCCTTGACTGCCCTCTGTTCCTGTTGAACAGCAGTGAGAGCAGCACCCCCTTCTGTTGGTGGAAGTGCTTGTCCCAAGCATGGCTCCTCCATTGTCCTGGAGGACACCACCAAGGTGGCTGGGCTTCTCTCTCTCAAACTGTAATAGTGATAATAATAATTGGGGGTGGGGGGGGCAGTGGGTAGATTGCCTCTGGATGGGGGTAGGGGAGAAGTATGTCAACTCTAACTTCTCGAATTGTGTGTTTTATGACCATGTCTCTACAATTTTAGTATGTTGTTAAAAATAGGAACCTGAGGATTAAACACTTTGGCTTTTGCAGTTTTGGAATGAACCGTTACTGTCAGCCGCAGAATTTAATATTGCTAACATTTAGTTAGAGCTGTAGTGTGTACTTTTTAAGCATACATTTAAAACAACATTTGTTGATGCCTGTAGACAATGATAGATGCTAAGGCTTTTTGTAAGGGAACCATTTTGCCTGGGGGAAGAATGTTGTAGTAATTCCCAAATGTTGAAAACTGCTTTCTGGAGCTTATTAAAAACACTTCCCTCCCCGCCCCGCTCTGTGTTCTGTTTCAGCATTGGTTTCCTAATAGGTTTTTTTTTTTTTTTTTTTTTTTTTTTTAATGGTGAAGTTAAAATTTTAGGTGTAAGTTTTCTGAATTTTCAACCCAGAACTGCTTTTTTATGCTGTCTAGGCTGTAATGTGCAGTCAGGATTGGGGACTTTTGCCAGGCAAGGGTGAACTGATTTTCTGTATTGATTGTGATTCATGTAAAACCCAAATTAGTTACTTTTAATCACTCCTCTTTTGTGCATTCCAAATAAGAGTTGTCTCTCTTAATGCAGATGCTGTGTTCTGATGCAGTGGCTGTGAAGTTGTTAGACTCGGGCCTGACTAATCCCCCGTGCCTGTGGAGCGCCTGGCCCGCCGTTTCCTCCGTGTCTGTGTCTTCTGTAGTTCTTACGTCGCAGAGGAAGGAAGGAAGCTGATGACCACTGAGATCATAACAGATAGAAACCATGGACTGGTTTCTGAGCCTGACTCTGACTCTGTGACTTAGGGGACGAGCATGGGGCTTCATTTTTGCTGTCCTGGGTCTTCATTGCCGCGTAGGCTTTTCTCTGCTTGCACTGGCAGTCTTCTCACTGCAGTGGCTTCTCTTGCTGCAGAGCACAGGCTCGAGCTCTCTCGGGCTCAGTCGTGGTGGTGCCCAGGCTCGATAGTTGTGGCGCCCCAGCTTGGTTGCTCCAAGGCATGTGGGATCTTCCTGGACCAGGGATAGAGCTCCTGTCTCCTGCATTGGCTGGTGGATTCTTTACCACTGAGCCACCAGGGAAGCCGAATGGAACTTTTGATTCTTTGCTTTTCACTAGTTGGGCGTGTAATGTACCTCGTATGTAGGAGGAGGAGTTTTATTTCCTTGTGAGGATGTGCCAATCCCTAGGCTGTAAGGTTTCCTCCCCATCTTGCTTTGAATGGTCATTTTAGTGGGTGAGTATTGGAGAGTGGTTGATTGATATGTAGGAAACATCTGATTTATCTCGACTTCCATTCATACTACTTGGTGGTGTCCTGGTATGTTTATTGCAATTCCAGCTGTGATAGGGAGGGTAGATTTATGGTGTTGATGCCATGACCTTTATTCCAGTCCTTCTTAGTTCCTTCCAGGTCAGGAATGTGTTTCCTGTGAGTGTGAATGTTGAATAGCTTTAGGTAACACTCTCAGATCTCAGATGATCTTGTGACTGTCTAGTCCTGAAGTTACCTGTGGGATCTTAACTGATGATTGCTTCCAGGCCATGTGTTAGAGCATGTCTGTCTCTCTGTGATAATTTAAACCCTCAAAGTCCAGGTCACCTTGAGCAGGCTCCAGTGCTGGTGTATTTCACATACACCCCATGACCTTTATAGCTCTTAAAAAAAAGGAACAAAAGAGGCTGTTTGCAAAAGGAAGTCTCCTATACCCACGCTATTCTTCCTGCCTGTGTGATGTTAGAAAAGTGTTATTTTCACTGTTATGTAAAAGCTCTTCATGGTTTCTTCTGTGTAGTTTTGAGATGTTTCCTATTCAATGGAAAAGTGTGAAATATTCAAGCAGAGCTAGTACTCCCTCTCTCACCCTTTGTCTTTTGCTGAATGTACCTGTTAATTTTACACGAAGGATTCTCCCTCCCGGGTGCTCTTTCCAACTCACCCACATTCTGAGTGTGGGAAAATTTAACTCCTTTTAAATATAGTTACGAATTTTCTTTGAAACAGTGGATATAAAGTCAACAAAGGCTTCCTTTAAACAGACGGGCTTTTATTTTCTCTACACCAGATAGGGAAGTGGTCACAGTCTGGGGCAAGCCCCAGCCCCAAGCCTCACATAGGCATTCACCAGAAACGCCTGCTGTTCCCGGGCCCTTCAGTTACAGGTGCTCAACAAACAGGGCTTAACCACACATCATTGACTAGGCTATCTGTTTGGTGTTTAGAAAAGTTTGTATTTACATATAGAGTATCTTCTTTGGTAATACTGTATTCTAGGAATTATTGAAGTAGTGCCAATTAATTTTGCCACGAGATTGCTGAATTAGTCATTATTCTTTAGTAAATAGAGATGAGGAATCACATTGAAAGACTGGGTTTGGAACAGTGCCCAGGCCTGGGCATAATCACAGTCTCCTTACAGTACCTTCCCTGATAGATAGTCAATAAATGTTTTCAACCAACACAGTTATGTAATTAAATATTATCAGGAGGGTGTGCAGTGCTGAGAATGTCTAAAGTTAGGAATTGCAGAAAGAGGAAGAGTGTAATTTGGTAACAGTTGGACATCCTATTTGTGTTTGATTTATTTAAAGTAGCTTTTTATATCACACCAGTATTTTTTATTTTAGAACATTTAGAAACTCTGGTTACTAAAAAAAAGAGAAAAATAGCAGCATGTGTACCACTCTGATAATTATTAACATTTTGTGTTTATCAGTTTTTCTTTTTCAGTTAGTGGGCTGAAACATGGAGAAATAAAACAGAAACAGCCCCCAAAGCATATTGTACACAGGATTTATACAAGTCTTGTTTTAACACGACTTCCTGCATGTTTCTCTGTAACCGGCTGCATAGTGTTCCAGAGCACGGGGGGTGGAGTCGCCCCTCATCCAGGCTTTGTGCAGTGGGCTCTCCCCCACCTCGCCTTTCCTTAAAGTGCCTACTCACCCCAGTGGGGGTGTGTGGCTGTGGCCGCTTGGACTGGTCTGATAGATCTTCAGCTAGTGCAGCTCAGCTACTCTGCTGTGTCTGTTAGAATTTATTAACACCTGGCTTTGGAATAAAGTAGTGAACCCTCCTCAGAGTTTAGTGCATCTTCATAGTTATCGCCTCAAGTTAAAGAGGAGTGGATTACTTGGTCGAAAAAGACCCTTTAAAAAAAGTCTTTGGATGAGTATCCCTGTATAGCTCTTATTCACGGAGACACCTTGTGAAGTTTCCTAGTTGGTTAAAATTATAGATGGTTTTTATTGACAAAGTGTTTTGTTGACAAAGTGTTAGCATCATTCAAGTAAACTCTCATGCTTCAGAGTGAACATTTCTATGTAATGTGCCCTTTTTCCATCCGAATATTTGATTTGTGTCCTTATTTGTCCATTACTTAGGCATTTAGTACTAAATTAGTCATTATGTATATGCTTTGATTTTAGAGTATGTTTATGCCTGCATTCTAAGATGTGTTAACCGAGGCTGGGCAAGAAAAATAATGAGATTTCTTGTGAATAACTGCTTCAATTATGCAGTCCTAGTTAAGATTTAAGAAATGCTGTTGTGCATGCTTTTCAAACTTGATTTTCTGATCTTTTGTTTTTTATTCCAGTGAGTTTCAAAGGATGGGTGTCATTAAGTTCTTATATGCAAGCAGATCAGTCTTACTGCTAGTTTGGTGGGAATACTTACTGCTAGTGGGATTCAAAGATGGTGAATATTATATTAAAAAAAAAAAAAAACCCAAACGCTGGGTTGAGATTAGATTGAACAGCTGGTTGTGTGTTGGAGAGAATGATCATCTCCGTGTGACCCTGGGAGTGTATGTCAAAGAGATGTGACGTGTGGTTCCGTGGTACCTTGGAGCGGGTGGGCGGCTCTGGCAGCCGTCACTGTGCCCTGCGCCAGTTAGCAGACCTTCTGTGAGTTCCTGTGGCCCTTCCGTTATCTCTGACTGAAACAGGGTCTGGTTAAGATCAGGTTGTTTAGACTAAGGCACGTTGATCTTGGCACAGTAATCGGGATAGACTGTGAGCCAGGTAGACCGGGAAAAGCCACTGGTGATTAAAGGGGAAAGCAGTTCACTCTGTATTCTTGCCTGGGAAATCCCACGGACAGAGGAGCCTGGCAGGGTACAGTCCATGGGGTCACAAAGAGCTGGACACGACTGAGAGACTAAACAACCACCACCACAGTTTTTTAAAAAAACTGTAAACATTTAATTTTTTGTAAATGCGGGATTTCCAGTTTTATGTTCTCCTGAAATGCAGTTCGGAGCATAACAGAAGAAACAATTACCGCTCACTGTCTTTTATCACATACCTTCATACTTTGCCCCAGTTGCATTGTTGTTTAACCATTTTTTAGGAATCACATCTTTTCAGTTGAATACTGGATTTTGTAATTTTGAAAAGAAAAAAAAAAGGCAAAGCAGTTAATAATTGGGGAATGGCTTTGGTGTCCTTGACTCATTTTCTAGTCATTCGTCTTGATGTATGCCACTTTTAGATTTACCTGGGAGGACCTTTTAAACAGCTTCAGAGTATTAAGCCCCATGGTGCTGACCTTGCTGAACTGGGCATCAGAGTTCCCGCCAGCCCTCTTTTCAGCTCTCCAGGGAGATCCAGGAGAAAACTAGCCAGAGGGTTGTCTAGTGGGTTTTGTAGCTACGCAACATCGCACTCCTTAGCGTTTGTCCTGGAGCTTCAGTTTAACATACTGTTTGCATGCCTGTGTGCTCAGTCTTATCTGACTCTTTGCGACCCTGTGGACTGTAGCCCACCTCTGTCCTTGGGATTCTCCAGGCAAGAATACTGGAGCTGGTTGCCGTTTCTTCCTCCAGGGCATCTTCCTGACCGAGGGATTGACCCCGCGCCTCCTGCGTTGGCAGGCCCCTGGAAAGCCCCACCACTCTTTACCTAATATTAACTTAATGCATAGGTATACAGAATTGAATGTAAAGTTTAAGTTTTAGGGGAAGTAAATGAAATTCTATCACTGGGGAGTAAGTGGTGATTTTATAGTTTCCAATGGCAGCTGTGAAACTTGCTTTGAGTGTAGAAAGTAGTAGTCAAACCTAAAGCACTTTTGGAAAGTAGAAGAAAGAGGTGGCACTCACTACTTCTGTGTGGGTTTGTTTGTTTTTCTTAAATTCAGTGGGTGGTGCTTGATTAGTTAGTTTCCTCTCTTCCATTCTGTCACATGTTCCATGTAACAAAGATGAAATGCACTTTGACATACGGAGATTTCCCTGGTTACATTGGAGGTTAGCAGTCAGCCCGGAGTGTGTGTAGCTCTGGCTGACTCAGCAGTTGTAATTGAAAAATAGAATTTTTTGGAAAGAGTTTTTTTGAATAAAGGTTATGTGACAGTCTGATGAACTGCTGTTTTCTTAAACAGCTCTATTGAAATATGTTACATACCATACAACCCACCCATTTAAAGTGTGCATTTCAGTGGTTTTTATAAGTTCTGAAGGCTCTGCATTCATCACTATAAATCCAGAGCATTCCTAGCCCTCAGAAGATCTGATTTTAGAAGTAAACTTTCCATGAAGATAGATTATTCAGTGTTTACTGGTGTTACTTTGATAGGATGTATCCTGTTTAGCATGTATCTATCTTTATATGTTCTCAGCTGAAAATTTTTAATCTCAGATTGTCTGTCTCTTCTTGGTCTGAAGTTTTCTGTAACACTGAACTGTTAATTAGGGTTGTAATAATGTTGTAACTCCCTGCTTAATGCTTTGGACATCCTCTCTTTATTTTCATTAATAACATAATTTGTAAGCTGCTGCTTATATCACAGTAGAGTTTTGAAGATTTGGATTATGTGTTATTTTGGATTATCATCTTCCATCTTCAGTGTTAGTTGAGGATCTATTAATTTTGGGGGAGGGCGCAAAGCCTAACTTAATTTTTGATAGAAAGGTGAGTTTGCTGTTATTGCAGAAATCATAAAATGCATGTCAGATGTGATTTCTCTGTGTGGCACTCTTGGTAATTTGGAGTTTTAATTTTTTTTTTTTTTTGAAGCTTCACTTGTCTTCCAGGCTCAGGGATGCTAGTTGACGTGTGTTCCTACTACTATCTTGCTATGCTTGTTAGAAGTTTCTAGTGTATGTTCTTGTATTTTTGTGCTTTGGAGCAGAGACTTAACACAGTGCTTATCTGTGTAGACATGTTTCTTTCAGGGTCTTTTCAGGAAGGTCTGGAATAGATTCAGAAATGCAGTGTGATACAATGCTAACCATAGCTGTGTGTCTCAACCCTTTGGGGAACTACAGAAGTTCAGCACCGTGAGCTCTACCGCCTGGTACTCTGGTTTGGAATAACCAGAGTGGAGCCCCACTATTATGATTGGAACTGCACCCCAATTTGAGATTGGTTTGTCTTTGGACCAAAAGTCTTAAGGTCGAGCTTATCAATTTATGTTGGTCTGGTCATTGTAGTCCTGTGTTTTTGCCTGTGCAATTGAGAAAGAGCTTTCAATGGAAATTAGACAAGTATTTGGAAAAGTAGTTCGTGTCTGGGTGAGGGATAGGATTCAACTGAAATTCAGTTTATAATTAAATATAGCTGGTGTTTTATTCACATCGTGTTGGGAATGGCGTAAGACCATCTGTGCATCTTGTACATTTTATAGCTTTGGTAAACTTACTCTCCCTTATAACTTCTTTATTCCCTTTAGAGAGAATTTTCTGAAGAGGATTTCCATTTTCTTGTGTTTTCCTAGAGTAGCATGGGGGTAAGTTTCCGGTTTAACACAGCACTCGAGAGTGGCTGTGTTCCGGTTGGGTCCCGCCGCGCCCTGGGGAGACTTGCTTTGTGGATTGCTGGGAGATCTGTGTGGGGTTGAACCTCACCTCCCACTGCCTCACTGTGCAGTCTGGATCAAGTTAGCCTTCTCTTCATGGGGCAGTTCTGAGAAATAGTTGTGGTCATACATGTAAAATGTATTCAATGAATGTTTATTGTTGTTGTTACTCAGCTGTTTGTGTTTGAAATAATGAACTCTTATGAACTGAATTTCCTGTCTGGTAACGCTACATTCTGTGTTTTTGTCAGATGTAGCCGGGAATCTTTGAAGAAGGTCACAGTCTTTCCATCCTGTTTAATGTGCATTGAAGCATCTGTTTGGTGAATGTTACTTTGGTGGCTCAAAGGAGTTTACATGCACTTCCCAGAGATCCTGACTCACATTAATATATTCGTTTATTCACTAGGAGAATAATTCATTTTTTATTACGCAGTAGCTTATAGCAGGTGTTGGAAACGCCTGTGGTTAACACTAATGGCAGTCAGCGTTGGCCTTTTTTCCTTCACTGTCTGCTGTCTCGTGGTTTTCCACCATTTATTCTTAATTGTCATATACGGTGGAAGATATTAAATCCATGATTCTCCTCCTCTTGTTATGAATGTCTGCACCTCTTAAGTTTTCTCAGCTTTCCTAGTTTCTGGTTTCAGTTAATGTGCTGATGGATTTCTGGTTTGTGGGGCAAAATAGTTGGCTTTGGTGTGGCTTTTTTCCTTCTTCCTTCCTGCTTTTCTGCATTTGGTTGGTGCACCTGTGCACATAACTCTTAAGGAAAGATTTTCCCTACCTTTATCTGGGAGAGATGTAGAGTCTTCGCCTAAAGAAGCCTTCCTGGCTACCTCCGTGAGCATCGCTTGGTATCATTTGTCCTGAATATGCTCCAATGGATGTAAGCATTTGGATGTTTGTAATTCCACATAGGTTTTAAATATGGTTGTCAAATTTATGTAATTGAATCATTTTATATCAGAATAAAGCCAGGTAGAAGGATTTTCTAAAGCTGTATTTGTTCCCCGAGCCATTAGGTGATTAAATAAGCTGAGTACACAGGGGCACATGTTAGGCAATTAAACATCCAGTAGCCACTCTGTTCAAGGATTTGGGGCTCAGGAGTCGAGTGTGTTGATTTAATGCAAGATTTCAGGAAAATGTATGTGGGGGATGTGGAGAATAAAGGAGAAGAGAGCTGCATGCCTCTCATGAGAGAAATGGTTATTTAAGCAAGGAAGCATTCTTGTAAGTAGTTTAACCTTTTAAGCCTGCAGATTCCATTTTACCTTCCCTGATTATTTATGTGGTTGGTGAGCATTTTTCAGAAGTGTTTCAGTCCTCACGATGTGCGTATATTGGGAGGAGGTCAGTGAAAATGGGACAAAGAGACATTCTCCGATTACACTAATGTCTTTTTTAAAGATATATCATAATTTTATTGTGGTTTAAAAATTTACACATTGTATAAGTTGATGGTAGGGGCTTGAAAATCCATTTTACAGGACAAGGGAATTTAATTGTGCCTCAAGTGTGCTGTTTTCTGAGTCTACGTTTTAGTAGGTTCTTCTGTGTGTGTGTGTGTTTGCTGGGGGGCTAGGTCAGTGCTTTTTCTAAAATGTATTTTGGAAACTTCCATTGCCTGGTTCAAACTTTCCATAAGCTCACAGAGTTGGTTTAAAGTTTTAATTTGATTTAATATTTTGTTCCAGATGTTAACTAGCGGATTTTCTTTTCCTTTTGAGTTACACTTGAAAGGGCAGAGAGATTTGCTCTTGCTTTCTTCTCAAGTATAAAAATGTCAAACTTCGCGTTATCCTTTATTCTTCATTGAAACCATTAGAGGGTAAAAAAGCCCACAGCCAGGCATCTGCAGACAGGGGTCCATCTCGATGAGAAGCAGCTGCAGCAGGAGGAGCGGGCTGGGAGGGCCCGCCAGGACACGCGGAGCTGCTGATGCTTCGTGTTTACCCTGGCCTACCTCTGTGGGTGGGTGGGTGGTTGAGGGGAGTTAAGCCAATTAATGGAACAAAACAAGTAATGTTATTTCAGCAAAAGAGCAGGTCATAGTATACCATGAGGTGAAAATTGAAGATTTAAGGGCCACAGTTGAGAAGGTTTTTCCATGTTGATAGTCGTGTATTAGGAATGGAAAGCATTTTCAGTGAGATCACTTAGACCATCTTGTCACACGAACTTCCCCTTTGACCTTGCAGTTGAGGTCACTCTGCTTGTCAGTTTTTTTTTTTTTTTTTTTTTTTTAAATAATCCATCCAGGAGGCCACCCATGCCTGATGTGATAGATTAGTACCAGTTCTTTCTGAAGGACCTAGTTGTTACTTTAGTTTTTATTCTCTAATCCAAGATACGAAGACTTCCTTTGGGTGATGGAAGATACTGAGCAAAAAAAATGTGAAAATGTTCCGTCTAAGGAATGGAATTTTGTGGGTGGGTAAAATTTTAGTGTCTCCATCCATAGCCACAACCACATCATGTGCCCTAATTATGTGTGTGTGAGTGAGGTGGGTCTGCTTGGGTTATCCAGAGAGAGTGACTAGAGAGTTCTCAGTCAGAACTATTTCCAGCTTGGAAAATTCCCATTTCTATTTCCAGGGTTGTTCAGTCTGGAAGTAGAGGGCAAATTAAAGAGCACAGTTTTAGAAGTGGGATTGGGTTTTGGCACTGGCAGCTTGGTAGCTGCAGTTTTGGCAAAAGATCATTGATGGGTTTGGCTCAGCTCCTGAGGAAATGCTGAAGAGAAAAAGGAAGGAATGTCATAAAGCCCCCTCTGCCGCTCAGGCTGCAGTTTGGTTTGTTATCAGTGAGACTGAGGGTAAGTTGAAGATACGGTGGATCAAACACAGCAGTCATCGTCTTCTGGCCTTCAGCTTCTCTCCCTCAAATCCTGGACGGCTGTGCTTTTGGAGACAAGACACACACCACGTGAGGTGGCCAGTTGTCACACTCGGCCGTTCGTAGATTTATCGGCCTTCGGATGGTGCAGGTGTAGCTGTGGGTTCAGAGGTGGTGACAGGCCACTGCATCTGAGAACTGAATGCTGCTCAAGTCTTCTGGATTGTATTCAGTTCTGTGATGGACAGCTTCTGTTCTGATAACTCACAATTGGGGAGAATTGGGGGAGACGGATCACCTCTGGGCACAGAGTTAGAATCGCCGCCAGCAGCAGGGTCGCTTTTCTGTGCTTTTGTGCTTCCCAGTGACCAGGCACCTGAGCTGACCTTCTTCCATGAAGAATGCAAAGTTGTTTGTCATTGTGCTCTAGCTCACCTGGTTTCTCTCTCTCTCTGGAGACTTTCATAAAAATATGTATCAAATTTACTGTGTGCCCATCAGATATTCCTTCACTGTAAACATGGAGACCATGCAGCTGTCAGGGTGATTTTTGGGTGCTTTTTGTAATTACTGTTTTTCTTTGATCCTTAGATGTATTTGGTTTTCATGTTTAGAACAATACCCAGGTGGCATCTGTGACATGGTGTCTTGCAGCCCGAGCAGGAGCGGGTTTGGGCATGGTGCTTTATCTTACAACCATACCTTTAATCTATTTCTACGCTCTGTTGGGTGTTGGAATTAATTCCTATTGAAACAGGATTCAGAACGACTTCATTTCAGTGCTGGATCACATCATTAAGTTACTTTGAATAAACAAGGCACAGAAATGAAGCAGCAGGCTGTAAATCTGATATTAGTGAAAGAAATAGTTGTTGTGGCCAAAACCTGTGGCACCTAAAAAAAAAAAAAAGAAAGGGGGCCCCCCAGTGGATGAAGTTCTGTTAGGTCCAAAAGGATTGCCTGTTCCAGGGCATCCAGAGATGGGGTGAACAACTGGACTTAACATTCAGGGCAAAACAGTCTGGTATCTTGAGGCCTGATTAGGGGATTGTGAATTGAGAGAGCTGTGTTCTGTCCTAGTGGTGTAGAACATAATGGGAATTCTTTACTTTTTGGTGAAGGAAGAGGATGCTGCTAAATATGGATGATGAGGAGACGTGAGCTTACCTTGTGTGGTCGGGGAGCCGAGCATTGGTTAGAATCTCTGAGTGGGCGTGTGGTTCTGATAGGGGAACCACGTGCCGATACTCTTGAGTTGGAAGAAAACTTTTCCTTCCGGGGTGAGGAAAGACATCTTCAGCCGATACGGGAAAGGTGACTGTGGGGATTAGGGGGAACGCGGGTGGGGCTGTCACACACACACCGCGGATGGTCACACAGACCAGGCAGCCCTTCTCCCAGCGCAGGGTGGCCTGGGGGCCTTGGAAGACATTGGCCTCATGAAAGCTGGTTGTCTGGGTTCTCATCCCCGCCTTTCCCGGTGGAATCCAGACAACCCTTTCTGGCCGGTATGTAGGACTGTGTATATATGTAGACTGTCCCTAGTTTTCTCTGCTGGCCTCACGCGTACTTTTTGGTGCAGGTGTGTCATGATCTGTCAGTAGGAAGGAGGTCCCTTGGTATCACTGAAGCCTGCTTGTAACTGACCTCTGAGAAGCTGCTGTCGCTGGGGGCATGCTGTTGACCACCAGTTTCATATTTGCTGATTTTTTTTTTTTAAGGAGTGACCATATAATGGGTTAAACTTGGAAGTTACTCTAGCCTCCTGAAAAGTTGCTGTGTGGTCCCTCTGTACACATGCTTTTGTGCGGCGTTATAAATGGGATGTTTTGGCATCGGTGGCGGCTTCATTTGGCAGGGAGAGAGGCAGCCTGAATCATGCTCCTGCCGCGGCTTCCAGACTCCCTGGGCTCCTCACTTCGCTCTGCCCATCTCTTCCCGGGAGACTCTACAGACTCATCTGGGCTTGGCTGGAGAGTTGGTTTAAAAAAAAAAAAAAAAAAAAAAAAAAAGGCAGATACTCCTGTTGATAAGCTTTTTAAAAAGAGTCACTGTGCTGAATCTTGAAGCCAGGGGGTATTTCAAGTCCGTGTTGATTTTTCGTTTAGCCCCCCCCCCCCCCCCCATGAATGGTCTCCCTCGATGGTGTCACAGTGGGCAGTGGAGCTCAGTCTGCCTGCTGGCCCCTCACTGGACAGACAGGCAGGAGTCTTTACTGCCCCCTTATCTTTCCCAGCTCCCCTCCTCCCTGAAACACTATTTGTTTTCTTACACTCAAATTAATTTATTGACATGTAGTTCTTTGTAACAGAACGCATTGAAGGCCGCTGTAAATCTGCGTGGTCGTACTTAGCCGAGACCCCGTGAGCCTCCAGGCCTGAACCACTGCAGTTCTGATTCCCCTCCCCCCAGCCTTCTGGTCGCATTGTCCTCTGTCTGCGAGTTGTCTCCTAGGAACACACGCCTGCTGCTGTCCCGGCTTGGACTCCGGAAGCAGCGGCCTCGAGGAGGGCCCCACTTGCCTCTGCAGGGTCATGGCTCACCGTGCCGAACGGGTGGCCAGTGTCTGGTACAGGATGCTGCCGCATCTTGGGGTTTTCTTCCCTTCCCCTTGTGTGTTCTCTCGCTCGGCTCCCCTGACCTTCCGTACGCCTGATGTCTGAAAGTCTGTTGAGTTGGGACAGGGGCCCCGTCACATAGAGAACAGACGTTGGTTAGAGTGCTTCCAGCTGATGGAGCAGTAGAAAGGTTTTTCCATCGTTTCCATTGCAAGATCTGAATTTTCTGTAAAATACCCATCAAATGGAGTGCTTCCCAGGTGGCTCAGTGGTAAAGAATCCACCTGCCAGTGCAGGAGAGTCGGGTTCAATCCCTGGGTTGGAAAGATCCCCTGGAGAAGGAATGGCAACCCACTCCAGTATTCTTGCCTGGAAAATTCCATGGACAGAGGAGCCTGCCGGGCTACAGTCCATGGGGTTGCAAAGAGTTGGACTAAACAACAATCCGTCAAATGTGCAAAGTAGGGCAGCTTTGCAAGCAAATGCAGTTGTAGCACAGCAGAGGTTATTAATTGGCACAGGGCACCTTTATTGAGAAAAAGGAATACTTTGTTTTCATTGCTGAGCAGTTCCATTTGTGGATATAACACACTTTTATCCACTCATGATTTGTTGGACAGTTGAGTTGTTCGCACATTTAGCCATTATACACGATGCTGCTGGGAACACGTATATGTGAGTTTTTGTGTGGATGTGCGGTTTCACTTGTGTTGGGTATGTATACCTCGGAGTGAAATTGCTGGGTCCTCTGATAACTCCATTGAACCTTTTCAGGAACAGCCAGAGTGGTTTTCAAAAACATTGCCCCATTTTTCATTCCCACCACAGTGTGTGATAGATCCAGTTTCTCCAGCACTTACCACTGTCAGCACTCAAACTCTTGTCTTCTTTGATTACAGCCATCCTGGTGGGTGTGGAGTGGTGTCTCATTGTGGTTTTGATCTGCAATTCCCTCATGAATGATGCTGTCAAGCATATTTTCATGTGTTTATTATCTATCCGTTTGTGTATCTTGAGTAGAGATCTTGAGGTTAATGCATATCATCTCCTTCTGAGAAAGTTTCAACAGATTCATATGTTAACTTATTTAAATTTCTAGTTTTACTTTTGAACAGAGCAGTCTGGAGATTTTTCAAAAACAAAACAAAATACCCATCTCTTTCAGAAACAGTACTATCTAAGAAGGGCTCTTTTTAAGTAATAAAATTATTTTTTAAATGTAAAATTTTAGTCCCAGATCTAATGCCATTTGATAAGGTACATTAACAGTTGAAATCCTAGCAGAAAGGGAAGCTCCCGTCACCTGAAGTGATCCTCTTCCTAGTGTTCATCTGACGCTCCTCTTTGTTGAGAAATCAGAAAACCCTTAAACCAGCTTGCCACTTGCTTACCACCTGTGGTTTTAGTACAGAAAAAAGTTTTTAACCAAAGGATTCAGCTACTTTGCTGTTTCTTGGAAACGTTGAGATGGTAGTTCCACCCACTGTTCTTGATCCACTGAGGTTTTCTTCTTTCACTAGCACAAGATCCGAGGACCTAGTTGAGCCTTTCTTTACACTTAAAAAAAAAAAAAAAAAAAAAAATGGAAAAAAAAAATTCCCGAGACCACTCTCAGCCTCCTCACCTCCAGCGTAAGATAATGGAGGCTGTGTAATGGCGCCTGAATATATTCAGGTCCCCCCAGCCTGTTACTTTAAGTGGTAAACGGGGTGTGCTTAAGTGAAGGGTCTTCAGCAGGGAGATGGGCTGGGCTGGTCCAGGTGTGCCTGGTTTTAATCACAAGCATCCTTACATAAGAGAGTTAGGTGCTTCAGAGGCAGAGAGAAAAAGGAGAGGGGAAAACAGAACCTTAGCCGGTCGGAGTGATGATCTTTGAAGATGGATGAAGGGGCCACAAGCCAGGGAAGCTGAAAAGGCAAGGCGTTGGATTTTCCCTTTAGAGCTTCAAGAAGAAAACAGCCTTACCAAACACCTCCGCTTTAACCCAGTGAAACTGATTTTGACCTTCTGGCCTTCAGAATCTGTTGTTGTTCAGGCGCTAAGTCCTCTCCCACTCTTTGTGAACCCGTGGACTGCAGCATGCCAGGCTCCCCTGTCCTTCACTATCTCCTGGAGGTTGCTCAAACTGGTAAGAGAATAAATTTGTGTCTTAAGACACTGGTTTTTGATAATTGTTAGTTAGCATCGGCCATACGGAATGAGGCTGTGTTAACCTTGTCTCCTTGTCCTCATTAACAGAGGGGTGGACCTGAATTTGTTAGCTTATATGAGTTAAATTACCCCTTTCCTCCTATTTATTTTTTATTGTTTTTTTATGATAAAAATAATTAACTGTATCACTGTCAAAAATCAAAGTGTTGAATATATGGAATGCCTCATATATCATCATTGAGTTTTTGCCCCATTACTGGTGGAATTCAGCCAGTAATTTAGTTAGGAAACCATAAAATATGTGTTCCTATCAAATATGAATTTTACAGGTGATAAATTCTCTGAAGAAAGTTAAAGCAGGTTGTTTGGTAGGGTGGTCAGAGAAAGCTTCTTGGAGAAGGTGAATTCGACTGAGACATGAGTGTTGCGATAAGGGAAGAGCCAGAGCAGGGGCAAGTGAGCTTGAAAGAGTTATTTGGAATATGGGTTCAAACCATTGCAGACCACAGCAAGAATGCAAAGGAAGAAAATGCTGAAAACCAGGACGAATGTTGAGATCATGGTGTCAGTAATTCACTGCGTCCCTCTCTGTGTGTTTGGCCTCTAATGTTCGTTGGGACAAGGCTCTGAGGATAGAGGGAGCAAACCCCACGCACACCCATCCTGCCCTTAACGATGAAGAAGTTTATGGGTCTCAGAAGGTAATATAATTATAAAGGAATTGTCTCCCTGCACGTTTTACTGATTTTCAATTTCAATGATGCATGATGAGCAGCTTCTAATGAACACAACAGCATCAAAATAAGCAAGCTGATACTTTGCTTTGCTTAGGCTGCAATATAATGATATATTTTGTATTTGGGAATTGTTGAATATTTTACTTGGTAAAAAGTGGTTATGGAGTTGTTTCATGTACCAGTGGATGGTTTTTACAAGCCTTGTGACCCAGTTTGCCAGTAAAAGTATTTCTAGAACTTTAACATGGGAATGAATATTAACAATTTCATTGTTCTCCATATCTCAATAAAGTGGAGATACTTTAAGTATCTTTGCTTCTAACATTCTCCATTATGCAGCAGTTCAGAAAGATCTATCCATACCACACCTTCCAACATGACAACAAGGGACTGCTTTTAGCCTGAGTTGATGATGGAACACTTAAAAGCTGAAGATAGGAAAAAGGAAGGAGTTGGGGAGGAGAGGTTATCCTCTACAAAACAACTCTCCTTTTTTAGGGCCAGTTAGGATTTGACAAACTTTTCAGACCATTTTACAAAAGCCCTGACCTCAAAGAAAGCACTTTAAAAAATTACTTAAATTTTAAGTAGAATTTGTTTTGAGATTAGCAAACTTAATATTACCAGTTTTGGTTGTTGCGGTGAAATTCACATATTACAAAACTCATCATTTAAATTATTTTAAAATGATGGTTCCAGAGATTCAGAGATTTCTTTGAACAGGTGAAGATGAGACAGGAGGCGCCAGACCGCTGACTGCTTGGTGTCCAGAGACAGTGGTGCTGGAGCCACAGACAGGCCCTCCCTCTTGCTGTCTGTGTGAGGCAAGCCACCTGCTTCCGCATCAGTCCGTTATTTCACCAGCATCTCTTAGAAGGTTGCCTAGAATATGGTCAAGCTCACTGAGCGCGACCCTAAGTGTAGATCACGTGGGTTGCTCTTTGGTCACTGAGTCCTGTCCAACTCTTTGCTACCCTGTGGGCTGTATGTAGCCTGCCAGTCTCCTCTGTCCGTGGGATTTTCCAGGCAAGAATACTGGGGTGGGTTGCCATTCCCTTCTCCCAAGGAGATAACTTGTGATTTTGCAGTAATGAACGTACCATTTTTCCTAGCAGAACATTTCTAGATTGGACTCGTACAGTTTACAGACTGAAGAGGGTTATAAGGCAGGTGCATGTGCTTATTTTTATTCTCTTCCTTCATCATTAGTGTTTTCTGTACTGCCTATCATTGTGGATATGATTTCAACAGTGAACTCAAATTATCATTGCAAACTGATCACATCTTATCACAGTGGGAGCTGTGGTTAGACTGATGGACAAATGCCTTCTAGTTTGTTTGAGAGGCTCTCGGGCTGCGCTGGGTCTTCGTTGCTGCTCATGGGCTTTCTCTAGTTGCTGCGAGTGAGGGCTACGCTCTAGCGGTGGTACGGTGGTACGTGGGCTTCTCTTACTGTGGAGGCTTCTCATGTTGCGGAGCATGGCCTCAGCTGTCCCGTGACATGTGGGATCTTCCCAGACCAGTGATTGAATCCCTGCATCACCAGGCAGACTCTCAACTACTAGACCACCAGGGAAGTCCTCTCAGGCTGTTTTTAAAGGAGAATCTCTCAAAGCAACTTTATTTAGTAATTCTTAAAATCGTCTAAAACCTTGGAGTTGATTGGGAAATTTTATGCCAAATGTATGGGAAAGAATAAGTGAGAGTGATGAGAAATAAATCCATTCTCAAGTATTTTCATTAATAATATTTTGTGGGATTTTCCAGAAACTTTAGTTTGTTCTACAGAAAATGAATTGTCACCAGGTTCTCTTTGTATTTAAGGGCTACACCCTCTTTGTCTCTTGTTTGAGCATCTCACAGATGTGTTTCTTTGCATCTCATTAAGAAGCAATTCCACTTTCCTCCCAGTTTATTGTTGACTGTGTAATTTTGTTTATGATGTTTTTGTTGCTGGTGGTTTTTCTCATCCTCTGTACTCTGACTCAGGAAGCCCATCTCTTTCTCTATTTATGGTAATTACTAGAGAGCATTTTATTTTGGCCAGTGGGGAGTGCCTGCTGTGTTTCTTTGTGTGGGTATGTATGTTAAAATTGGAAAGTGTTTTCTGTGAGGTCAGGGCTTTTGTAAAATGGTCTGAAAAGTTTGTCAAATCCTAACTGGCCCTGAAAAAGGAGAATTGTTTTGTATAGGATAACCTTTCCTCCCCCGCCCCTTCTTTTTTCCTGTCTTTTGCTTTTCCTTTTAAGTGTTTCATCATCAACTCTTAGGCTAAAAGCAGTCCCTTGTTATCATGTTGGAAGGTGTGGGATGGACAGATCTTTCTGAACTACTGCATAATGGAGAATGTTTGGAGTAAGAAGGCAGCAGACCTTCTAGAGACCTCTTACCTGGAAGGAGAAATTGAATTATGTAGTAACATGGACAGGAGACCTGATACAGTAGAGCTTGTTCTGATAGCACAAGGAGAAGAATAAAAGCTTCATTTGTCTCCTACAGGTGATTTAGGGGCTGGAATCATTCTGCAGCAGTTTGAGTTTGGGGTCAAGGAGAAATTGAACATACAAAGGCTTTTCCCTTCTCAATTTAGTTTTTAGGCCTCCCTGGCAGCTCAGCTGGTAAAGAATCTACCTGCAATGCAGGAGAACCTGGGTTCGATCCTTGTATTGGGAAGATCCCCTGGAGAAGCGAACAGCTACCCACTCCAGTATTCTGGCCTGGAGGATACCATATAGTCCATGGTATCGCAAAGAGCTGGACACATCCTCCCGATTATGGGGTTTTGGGTTAAAGATGATCTGCTTCTTCAGACTCTCCCTCCTGAAAGATGATCTGCTTCTTCAGACTCTCCCTCCTGATGTGATTAAATCAGTGAGCAGCCAAAACCTAGTTTCCCGATACTTTTACTGAGATAATATTTTGAGTGTTTTATTGGCAAATCAGAACTTGGCTCTGACTCATAGACATGCAGGGTTGGTTTTCCTCTTCAGTTGGAGGCAGGGAAACTCTGAATGGTTTATTCAGTGATTCAGTTCCTTGCAGGTAGTATGGGTTCGGTTTGTGTTTATGAGAAAAGAAAGCTTTAGTTTCAGCTAAAACTTTTTCTCGATTTTAGAGAATACCGAAGCCTCAATTTTAGAGGATTAATGTCAAGAAAATAAGTGTATTCGAACATACTGTGTGTTCTATTTAAATAGTTAACCTGGTTTCCTTAGTTACATGGTTTCTTCCTTTTTTTAAGCTTCATTTCCTCAACAGTTGCTTAGTAAGCTCCTAATGTGCTAGGCTTGCTGTTAGGGAGTTGTTAGGAAATGGGTGATTTTAATGCAGTGAGACCAAGTCCATCAAAGATGGGAGTGTCGATGGATGGGTGGTGCCCACGCTGAGTTCACCAGAATCGCTGCCCCCCAGCCCTACCCTGGCATTGACTCAGAGCTTGGTGCTGAGGTCTGTCCTTGATAAAGCTTCCCAGGGATTTCCAGGGCAGCTGAGCTCCTGTGCTGCCCAGAGCTGGAGCGGCAGTCCACCAGCAGTAGAGGTGGAGCACTGGTTAGGAGGATGGAAATGTAGGTTTCCAGGAACCCCCGTTCAGAGTGCTTTTCAGGAGAGAAACTAAGAATTTGAAGAAGAAAAGCACAGCGTAGGTCTGGCAGTGGGCTGTGACTCAGGTGGTGGGTCTGATAGAAAATAGAGTTGACCACGTAGAGGGAATTATTTTCTGTATTCTTCCTCCCAGTCTTTGGGGCATTTCAAAGAAGCTTCTCTGGATCCTTGCGTGATTTCACCTGAGAGCTCACCCGTGTGCAGCCCTCTCTGACTCGTCACCGCTTGAACACTTACCTGGGAGAGCAGGCTTAGGGCTTAGGGCTGGGTGTCATCATTTCCTCATTTGCATGTGAAGCTAAATATAAGAACGGGCGTCTGCACATGTGTGTGAGTGAGTTACGACTTCATGTGGCTACATAGAACTTGCTCACCAGCAGCAGCCCTGGGCCTGCGGTATGGCCCATGCTGAGCAGTGGGTTTCTGAGGTCTCCTCTGCCAGATGATTGAAGTTAACACAGGGCATCATCAATGCAGATGTTTCTAGAAAGCCTCTGGAGTACGTGAAACATTCCTTTTCTTCCTCCCATGTTCCGTCCTCTGCCTTCATTCACTGTTTATTTGGAAGCATCATTTTTCCTAAGTCTCTGAAAACTCTCCTGGCCGTAAAATGACTTGTCCAGGTCAGGCAGCCTTTACCTGACTTCACCCCTTACTTTCAGCCAAGAGGTGAAACTGTGTTTTTCTGCCCTTTTGATAAGACTGGAGTCTAGGTTTGATGTTTAACTACGAGCTGTATTCAGATCTCTGGCTTTGACACGCAGCCTGAACTTGGACCTCTCGCCCAGGGTCTATGTGGACAACTCCAGCTGAGTGTAAGAATGAAGCTCTTGGTTCCTTCCTCCCTACTTTCTGCTCCAAAACACTGTTCTCAGAAGTGCCTACTTTTTTCCTCCAGAAAGGAAAGGAAATGCCCTAAGATGAAAACTTGGGGGGTTCACCTTTTGTTTATTCCTGGTCTCTCGGTTGGTTTAGTCCTCACTGCCTCCTGCTGCCGCCTCCGTCCTCACGTCTTGTGGGCAGGTGTCACACCTTCCTTTATCTCCGCACCCATCCCCCTACCCCCAGTCTCCTGTTTTAATCTCAACCCAGCAACCTGTGTGAGCTTTTAAAAATAGAAATCAAATTCTGTTACTTCTTTGCTCAAAACTTTTCTGTGTTTTCCCATTTGGAGTAAAATTGTCATCTTCCCTCTTCTGCTTTATTCTTTCACACACATCATATGAAGTGTAAATGGTAAACTTTTACTTCACATCCACTGTGCTCACAACATGGATTTTCTCTTATCACTGTGACATGCCAACATAGGAAGGACTGTGACGTTACTTCTGGAAGGCCATATTTGCTATTCCTAACAGCTGTGCTTGAAAACGAAACTGCTTATATCACCTTTTAGGGGGTCAGCCCTCATAACTTTGGAGGAGCTCTGTCGGTCTGTGGGTAAGCATGAATCTTTTCATTGAATCATTCACTCATCTATCAGGCTATTTTTATGGAGCTAAAAAAAACGGCAGGAAATTTCATTTTGCATGAAAGAAATGAGGGAGCCAGTGAAGGTTTCTGGTTTTGTTTAGGTGGCAGGAATAGTTGTGATCTTCAAAAATCGTTGTGAAATAGTGATATGGTTAAATCTTGTCATTGGACTAGGAACTGAGTTCACTGGTAGTAAATATCTCAGTTTGAATGAAACTGACATCTTGTACTAAGGGTCCTGGTCACATAGATCATGCATTCTTTGCATTATAAAGACCAAGAGCTGGGGTGGCGGATACTAAGTCAGAGTTGATAAATTGAGCCTAATTGTTTTATGTATTTCTTGGTATTAGAGGTTTGAGCTTGTACTTTTATTTGTATATATTCAGTCTGTTCTTTATTTACTGGTGAGTTATTGTTGAAGTCATGATTAATATTCAGTTAGTAAACCCCAGTACTTCTGTTTGCTGGTGTCTGTTTTGAGATGGGGCTGCAAAATGAGAGCTGTTGCCTCTGTGTGAGATGCTTATCGCTGGTCAGTTGTGGGGGCAGGGTTTGGAAGCACTAGCGGGACAAGGACTTAACAACTCTATGTTAAGTTGGGTTGATGATCATTTTGTAGGTCATGCTAGGAAATTTGGAAATGCCCCCTGTAGTAGCCACTGGGAGCCTCAGAGGCTTTTGAACTTTGAAAGGAGCCCCAAGGATTGATGGTTTTAGAATGTAAGTTGATGCAGTTTTTATTTCCATCATAATCAGAGATTGGGAAGGGCAGAGGAATCAGAGTTGAAAGTTTTCAGTTCAGTTGCTCAGTCGTGTTTGACTCTTTGCGACCCATGGACTGCAGCACACCAGGCTTCCCTGTCCATCACCAACTCCTGGAGCTTGCTCAAACTCATGTCCATGAGTCGGTGATGCTATTCAACTGTCTCATCCTCTGTCATCCCCTTCTCTTCCCACCTTCAATCTTTCCCAGCATCAAGGTCTTTTCCAGTGAGTCAGTTCTTCACATCAGGCGGCCAAAGTACTGGAGTTTCAGCTTCAGCATCAGTCCTTTCAATGAATATTCAGGACTGATTTCCTTTAGGATTGAGTGGTTGGATCTCCTTGCAGTCCAAGGGACTCTCAAGAATCTTCTCCACCACCACGGTTCAAAAGCATCAATTCTTTGGCTCAGCTTTCTTTATATTTATAGTCCAGGTCTCACATCCATACATGACTACTGGAAAAACCATAGCTTTGACTAGGCAGACCTTTGTTGGCAGAGTAATGTCTCTGCATTATAATATGCTGTCTAGGTTGGTCATAGCTTTTCTTCCAAGGAGCAAGCATCTTTTAATTTCATGTCTGCAGTCACCAGCTGCAGTTGAAGTCCCCCCACCTCCCCCAATACAGTCTCTCACTGTTTCCATTGTTTCCCCATCTATTTGCCATGAAGTGAAGGTTTTGGGGGAGAGGAAACAGAAAAACCAGCCAAGAGTCAGGTTTCTAATTATTTGCCTTAGGTTTGGCAATTATAATGTCTTTTCTGGCAGTGAGAACAGTCTTCATGCAGGCGAGGTGGGAGTCAGGTCCCTTGCAGGCTGTAAACCTGTGATTCTCAGTATGTTCTCTGACCAGCAGCATCACCTGGGAGAAACTTTGTGGGTGGAACCCACGTGTGTGGTTTGTTAAGCTCCAGTGTTTTTTCTCATAGATTTCTCAGGTTGGTGGCAACTCCTTGTTCATCTGTTTGTACACAAGGAAACAGAATTCCATAACCGAAATCCAGGTCTCTTACCTGCTGACTCCTGTTAATGTGTTCACTCTATTGAAGAAGTATTTTTGAATATTGCTGTTGTGTACTAGACTCAGCCCTAAAGGCTGGAAACACGAAGATGAAACAGACCTGGCAGAGCCTCTGGAATCACACAGACTAGTCTGTCTGAACGTCCTGTGCATCATTTGGGAATGGTTGAAACATGGAGTTATCAAACGTGGAGGACAGAGGCACAAGAAACCAGTAGTGTGTGACCTGCCACACGCTGGTCTGCATTTTCCATTAGTGGGAAGCGCTGTTTGGAGGGGTGACAGGCATTAAAATTATTTCTGGAGGTCCATTCCTGTAATGACAAGGTACAAACTGATGGTCCTTAACTGAGGGGACCGCTGGAGGATATGAGGAAAGGGGGGGAAGAACAAATGTGATTGGGTGTTCATTGATATTAAATCCAAGGACAAAGTTTATTTGTGTACTTTACTTGAAAATTTTCATAAAATGGCCCCCACACCCCTTAACAGGTTTTACAGTGTAGCATGACCAGACAGCCAGTCCCCTGGGAAAGTGTGGACGCTCATGCTTATTTCCTGGGTGGAGGTTCTTTCTGAGCCAGAAAAAGCCAGCAAATCAAGTTAGTCAGGTATTGACAGAGCTCATCACGTCACCCAGCAGTGTCCCAGGGCCTGGGGGGAGAAACAGAAGTATAAAAATCATCCTAGCCCTTGGCCCGGCTCAGAGGCCGGTAACCTTGACTGGTCCTGGCAGGAGGCGGGGCAGTGGTCGGTCTCAGAAGTTTGGGCCACCCGTTGGTATTGGGAGACTGGCTGGTGGGGTGCTGGTTTTTGTCTGCTCTTAAACCCAGAGGAGTTATTTTGCAGGGAAATAATTTAGAACATGATTCGAAGGCATATTAAAGCAGTGCGTGTCTTTAGGGCTTCCTCGTAGACTGAAGAATCTTGTATTTCATCCTCTGAATTTCATGTACATTCCCTGCAAATTTGAAAGGTAAGATGTGGCAGAACAAATTGGAACCACTTCCTGAGAGTTATATGGGTAAATGTCAGTTCTTACCTACTTTAGACTCTGGTTTTCTTGTGCAGGGTATTCTCATGTTCCAGAACTTTCTCATACCTGTTTTGAAGAGTCTTAGGGCCATAATGAAATGAGTTAGCAAGAAACACCGCCAATTGAAAAACTCCATCCAATTCATTATCAGTGCCGATCTAGAACAGGAGTGATGGAAACATTCTTTAGCCGGGGTGTCCATTTTGAGAAGCACATGGCTGATGAGTTCTTGAAATGTGTCCAGTACAACTTAAGGAACTTAATTTTTAATTTTAATTAAGTCAGTCGTAAATACCCACATGTGGCTGGTGACTATGCTGTCGGATAGTGCAGCCTAGAATATGCCATTTGGGGGGTTTGGGGTATTCTTATTAACATAAAAAGGCTGTAAGGATGAAAAGATCCCAATCAGTCAGAATGCCCCTGGGAACCTTCTTGTTAATGATTTATTCCCAGATGAGGCTGTTGGGAGTTGCTCGTTGGCATTGCTGACACAGAATCGTCCCTCATTCTGGTTTCTCTTTCCAAGACCCATGTCAAGTATTTATTTGTAATTTGACTTAATTTCTCCCCCATTTCCTCCACCGAAGGGAGATCGCCAGTCCGATTTCTGCCGGTTTCTTAGAGATAGCGCCCTGGGGACCTCGAGTCCTTTTTGATTATGTTGGGACAGCAGACTGTCAGACCGGGAGTCGCAGGGGTGGGTGCTGAGTGGCGTGGCCCTCACTGCTGGCCCCTGTCAGACCAGGAGTCGCAGGGGTGGGCGCTGAGTGGCGTGGCCCTCACTGCTGGCCCCTGCCTGCACCGCTTAGCGTGAACGTGGGCTGCTGCTGCTGCTGCCTTGGCAACGGCGGGGTCTGACATGCTCAGACGCAAAAAAGCTGACTTGGCAGCTGCCCAGCAGATTTTTATAAAGGCTCAGTTGGTGGCCGGAGATTCAGGCTGTCAGAGTTGTGTTATGCAATAAATCGTTTTCAGCAGAAGTTCTTAATCCAATTTCGGCTGTAGCTTTTTATTTTATTTTTTTTTAAATAGGCGGTAATCAAAGATAAGTACACATTATTTAATGGGAGTTTGGAAGAAGTAAAACTCTCCTTGCATAAGCATTTTCAGTCCGTTTACTTTATCCCAGGAAGCTTGTCTTTCGGAGGAAAATTGCTGCTTGAAGTGCTTTTAATTTAAAACCAAGGCAAAGGAACGTCATCCTCCAGTTCAGTAAGTCTGTGGCTTCAGATTTCTACGTGTGAATGTTCCCCCATTTCTCTTTGATATTGACAGATGAACCATTTTATGAAATTAAAAATGAAGATCGAGTTGATTTGAGACATTGAGTTGATTTCCAGTGGAGAAAATATTTTGTTAAAAGTAGAAGAAACAGTAGTTTTAACCTCTTTCTCTTTTAATATTTTCTCTCTCTCTGGCTCTTTAAATCCTTGTTTGTGTGGAATCAATGCCAAGAATCAACATCCCTAACAAATTATTACTGTTATTATTTTGGATGCTTTCATTGTTCTCTCAAACTGTTGACGGAAGAGGCTGATATTTCAGACAGCAACAAATTGCATTAAGTAGGGTGATTTAACAGCAGGTATATGCAAAACCTGGGCTCTTGAAAATAAAAGGCATTTATGTAGAGGTTTCCAGACATTCCCTGGAAGGAGGAAAGGGCTATGAATTTTCTTTCCACCTCCCTCCTGGAGCCAGTCTTTCACAGTTTTCTTATTGGTAATATCTTTTCAGTCATCAGTCCCCTGTCCCCCACCCCCCATGTGGCATTTCCAGTTACTCCAACGCTGCGTGGAACTGAGCACTGAAGCTGGGCATCACTTTTCTTTCCTTTTTTTTTTTTTTAAAGGAGGTGGAAAGTCACAAATTGCTCCTCGTTCATACCCTTGGCAAAATGAATGGAGATGGAATATACGCACGTGGTGGTGTTGGTAACTCATCCAGTGGCTACTGTAATCCACTTAATTGTCTTCACTCCTGTATCAGTTTTAATGAAGGGATGTCATGTCAGGAGTAGGTCTTTCTGCCTGTGAACATGCATGCATCCTGCACGCCCCTATCTGCTTGGTTTACTTGCCAGAAGCTCTGACAGGAGCATTTGACTGGCTGCTCCCTCGCCATGGAAGCAGAAGTGTTTTCTGTGGAACATGGTAGTGTGTGCACATGTCTCACCCCTCCAATTCCCCGAAGCCAGTTGACATTTGAAATGTTGGTGGGAGGTTCTGGACTTCAACGTAAAACTTATGTGTCTTGGATACTGGTTTTATTTTCTGTGGTGGTGATGTTAAAAATAATCTGCAGGGTAGTGAAGACCTTTGCTGGAAGGAGCCTAGTCCCTGGTTGACCTTTGCCCCAGTTTCTACCAGTTATCCCGTCAACCGTATTAACAGTGCCCTTGGCTGCGATGATAAATTACTTGGTCACTCATAATGGATGAGGCTCTTAATTCAGTTTGCCCACAAGTAGTGGGAAGTTAACTCTCTTCCATGGGGACTGGTTTCATTTTTATATAGTTTTAATTGTTAGAAAATGTGTGTGTGTGTCTGTGTTTAAATTGATCAGAAATGGGCTTCCATAGAACCTGGCACCGGAAACCGACCAGGACTGACTGACTTGGAAACCCCTATTGCTTGCACTCCAGTATTTGAGTGCTCAGAAGAGGGTTGGAAGACTCTTCCCAGGCCTGTGGCTGAGTGGACGACATGGCTTTTCTGTATCAACAACTTGATCAGTTTTGAGACAGTCAATTAGAAGAACTATTGGTGCAGTTAGAACATGTTAATTCAGTAGTCCAGGGTTTTGAAGCGAGGGCCATGGAGAGAAAATTTGAATTCTTAGCAAATTCATTTTATATTAAGGCCCTTTGGGGGCTTTATTGAAACTGACATTGATAAGAATTTACATCATCAGTGGAAGTTGGGGTAGGCACTCTAGTACATTTAAAATAGTCATGCATGCCCATGTCCGCAGCCCCAGCCCTTCTCCATGAGGCTGAGTTTGTAGGAGACCAGGCAGTCTGCAGCCTAACAGATCATGTATCTTCTTCGTAAACCTGGCTAAGGAAGAAAGCATCTCATGTTCTTATATGTTTCTCTGTGTTGGTTTTGGTTTTTGACCTTAGAGGTTGGGAGAAAAATCATAGAAAAATAATTCGCAACTGGGAGCCGTGAGTTTTGTCGGTTTGGGGCCTTCCTTTGGGTTTTGTGGCCCTGGGTGTTCTTTAGAATGAATGATGCTAAAGCTGAAACTCCAATACGTTGGCCACCTCATGTGAAGAGTTGACTCATTGGAAAAGACTCTGATGCTGGGAGGGATCGGGGGCAGGAGGAAAAGGGGACGACAGAGGATGAGATGGCTGGATGGCATCACCAACTCGATGGACTTAAGTCTGAGTGAACTCCAGGAGTTGGTGATGGACAGGGAGGCCTGGCGTGCTGTGATTCATGGGGTTGCAAAGAGTTGGACATGACTGAGCGACTGAACTGAACTGAATGGAGGGGTACACCCGTTCACCCAACAAATAGTCCTTGGGAGGATATGGTTAACTGCAAGCTTAATGAGATCCTACTGGGTGATGTGGCTGCTGAAATGTATGCCGACTTTCAGATGGTGCAGAGAAATAGAAAGGATCTTATTGCATGCTGGTCCTCTTCTGGGATATTATTCACATTTGTGTTTAATTCTGTGTCACCTTTAAAGGGAAGTCGTCCCAACTTGGGTAATCAGGGAATGAGAGCTTGAGAGATCATGTCACGCTGATTCAAGGAACTAACCACTTCTCAGTGTCTTAACTTTTTTGTTGATTTCATTCTTGCTATTTGGTCACTTGTTTTTCGCTCAGTTAAAAGAAGTCAAAGGAAAGATTTCTCAGAGTATATTAATGCAGACTTCTTATTTCTGACAGTAGAAGTGGCAACAGTTAGATGGTTGTTAGAAGCATTCATCTAGGGTTTCACCTCATCTTCATCTTTGCTTGTTTTCCGATGGAAGGTAGAAAGTGACGTGAAATGGGCAGTGTGGGCCTCATATCTACAGCAGAGCTTCTGAAACGTTCACATGCACGGTCATCACCAGGGAGTCTTACAATGAGCCTGCATTTCTGGTGGTGGTTGGAGCACTGCTGTGTCTCCAGGCTGGGCCTTCGGCGGTGCTGTCTGCCGCCTGGTGTGTGGTGTCTTCACGCGCTGCCTTTCTGTGCCCCCTTTTCTTAAATGTCTGTTACAAAGCTTGGAGCAGCTAGAGGTTATGCTGTCATTTTTCCTTGCAATGAAAAGATTATGACGAGATACATTCAACTTTAATGCCTGAGCCCTTGCCATTTTAAAACTTTTTTCAAAGAATGGTAGATGTTTTGCAAATGAAAACAAAGCCCTGTCACTTGTACTTTTAAAGATCTTATTACTTAGTCTTCCATTTGCCAAAGAAAGTGATTTTTCGAAGTCAGTATCAAAGCAGATCTATGTGATGACTCCCCCCTCCCTCCCTCTGTCTGCCAGCAGATCTAATTTTTTTTTTTTAATTTCAGTGTTTGCAGAGCATTTTGGGGGGCTTGGGAGAAATCAGTAAGAGATCATGGGGTAGGAATGAGGACAGGTGGTGTGTCATCTGGGAGTTGATTCTTAAGATTTAGATGGTCTGTTAACCTAGAGGTTTTACAATGGAAACCCCAAATGACAGGAGCTGTTTTTAAATCATTAATGCTGCTCACCAGAACTGGCCACACACTCTGGGCAGCTGAATTTGCATCCGAATGAGACTGCTGGACGCTGGATCAGTGGTGTGACTCCTCCTGTATCTGCCTTTTTTAAGCTGACCAGTAAAGCAAATGGACCGGGGCTGGGCGTGGTGGAGGAAGCTTGCTTTCGTGGAGAAGGGCTTGCTCTCTGCTCTCAGCACTGCAGTGCAGATCCCGAGTGATTCCCTCTGAGAAGCGGGAGAGCCTCTAGGCCCACGAAGGTCAACAGGGGATCATGAGGATTTCGAACACTGAGGCACCATTGGCTTTTCAGTTGATTTGATGATAGTCATTTGGGTCTGAATAAGTGAGTAGAGAGGTGGAAGGAGATAGAATGAGGGGCTCCTGGGAGACACAGAGGAGAAGGAGCCCACAGAAATGGGTGGCAGGGAGAGGAACAGAGAACTCAGAGGGCTGTTCTGTGAAGGAATCTGGGTAGTGTTTAACTGAGGTGAAGGGACTGTGGGGCAGCGGATTTGGGCTCTGTAAGGCCACGTGGACTTGGAGATGGGCGCTGTCTTCACAGGGAGCTCGCTGGTGGCAGAGGGGTGGTGCGCGGGTGTTAGGTCCATGACAAGCTCACCACTGAGAACGCCAGGTGTTGCCCGGCCCTGTTGGAGTCGTCACTGCGGGGCCCTTTTTAGTGTGTTTTCAGTCAAGGAAACGGGAGTGATTTCAGGCCCTTCACTTAACCCATCCTGGAAGTTCGCACCGACAGGCTGGGTGTGGGTGGTAATGTGGGAGGCAGGGTGCTGAGGCGGCCCAGTTGTCAGCGTCCTGAGCTTGCCCAGTCACAGGTGCTGGGATAACACTGTGAGGAGCAGGAGAAATGACTCTATGACAGCTACTGAAAAGGGGAAAAGAAAACGGAAGGGCTGGACTTAAAAGGTCCTGGAAGCTCTTGGGGCGGGGGTGGGATTTGCCTTTGGAGTTCTTGACTTCTAATGAGAGAGTTAGGCCTGGGCTATGTTCTAGAGCACTCAGTAGAACTTGGATTGTTTAGAACTATGAGAAGACAAGTGTTATGCTCCTGAAGTACCTTCTTCTTCCCAGCTTCCCAGGACACCCAGCTTGCAGGGCCCTATGTGCCTTGTGGCTGGCTGCTAGCCCACCTTGCCAGCCTCCCACTAGAGAGGGGTGTGTACTGAATGTGGGGATTCATCTCGACTCTGCAGCTATGAACGGCAGTTTGATTTCTAATTTCTAAATCATTACTTAACCTGCTGAGCTTTTGGAAACAGAGCAGAGTCGACTTCTTACCTGTTAGGTTTGTGTCTTGCATCAACATTGAGGGAGGTGGCAAGTCTTGACCAGCACTCTAGATTATAAAAGAACTCGAGTGTGTGTGTGGCTTATTTTTTATTTTTAATGTCTAGAACTTGAAACCCTGTATTTGGAGTCGTAGATTTCTTTCTCCTTTATTTATAAGTATCTTATTGGGCTTCCCTGGTGGCTCAGAAAGTAAAGAATCTGCCTGCAATGCAGGAGACCCAGGTTCGATCCCTGGGTTGGGAAGATCCCTTGGAGAAGGGAATGGCACCCAAACTCCAGTATTCTTGCCTGGAGAATCCTGTGGACAATGGAGCCTGGCAGGCTTACAAGTCCATGGGGCTGTAGAAAGCTGGACACGACTGAACAACTAACATGCTATCCAGGTAGGTGTCAGGCGCTGCTGCTGCTAATAAGTGAGCGTTAAATGTGTCTTCCTTTGCAGAAGTTTTCCTCTCGCAAGGTTTGTCTGTTTTAATTAGACATCAGTCTTCAGGGTGTTTAATTCTCTCTTTGGAAGGCCTGGAGTCAGAATGAAGACTGTAGTCTGAACAGGAAGCAGTAAATCGTCATAGGAATTTTACATTGAAAGCTATTTTTGGGGCTTTACAGTTTATAAGCTGTGTGTATGTAGGACATAATCGTTTATAATCACGGCCTGGTTTGTTGTGGAGACCTAATTGTTGAGGATAGGAACCTGGGGTGGTGAAGACCATTCTGTCTGGCAGCCTTCCCTGTGTCCTGGAAGGTGGACTTCAGCCCATGAGCATGGACTCTTCCCAAGGCTGAGATGGTCACTCATTTGAAACCAGTATGCTAGAGGCACGTTCACGCACACTCAGGGGACTTGCTTGCTGCCAAGAGTGAATTCATTGTGCTTTTCACCTCTCGTGTAGCTGAATCATTGGCCTTTTTGGCAGGTTGGTTCCTTGGGCTCCTCAAGTGGGTTCTGGTCAGAGCACTTGGTTTTCCTGGTTTTCAACCATGTAGTTGGCCGGCCTCTGGTGACTTGCAGAGTGGTGGTTGAGAAGCTGTGTGCGCGCCTCCTGTCGTGAGGAGGCAGAATCTGCTGGCCGCTTGCAGTCTTCATGTGTGAACTTGAGCACCACCCTGGTCAGTAGATACCTTGGTGCTTTCAGGAGAGCCACTGGGGAGAGAGGGTGTCTTCTTCTCCTGGAGGTCATGGAAGTCTCAGCAGGTGTGAGGCACAAAGGGCACCCCAGGAAAGGTGGAAATCCTGGCTCTTTGCTCCCAGGCCTTCTCTTCTCCTTCTTAAAGAAGATGGAGAATCACTGTCATTCTAGGAAATCCTGAAAGATTAACAGGAGCACAGCTTCCGTTATGTGGGGCTTAGAGACTGTGCGGTTGGATTTCTAAGATGCAGTGTGTGTTTATGCAGAGTTTAGGAATTTACAAGCTGGAGAATGTCTTGGATAATCTACCTCCCTTATCTCCGCGGGAGGAGGCTTTAGTGACCGGCAGTGGCAGGGAGTGAAAACCAGCTCTGTAGGATGTGGCGTGCGGCAGCGCCAGCCCGACCCTGACATATTTGCCTCCTGTTTAAACAAAAGGAACCTGAAGAACCAGAACCCCGCGTTGCTGTTGTTTGGTTGCTCCGTCGTTTCTGACGCTTTGCAGCCCCGCGGACTGCAGCATGCCAGGCTTCCCTGTCCGTCCCCATCTCCTGAAGTCACTATGGTGTTAATGTTTTACTTACTGGCTTAAGGCCCCAAGTACCCAGAAGCCCATAATCCTTCTATCTCTAAATTGAACTCTTAGGAAAATGAAGTCCTTAAGTAGGTGTGTGACTGTAAGGACTACTCAGATTAGCAGATGTCCACAGGAGATCAGATGTCCACTGTAGGCAGATGTCCACAGGAGAGAACCTGTGAGGGTCTCAGGCTGTGGGAAGCAGCTCTTTAAACCTTGAGAGTCTTCTTGCTAGTTCCCTGAAAGAGTTAACTCAGTTGGCGGACCGTTATCAGCCATCTCCAGCCACCTCCGTCTTGACTGGGCCCCGGTCCTGCCCTCTCCCCACTAGTCTGCAGTCTATCTTTGCTCTTGGAATTGCCGGAATGGTCCCTGGGTGGGCTTCTGGTTCTTGGTTCCCCCGTCCTCGCAGCCCGCCCTTTGTCTTGGTCACTGCTCTCTCAAGCGCTTACACTGGATCTGATACAACAGACTGGGGCAGCACTCTTAAATGAGACCTTCGAGACCTGTTACTGTCTGTATTCTTCTTTGAAAAACCACCCCCTGCCACCCCATTTGCTATTCCACCAAGATCCATTGTCCTTTTTCTGCAGTGGTCTCTTTCCCTCTCACTTTTTTTGTGTGTGTGTGTGTGATTTATTCCCTTAAAAGGCCAGTGCAGATCCAGTTTCATTTCTTCTGACTGAATGGTAAATTCCTTGAAAGCAGCACTCACTCCCAACAGCAACATTTCCCAAAGAGCGGGGCATGTGTTTGAGAGGTGCCTGCGCTCTGGAATTGCTCACTTTAAAGAGCTCCAGTACAGTGATGCGTTACGCTCCCTGTTGTGGCTGCCGTAATGCTCTTTTCTAAACTTTGCCAGGATTATAAAACTTCAGTATTACCAGTTAATGACGGGGTTTGGGCACGGGGCGTGTGAAGGGAGATGCTCCTCCAGTCCCGTTACAGCCTGAGGGGTGGCCCTCCAGGACTGACCAGCGCCGTCTCTCTACTGGATGTAGTTCTCACCTCTGGAACCGGGTCTCAGTCACGTAATACTTGCTTGGGATTTTTTTTTTTTTGAAGTTTATTCTGAGTCTTGAACATTTGCTTGCTTTCTTTGAAGTAACGCCCCTCTCCCCGTTCTTCCTTCTTTTCCCAGGATGACAGTGATGGGATTCCGTGGTCAGAAGAAAGGGTGGTACGTAAAGTCCTTTATTTGTCTCTGAAGGAGTTCAAGAACGCCCAGAAGAGGCAGCACGGGGAAGGCATTCCTGGGAGCCTGAAGGCCGTGAACGGTGAGTTGCCGGTTCTGCTGGGTTGGATGCCATTCTGGGCCCAGCCTTGTTTCTGAAATGGATGTGCTTGCTCGCGGCGGCTTGTGCTTCTCAGGCTGGGCCCCTAACGGCAGTTACCCTGGTTGGGTTTTATGGATTCATTTTTCCGCTCCTTTATATGCTGCATAACATAATTGGCACGGTTCCTTCATTAGTCTGTGCCCTGTAGACAAGACCAGGGCTGCGGTCTGGTTTCTGCTGTTTGCTGGGTTGTGTGTAGAGCTGGATATACAGGTTTTTTCGGGAGCATCTGTCTTTCTATCCAAGTAGGAGAGCAGAAGCAGGCTTGGATGATCTTGCTGAAATGTGGCTGCTGTTTACAGAGGAAGCAGCGTGAATCTGTGTGCTTGCTGCCCGTCTCGCTGTTTCTCTGGCTTGGAGCCTCCCAAGGCCTGGGCCGGTGGCCTGCGTGGCGGCAGGCAGACAACACAGGCAGAGTTGCTGTGCATCCGGTGTTCCTCCTCCTGGGTGGTTATCAAGTGGATCCCTGAAGCCTGGAGGGAAACGTGCCCCTGTCTGAGTCCGATGTCTCTTTTTGACAGGGTTAGTGTGACTCAGATGGCATCAGCCAGTGAAGACCATTTCGGAACAAGCATTTGGTTACTGTTTATATTTTATCTCCAGGGTTGTGGCTGTGGTAGCAGCATTCCACAGCCTCTCTTGTTAATTTCTTAGTTTAAACATGAGTGAATTAACCATGTTCTGCTTGTGTTTGTTTGAAGTAAGGAGATGAGGAAGAGGAGAACCTATTATTCTTTTTGCGTCTTTGCTGTAATGGTGGAGTAGTAAAATCATGGCACATGGAACCTGGCAGCTTGCCAGGCTGCTGAGTGACAGGTTGATTTTAGGCCGTGGAGTTTTTTCCATCCTGCTTAGCTGTGAGGTGAGTTGTCTGGGAGCCTCTCGCTGGAAGCAGTGCTTCCCAGACAAGACCTGTTGGCACTCTCTTTCCGTAAGGCGATGGCAGGGTTTCCTGAGGCGGCCTTCCTGAATGCCCCTGGGGTCTGCCCTGCCACCCACTCGTATTCTGTCACCCTCTCCTGGTATTGTGTGACTGAAGGCCAAGCCAGTGTGATGGGGAAAGGCCCTTTTTGAATCCTGCGTGTGTGTGTAATCAAAATAATGTGAGTACTCTGTTGCCACAGTGTACTGCTCAGACCCCCGTTTTGTCATGGGTCTCCTCCAGTGGAAGAAGGCCACTGATTCCTTGACTTCCTGGAATAGAGTAAATCCCTACACCATTTTAAAGAGCACTTGTGGTCAGTCTTGCTGTCGTTGTTTGACACTGAACACACACTGTTCTGCTCTAAGTTTTGGGGAGAGGGTGATTGGGGTGGCCTTTTATTGGATCTGGGTCGTGGTAGAGCGATGGCCCCTGTGGTGTTGGATGTCACTGCTGTGACAAGGCGCGCACTCTCCCCCTGCTATTCAGGAGTGCTGATGCTTTGCTGCTTTTGGAATTTTTTAATAAAAATCAAACTAACTGGGAAAAAATCAGCTTTTAGTACAGAAAGGTAGCCAGGTGTCTGGGATGGAATAGTGGTGAAATTAGGGTAAAAGAACAAAAACTGCAATAAGGCATTCAGGAAGAGACTAGCCCTGCCAGCTAGTTGGCCAGTCGTAGCTCTTGTTTTCATCGGCGTAGTCAGGGCTTGACGATAGTGAGGAAGGAATTTAAGAAAAGCTGGCCTATGTGTCTCTATTGAGAACATTGAAAACTTTAATTCTGTTGCCTTTCACTCTGATAAAGACTGACTTATCTGTTTTCTTTCTTTTTCTTTTAAACGCTCAGACATCGAGGCTTCTGTCTTTCTGGTGTGAAGTTGCTGTGAGCATGCCCTTTTCTGGTTCGTGTTGCTGTTTGTGCAGGCCGTGTTCCAGGACCACCTTTTTGCTGTTCCTCTTACTCTGTTTCGATAGCAGTTCTAAGTAAATACATTGCCCTGTTTTAGAACCTGTGTATGTTTCAAGAAGCCTTTTCTTAAAGGCAGTTAGCATGTTAAACAAATGTGCTTTCTTATTTAGGGGCTATTGGAAAGCATCAGCATCCCAGGTGGCGCTAGTTGTAAAGAGCCTGCCTGCCAACGCAGGGGATATAAAAGACGCAGGTTCGATCCCTGGGTCGGGAAGATAACCTGGAGAAGGACACAGCAACCCACTCCACTATTCTTGCCTGGGAAATCCCATGGACAGAGGAGCCATAGGGCTGCAAAGAGTTGGACAGGACTGAAGTGACTTTGCATGCATGCGTGTACATAACAGAAAGCATGGAAACTAGACTTGTTACCATGGGAATCAGTCCTTCTGTGTAGGTCCCAGAGTCTCAGGGTGCTCTTCCTAAGGGGTGTGATTCAGAAAAAGCCGAAGTAGCAGGCAGCCTCCAAGACTCTCCGGGAGTAATAAGGATTGTAAGCAGTGTTATCTCTGAATGTGTATACACGTGTGCTTCTGTGTCGCTCAGTCGTGTCCGAGTCTTTGCCACCCAAGGACTGTACCTGTACCTGCCAGGCTCCTCTGTCCATGGGTCTCCAGGCAGGAGCACTGGGGGGCTGCCATGCCCTTGAGTGGGCGCTGTGTAATCAGCACCCGTGCGCAGCGCAGTGACCTCACCTGGAGCTGGGCCTCACTGTGCCTTGCAGCAAGCACTCTCTGGGATTCCTCACTGTGGGCGGGTGAAGTTGAGGGTCATGGTGGGGGGAAGAGTGGTTTCAGTAGTCATGCTTTTTCATTTTTCTTTTAACTACTTTTTATTGTCTCCCATCTTCTCAAGATTGCCTTTCAAAAGCTGAAATAACTGCATTAGTTTAGTGTTAGCTGTGACAGAAAGTTATCTGGTGGTAGAGTTTAAAGCAGTCTAGTCCGGACCCCTCGCTGGGAAGTGTGATGGGAAACAGGATGGGACAGAGGGGACGGCAGGTACCTGCACCCCATTTCGGGGGTGGGGTGGGGGGAGCTTCTGTCCCCTGTGCTCCCTTTCTCGTGCTTCACGGCATGGGGGTCATGGGTAGTGGGGTCCACTTCTGAGACCCGTGGCATTTGTAAGGGCAAGAAGACGTTCTTGTGGGGGCTGTTTGAGGATTTTCTGTGGTCGTGACTCGGATGGCGCACGGTTCCTTGTAATGCAGTAGCAGAACTGCAATTACAGTTCAGGCCACGCAACTTTGAATCCAGTACTGATTTTTGAACCCAGAATGGAAGAAAATGACACCTTATCCTTGCAACAGTGGTATGAGAATGATGGTGTTTTGTTTTACCCCTGTATTTAAACAAAGATGTTTCAGAATTACTGGTTTTGCCGGAGTTTCCTGGGAAAATAACAATTTTAAAACGATTAGAGTTCACAGAATGGGCTTGACATAATTTTTATCTAATTGGGAAACGAATTGACATCACTTCCGTGAAATCACGGGCATGCTAGGATGATAAACAAGCAGCCCCCTGCCCTGGCCTCTTGTGTGAGGAACGTGGGGGCACTGTTGTCTGCTTAGAGGGTACACACAGCAGCTTGTCTGGGTGACTGAGCTCAGCTGTCCCACTTCAGCAGGTCTAGTAGAACGGTAAGCTGAGCAGACGTAAGACAGTAGTTCAGTTCAGTCGCTCAGTTGTGTCTGACTCTCTGCAACCCCATGGACTGCAGCACGCCAGGCTTCTCTGTTCATCACCAACTCCTGAAGTTTACTCAAACTCATGTCCATCGAGTCAATGAGTGATGCCATCCAACCATCTCATCCTCTGTTGTCCCCTTCTCTTCTCACCCTCAGTCTTTCCCAGCATCAGGGTCTTTTCCAATGAGTCAGTTCTTCGCATCAGGTGGCCAAAGTATTGGAGCTTTAGCATCAGTCCTTCCAATGAATATTCAGGACTGATTTCCTTTAGGATTGACTGGTTTGATCTCCTTGCCGTCCAGGGGATTCTCAAGAGTCTTCTCCGACACCACAGTTCAGAAGCATCACTTCTATCTAAGATTTTATGTTATAAAATCTGTGTTTGCCATCAGTTTTGCTTTTGTAGTCTATAAAGTGACAAGGGATGAATTTTTTTTTTGTCTTCCTGGAGGTGGTGCATGTGAGTCTGGGACAGCCTGGTGGGTTGTTTGTGTAGGAATTGCACCCTAGGTGACAGCTTGTTGGCTGTAGCCAGGCTGCTGGGGAGGCAGCGCTCAGATTTCTTCTGGATGCAAGCCCTCTGTCTCCTCTGTGCTGGAGATGGTGCCACTTTTCCCGGCAGTAATAAATTTGACAAAAGCTTCAGAGAGCCTGGCAGAGGCCTTGGGCTCAGCCTCGGCCACTCTTTGAGGGCCCTTGGCCCTCTGGGCTGAAATTAGGGACATTTAAATAATAACATGCTACACACATAATGAGTACACATAATTACACAATCAGGGAGGGGAGCTCTTACTTGTCTTTGAATTTCATTTACTTTCTATAAATTTCATCTGAAATCCAGCAAACCCTCTGGCCAGCTAAAGCATCTTGCCTAGATTTAAGGGAAACCGGGTCCTTTTTCTTAGCAGCCGACAGTAGGTGCGATAGCCAGAGCTTGTATTGCATGCTTGCTCTTTGCCAGTTGTTTATTGTTTCAGCGCCTTACCTGTATTTTGCTCATTTAATCTTCAGAACTCACCATTTTATAGTAGAGGGAACTACGTTAGGGTGATCAGCAATTTGCTTCCCCGACTAGTTTGAGACAGAGCCAGGATTTAAACCCTGGCTTTCTGCGTTGAGCTCCCCTGCTTATAATCACCACTGAAATAAATAGAAGTCATTTTGAGACCTCCTGTAAAGATAGGATTCCAAAAATATGAAATCGTAGGAGTACTTTTTTTCAAATAGCAGTTTCTTTCGAAGGAGATACTGTGAAGTCTTTCATGAGCAAGGCGAAGTCAGAAGAGGGGGCAGTTCAAGTATTTATTCACATGAGGGTGGTTCTGGGCTTTATTAGCATTCGTTATTGAATTGATAGTGGAAATTAAATAAAAAAACTGCATTCCTCCTGACTAGTCACTCTCCTGCACACAGATACATTCATTATTACTTTGTGTAATAATCTTCACCTAGGGATACAGATTTGTAACATTAATATTGTTGTTGAACCAGCCAACTGGCAGAGGGCTGCCAGGCATGTCGAGGATGTGGGGAGACAGGGGCGTTGGCCTTGCTCGCGACAGCCGCCCATTTGTAGCCGAGGACCAAAGGTAGAAGGGTGGATAGGGACCCCGTCTACAGCCGCACCGCCCTTATGTCTTTTTTAAAAGAGTAGAGTTTTCATTAGACTCTCTTAAAAATCTGAGTTTACTGAGGTCTATGGAATGAAACATGGGCACAGCTCCTGCAAATTCAGTTTACAGGATGAGATGAAAAAATGACTTGAGTTAAAATCAAAGCCAGGGCACCTTGTCCGATGAATGAAAGTTTCTTGTTGGGCATATTTGAAATAAATGCCGTGGTTGTACGTCTACCTTCCCCTGTCCTGAAGCTCTCAGATCTTGCACTTCTCAAGATAGTCCCTGTTTCAACAGGAAAAACAATTTTTCCCTGCCTGGTGGTGGTGTTTTTTGTTGTTCAGTCACTAAATCATGTCTGGCTCTTTGTGACCCCACGGACTGCTGCACACTAGGCTTCCCTGTCCTTCACTGTCTCCTGGAGTTTGCCCATTCATGTTCAAGTTGATGTCCATCGAGTTGATGATTCCATCCATCTCGTCCTCAGTCTTCCCCCTTCTCCTCCTGCCCTCAGTATTTCCCAGCACCAGGGTCTTTTCAAATGAGTCAGTTCTTCGCATCAGGTGAGCAAAAGGTTGGAGACTTAGCTTCCGCATCAGTGCTTCCAATGAATATTCAGGGTTGATTTCCTTTATGATTGACTGGTTTGATCTCCTTGTTGTCAAGGGATTCTCAAGAGTCTTCTCCAGCACCACAGTTTGAAAGCATCAGTTCTTCAGCACTCAGCTTTCTTTATGGTCCAACTCTCACATCCGTACATGACTACTGGAAAAACCACAGTTGGGCTACACAGATCCTTCTGCTTTTCCAGATGAACTTCTGTGGGCAGCAGTGCTCTTGGGCAGTGAGTTAAACTTTCTCTTAACAGTCCAGTATCTGAGACTTTTCTCACCTGGGTCCCCTGACAGCCCTGCTTGGAAACGAGAGCTGCCTGCGGTGAGGGCAGATAAAAGTCTTGAAAACAGCCTACATTTATTCTTTGTTTAAAAACAAAGCTGCATCTGTCTTGGAAAAGGGGACAGTTGAGAAGGCGTGATTTCTTTCTCGTAGGTGTTCTGTCGTCAGTTTGTTCGTGACCCTGAGTAATGCAGATGGGATATTTCTGGATAGCGCTCCCATCTGATCAGCACTTGATAGGGTTCTTAGTACGTAGGAGGTATTGTGAGTAATAAAGTGGAACTGAAGTTGCTTATTTTGGAGGAGTCAGAATAGCTTATTTTATCTCATCTAAGATGTCATTGAGTGATGCATTATTTTATGAAAGGAAGGAAAAAATGCTTCTAGTTATAAGTGTAAGCCATCATAATTGTGAGGTGCTTTCTAACAGAAAAATGTCTGAGACTTGGTATCAGCGAAGCACAGCAAAATACAACAAAATGCTTTAAAAAATCAGAGGTGCGTGTGACCAATTTGGTGTCAGGCTAGCAGGGAGGCAGGTGATGTAAAAGACCCAGTGTTGAGCTTCCGGGAAAAGCTCCCGTAAAGAAGTTGCATTCTGACAAACCTTGAAACCGAGGGCTGCAAGGGCTGCAGGGCGGGTCAGGGTGGAGAGGGCTGGCCAGGAGGAGCGATGTCAGTTCAGCAGGGCACGTGGCAGGTTGTAGTGGCTGGCCTGCTTGCCCTGCTCTGGCCCCAAGGCAGTGGCGAGCCTGCCTGGCTGCAGTTAGGGACGGTGAGAGCCGGAAGGGACTTCTGGAGGTATAGAGGTCAGCCGCCTCATTTTACAGAGGAGGAATTTTGAACCTTGCTGATGAGCTTAACTGGAAGGAATGAATGATGCCGAAGACTCATCGGAACCAGAAATCCATTTTAAATGATGGCGCGACACCAGGCTTCCCAGTTGGCAGGGCCATGTGCGAGGACTTCATGGAGAGGGAAGGAGGGCTGTGCCTGTGGGGGTCGCCGCGTCTGCTCCTGTTGCCCGGCACGAGTGCATGCCTCTGGCAGTTCTGCAAGCTCCGCGCTCGCTCCCATTACCTCCCAGGCCTCTTGGCTTGGACCCACTGGTAGGAGGAGGAGCACAGCTCACAGGTGTCACCTCGGGGGCACAGGCATGTGATGTCTGAGTTTGAGAGAGTCCCGCCGTGCTTTCCTGCCTGTCCCTGTCCTTAGAGCAGCCACCTTTGAGATGTGTTGAAGGCCAGAGGATGGGAACCTGCTGTTCCCATCTGGGATGTTCTTTAAGGCTCTTCCTCCCACTAAGAGTCTGTCTGGTCAGCGCCTCCATCTGCGCACCAGAGTCCCCTTTTCTCATCGCCCCAAGGACAGCACTCTGGACAGTATTCCTCCTTTCTTTGTCCTTTATTTACTTCTTTACTAGATTATTCCCATCAATAGACAGAGCATGTTGCATTAATAGTGTCTCCCATTAAAAATAAGCCCTCAGATAATCTTATCTCCTTTGTTCTGTTCATTTGTGTTCATTCATTACTTTATAGAATTCCTCCAAAGAAAGTGTTCCAAGTCTCTTTCCCTCTGTTACTTATATTCACGTTAATATTCTCTCCCTGCCCGTTCTCTTTTGAATCCTTAGAGTCGGGTCACTCACCAAGGCTGATGCCCAAATCCAATTACCAGTCAGTGTGACGTAGCCGCCCACTTGGCTGTGTTTGACATGACGCGTCTCGCCTGAACCCTAGTTGCGTGTTCACTTCCCAGACTTTTTTTCGTGGGTGGGTCTCGTGCGCTTGGGGTGCACCAAGCCAGCTCTGTATCCGTTCACTCTTAGGTTCTCCTGCCTTGCTAGTCAGTGAATGCACATTCCATTCTTCTAGTTGCTTTGATCAAAAGCTTGGAGTTACCTGATACTTCTCTCTCTCTTCTTTCCTCCGGATTTCACAAAACCTGTTCATTCTAAGCTCACAGTATCTTCTGAAATTGATTTTGTACCACTGCCACTGGTACACCACCTCTGGTTTGGGCTGAGACTCCTAAAGCTGTCTTTATGAAGCTCTTCTGCCTTTTCCCCTCTCTAGGCAGCAGTCAGTTCTTTGTAAGCAGGAATCGGCATGTGCCATGTCCCGCGTTGTGCCCCCATCTCTCAGCGTGGAAGGCAGACATCCTTACCCTGGACGCCGGATGTGGTCCTCCTGCATCTCTCTGGTCCTGCCTGCCTGTCTCTCCCTCACCCCCGTCTCACCTAGTCTAACCTTCCTGCTGCGTTTAGCAATGTACTCTTGCCCCAGAATTTTGTGCTTGCTGATGCTTCTATTTAGAATACCTGTGTGACTTTAAGTACTTTGAGGTTCAGCGTCTTGGTACTGGAGATTCTTCAAGCGTCATACAAAAATTGTGCCTTTGCCTGTTGCCCTTTAGCTCCCGACCTTGTAATGTTTTTTCTGCGTCGACTCTCTCCCTGCCTGGCATTGCATTATTTGTTTATTACAAGCTCTCTCCCTGTAGTAGGTGGTGAGTTCCAGAAGGGAAAATCTTCATCCGTGTTGATGGCTGCTGTGTGCACAACTCCTGGGTGCTCTGTAGAGCGAGTGCTCACCTACACACTGGCTGTATCCCCGCCCCCTGCCCATCACCCCTCAGTCCCATTGTGGACATGCTCCTCTCTGTTCAGGGTTTTCCAGACTTCATTTTTGAAATGGCATGGACCTTGACCCCTAAGCCCCTCACCCCGGATCACAAGCCGTGTTGTTTCGTGTTACCACAACGCAGAGTTATTCATAATTGTCATGTGTTTATATGTCTCATCATCATAATTCTTGGAATTGGGTCACCCCTTTACCCTTTCTTTCTGAACCACAGTTGTTGAATGCTTGCCTAGGTACAAGATACATTGATTGGTAATTCTAATTTAAAATTGGGCTTTCTTAGGAAATAAGTTACTGCTTTTAATTCTCATAACAGTGTTTTACTATTATAACTTTGCAGGTTTGTTTAGTGGGCCTCATATATGGAAAGCAACATGTGTAAAGCTACGTAGCTGAGAAGTAGTTAAGTCAGGATCTGAACCCAGGACTCCTGAATCCAGATCTTGCCCCCACCTTTAAAAAAAATAAATAAATTTGAGGCAGTCTTTACACTCTGTGAAATCGCCTCTCTTAGTGTGCAGTTCAGTGAGTTGCCAAATGTACATACCCCCATGTGTTTAGTGCTCCACTGTTGATCCAGGACTTTTTCCAATCCCCCCAGAGAATGGCCCTTCCAGTTCATTTACTTCTTTAAAGAGTGTTCGCAATTGGTGGTTTGTCAGCCTGGCTGTCTCTGTATTTAGAAGCTTTTATGATTTTATATGAGTTTGTGACCTTTGCCCAGAATGTGCCAGCTGCTGGACAGTGTCTGTGGAGACTTGAAGGTGCCTCAAAGCCAGAGGCACACGTGTGTCCAGTGAGCAGCTCTTGGATGTCTTGAGCTTGAATAGGGACCCCATGGTCGGACCGGCTCACCATCTCATGGTGGTACTCGTGGAGTCAGATTCCCCACCCTAAACCGGCATCACAGTTTTTGTCTGAGCTGCCGTGCATGCCCAGACCTAGTGGGATTTGAAAAGCTTGTTTCTCATCGTCTTCCGTGTCGCCCTTCTCTTGTGCCACCCCCACTGGCCCCTTTGTGGCACTGTTTTTAGTCTAAGAATACTCAGCCTTGATGTTAATAGTTCAAGACATTCTGGAACTTTCGTTCAAGACCTGGCTTTTCTCCAAAAGCAAGCTAAAGGGGCGTCTGTAAGTCATGTTCCTTCTCTGCTAATACAGTGTGTTTTCAGTGAGAGTTCTTGTGAGGACCCCCATGACCTGCCTGGTGGCCGTGAGGATGCAAAAACTTGCAGCAGCAGCATGGTGGGATGGCCGATTTCTGTCTGTTTTCTTGTGGCTGTGGTGTAAGTCTGTGTATTAGTCATCTAGTGCTGCCTGAAGACAATACCACAGACTGGGTGGCTTAAAAAGACAGAACTTTAATTCTTAAGGTTCTGGAGGCTGGAAGTCCAAGATTCAGGGTTCCAGTCACTTCAGTTCTTGGTGAGGCCTTGCTTCCTGGCTGAGAGAGAGAGTGCTTTGGTTTCTTCTCTTCCCCATTTTATAAGGACACCGCAGCCCAGTCAGATTAGGGCCCCACCCATATGACCTTGTTTAACCTTTGTCACCTCTTTACAAGCTCAGTCTTCAGATGTAGTCACATTGGGTGTTCGGGTTTCAGTAGGATTTTAGTGGGGAGTCACATTAGTTTTGTAACAGTCTTGTATTTGGTAGGGATTTGTGATGGGGACAGTTCTTTAATTTTAGATTAAGTTAATTTCCATGGTAATCTGCTCCGTCTTTCTCTTTGTGAGACTATAACAATTTCTTGGCAAGTCAGGAAACTCTGAGGGCTGCTTGACCTCAGAAGACACTGCTCCTCTCACTTGGGTGGAATTTTTGACCATGTTTTTACTGAGTGGTTGCTCCTGTGAGACCACTTGGATTGGTCTAAGTGCTTTACTTCACTGGGGGTTGAAGCATGGCTCACCTGCACCAGGAGCTGCTTTCCGAGGCCGGGGCCCTTACAGAGGGCAGACAAGGTGTTCTGTGGGCTCTGAGGGCTGGGGAGGGGACTGGCAATTGAGACTGCCTAGGAAGGACGCTTCTATCCTCGAGTTTGAAAAAACTCATAGGATAATTTGAAGTTGGGGGATTCCTATTTGTAGGACATTTATCCATCCTATGTGTCTGAATGTTATGCCCTAAATGTAATTTAGGGCAGTGCTTTCCAGTTATGTTAAATTCTCAGCAAGTATGGAAAGGAAGGCTCTGTAGGGTCACCAGATAGGGCTGCACTCAGCCAGAGGACATTTGCTCGTGCGAGGAGTTTTCCTGTGTCCATTCTTGTCAGTCAGTGACAGCACCCACCTCTTACTGCTTGGAGAAGGGTCTCGTGTGTTTTCTAAATCTTACACGTTTCATGATTCGAATTCTGTGATATGTGTGTTTATGCAGTTTATAACTGCTATCAGATCGACCACAGTGGACGCTTGCAGTTTTGCTTTGCTTGTGAATTTCTTAGATCCCATCTTCCCCAGATTTAGAGGACCTTTTAACTTGGTTTTTGAAAATAACCTATTATTACTTGAGCCACATAAAATGTTTAGAGTCCTGTCCAGCATATACTTAAAGCCAGGAGAGTGATAACTGGATATGCTTTGAGGGAAATTACCATGCAGGCCACAAATCCCTTAATTTAGAATTTGTTACTTAATCTCACCTGCTGCCAAATCTCATATATCCTTCTGGCTTTCTCCATGGTCTTTAAGGTTTTAGATTTAGCTTCCTCATGATTTGTTTCCAGAAAACTGTAAAACCATGCAGGTCTCTCGTTCAGGAGGTTTGGGGACAATGAGGGAAACAGGGACTGTTCTGTAACCTTAGTCCTGCTTCTGCAGGCGACACGTCACCAGCGTCAGCTTGGCCTGTCAGCCAGGCTGTCCCTGTCTTGTGCCAAGGAGAATTTTTAGGGCTCCTCGTGCCGGACGCCCTGGGACCTGGGCCCCCTCTCTGCTCCGTCCCCTGACCTGTCACTGGTGCACTTGGCTCAGTCACACCTTGGAGGTAACAAATCAGCTCCTTGTGGACACGGACGGGGCCTCTTCCCAGCTGCCCTGCCCTGCCCTTGTCTTCTGGGTTATTTCTTAACCAGGTCTGCGCCTCCCTTTGGCAGGTAGGTGGGCATCCTGGTCACGCTTGGCACCTGGTCTTGATGACAGGGGACGCCATCTGGGCTTGAGACTCCAGGCCAGCTTGTGGCAGTTTCTGAAGTGGCAGCTTCCTTCCCGTTTTCCAGGGCTCTGCCTTCTGATGCGTGAAGGCAGCCCAAGGTCTCTACATTGGAAACGTTGAACTATTGTTTCTGACACTGTCCTCCTTTCCCATATGATTGGGTGTTTGTGAAGGGCCCCACTGAATGCAACTCGCTTCCTATCTTCTAGAGGGCTGAGGAGTCCTCTTCAGACATCATCTGGGTGGGTGACATGCCAGTGGGACGTATTCCAGAATATTCCATCTTGGCATGCAGGCGGGCCTGCTGGTTTCTCGCAGAATCTGAGCTGCAGATTGCCCAGCCTGTACCCTAGTGGCTTTCCCCGTCTCACTCAGTCCTTGACCTGACTTGAGACAACCCAGGCTGTTTGAAAAGGGCCTTTCCAGTCAACTCGGTTGGCAAGTGCTGCAGTTGTTAAGGGTGAGCTGGAAGCTTCTCAGCTGGCACTTTCTGAATTCCTCAGAGGAAAATATTGGCACACACTCCACTCTCTGCCTGAACCCTCCTTATAAATAGAGAAGCCAAGAGTTAGGAAGCACAGGGCCAGGTCGAAGTGAGTATGTGTTTGGGGGTAGGGGGGAGGTACCATGTTGTCATCCAAGCCGAGAGAGCTGGCTGGTTCCTGATAACAGTCCTGTATACTTCCTCTTTCTCCCCATGTTTTGATGTTAATTTCCCTGCCACTGAAAATAGAAGTGTCTAGTGAATGCAATTTACAGTGTTTCTTTTCTTTTTTTTTTTTTTTTTTTTCCTGGAGAGCCTTTTCTGCCGAAGATGCAAGTAGCGTTTTTACTTTGTTTTTTTTTTTTTTTTCCTTCTCTTTTACGATTTAAATAAGAAGAAAGGTGGTAGGCTGCTTTATTCAACAAGTGTTGCACCTTTTAAGGAAAGTTTCCTTTTTTCATTTTTGGCTTTTTTTCCTGCGGTTTCAGGGGACAAGGTGCTGAGATAAGAGGCAGGCTCTCACCATTGATTTATTAGCCTGTTTGTTACCATCTGTCTGCCTCGCACTTCAGTCTGTTGATGGAAAGCCCGATGAACGTGCCATGGGGCTGGAGAGATTTCCATCTTCCCAAGTTGTCTGTCTGACTGCAGAGCCTGTGGAATCACGTCTAGCCAGGCCCCACAGGAGCCTGCGATGTGGCGAGGAACACTCGGGAGAGCGCTGGCTTAGTTTCTCTATCCAGCCTTGGACATTCCTACCGCTGCAGACGAAGGTCCTGCAAGGACACTCTCCAGCCCTGTCCACAGGGTCAGCCAGCACACTCGGCTCCCTCCTGGGGTCTCCCCGATGGAAGAATTCCAAGGGAACAGGTTAAGATTGCCATCAAGTGGCTACTCTTGGTAGTGATGGGAGGCTGTACCGGCCACCACCACTGGCTGACTTGTCAGTCTCCTCCGATTTCTTAGCCCTTTTGTGAAGCAGATTCACAGTTAAGAGTGCTTTCTGTCTGAGGAACTGACTGGTTTTCTTGGTGGGTGGTGGGCAGGGTGCGCTCAGTGCATCTGCAGATGGCACACCCCCAGTGAGAATCACACACCAGTGTGCCCCACAACCACGCCGTCCTGGGTAGACGCTGAGACTGGAGCAGGCCCTGGTCTGAGCTCAGGGCCCTGGAGCTACGAATGCAGACGCTCCAGAGACTTCTTGGAGAGAACTGTTGGGCATTCATTCTCCCACCAGTCCTGGGCCAGGAGGCCACAGCCCTCCAGCTTTTCTCGTGGAAATTGGCAGAAGAGGGCCACGCCGCCGTCCGTGAGTGGGTGGCTCACAGGCCCGCCAAGGGTGAAGGAACTAGCAAGCCCGCTTTGGTCACTCTCTCTTGGCTCCTGCTCGGTTGTTTCCCAGCTCTGTCGAGTGGAGGAATAATTTTTTTTCCTCAGAGGCAATATTCTCAGGAGTAATGGGATGATTTATTTAAAGTCCTTAGTCCCTGGCAGGAAGGAAGCATTCAAAGGGCAGTTGTTATTGAGGTTCTAGATGTACATTACCTAACCACTTCTCATAAAAGCTGTAGCTGGGTCATAAAACAGCATACTTAAGGGACTGTGTTAAAATTGGTTTGCTTTGTTCCCTGGGTGCCAGCATCCTGTAATTAGACCTCTCCCTAGAGCTTGGGGAGTAGAAACCCTGACCAAGCTTGAAGGAAGTAGCCCCTGTTCTGCTTTCGCCAGCAGGTCATTCCTCACTGGTGGGAAACCTCGTATGCATGTGCGCTCAGTTGTGTCCGACTCTTTGTGACCCCATGGACTGTAGCCCGCCAGACTCCTCTGTCCATGGGATTTTCCAGGCAAGAATACCGGACAGGGTTGCCCTTTCCTTCTCTAGGGGATCTTCTCCAACCCAGGGATCGAACCTGCATCTCTTACGTCTCCTGCTTTGGCTGGTGGATTCTTGACCAGTGAGTCACCTGGGAACCCCATTGGGAAGCCTGTGTAGTAGGAATAGTGAGAGTTTATATGGGGAGGGGAATGCCCCTACCTGGGCACAGAACGCTGGAATCTGTAGTCTCTGAGGAGCCTGAGAGGGCTCTTTCTGAGCTGGCACGTGATAGGCGGAAGAGAAGGGATCTGTGCCAGCTGTGTTGGGGGGCAGAGACCTAAGGCAGGCAGAGGGAAGATGACTGGAGTGTCCAGTATGGCGGCTAAACTTAGGGCAGAGTCAAGGGAGAAAACTCTTAGGGCTCTGTATTTTCAGCAGCCTTTTAGAAGGGATAGAGGTTATGTTACACTGCAATCTGTCAAATTAGCCCCAAATGCCTGGATTCCAGCCATTGAAAGCAATATTGGATGCGGCAGAAAGTTGATTGGTTGTAATATGCACTGTCATGGCCCTGTCATTCTGGTCCTACCAGTAACTGGGTATCGCTGTGAGCAGTCATCCTTTCTCTGGTTTCCTCCTTCAGTAAAAGAAAACCCTTGCCACCCCTTGTCTGTCTAGGTTCTGTTTTAGCGATGGGTGATGACAGGATGTGTTTATGGCAGGCTCATGTTCTTCCAGCTCACTAGATGCCCTGAGACATTTGGAGGTCTTTGCAGAATTTGGAGGGGTGTGGATCGGAGATAGTAATGTGGAGGAGTGTGCTGGAAGGCGGGGTGTGAGTCCTTCCCCACCTACGTCTCTCCGGGCCCACAAGAATGCAGGGTGATGGTCTCTCTCTGGAGGTCTCCTGTGTGTGTAGGAACTGAGGTGGCGAGCCCAGAGTCCTCTGTGGGTTCACACCTCTCAGAGCCTGGAGGGTAGCAAGATTCGAGTCCTAACTCAGAGCCTTTTCATGTGACACTCTTAAGTTGATGCTTGCTGACCTTTAACCCTCAAGCTACAACAGGATCTCCTAAAACCATTTGTGATTAAAAAAAAAATTCCCCTTTGGTGCAATTGCTTCGCACAGAGAAAGTTTTTCTACCGTTCTTAGTTTTCTGAATAAGCTTGTGGCTTTTGAATAGTTCCAGCCTCGTTTTCCCCTCTCCCCTCCTGCAAGAGCCATCTGTGCTGCCTTGGAGGGGGGTTGTCGGCTCCTGCTCTGTCTACCCCTCCCCTCCTTGACGCCTGAAAAGAAGTCCCGTCTGTCTGCCATGCCCTGGGTGTGCTGGGCCTGTGTACTTAGCTCCTAGCAGAGAACAGCACAGAGACGCAGAGGCTGCGGCTGCGTCCCGAGACTAAATGCATGGAAATTCTACAGATCAGCACTAGCCAGGGGAGCTCTCAGTGATGATGGAGACGCTTCATGTCTGTGTGGCAGCCACCAGCCAGTTATGACTCTTGAGACCTAGCCCTAGCTGGTCTGGCTAGTTTCAGTTAATTTTAAAAGCCATGTGTTTGTGTGTGTGTCTGTGTGTTTTTAATAGCCACTTGTGACCAGAGTCTACCAAATTAGACCATGAACTTAGGAGAGAGGGTGAGCGAAGTAGTGAATTTCCTCTGTCTTCCTGCTCTTGTTGTTGTTTTTGGCTGAAAGTCTTTTTACATACCCCGTGTCCTCAATTTCAGAAACACTCCCAGCAAAGTGAAATGATAGTAATATTTGTTTCAGATGCCTCTTAGTGTTTGGGGCAGCTTCAGGAGACCCTTGCCCATGGTATTAATGTCACAAAATTTGTATTGTCCTTGACTTCAATACAGCAGGTCTATCACTGGCTCCAAAACCCCTTTCTTGTGCTTATGTGCGTCTTAATCTAGGTTTTCTGTTAGCATCGCGTAAGTAATGTCTAAAACAGCTGCCTGTTTTCATTAATCAACTTGTCCTGTGGTTGGGCACTGCGTCTGATGGCAGCACTCCTGTTTCTCTTGTGATACCATTTAAATAACTTTAAGATTTCCTTTTGCTTTTGTATTTAAAGAAATTGATTTTGACTCTGGAAATTTCAGAAATTTATGAAGATTACCTCTGGGGAGAATACTGCTTTTTGTTACTAGTTTGTTTTATTTTCTCTGGTCTGCTTTCTGGACATTTATATTTTTTAAACACAACTTGTTTAAAATTGTTTTCTGTATGCAATGGACTCTCTACAGTTTAAGTTACACTTTCTTTCCTCATGTTCCTAAGTGTTTGAAAATGTGATTTTTAAAAATCTTGTGTAATATTTAATATAGTCGTGTTCCATATTGAGCATTAGTCTTTAGTATGATACATGATACCTTTAAGGAAAATACCATGAAGAATATAAGAAAACTGTTAATAGTGATTGATGTAGTTTCACCTTATAAAAAAGAGAAGGATTACAGTTGTGGTTTTTACTTAAAATTATTAGTCACAAACCAAGTTTATCAACATTAGAGTATAAAAGATAAATACTTTGAGGAATACACAGAACAACTTTACAGGTGTAAAATTATTGTCTCCATTTCTTTTAAAAAATCATTAAAAGGTTAAATATGTATAAAACATAATGTGAAGGTTACTGTTAAATTTTTTGAATGCTCTAATTTAATTTCACCTGAAAACCTGAAGTTAATTCTCAAAAATTCTTTAATTTTGATTCATGAATGCCAGCAAATCAAGTGTATTATAAATTTCACGAGGCATTCCTGGCAAAATACTTTTTAAACACAGAGAGATAAGTATTTGACATATTTTCCTCTCTAGGAAGAAAAGCGGAGGGTTGCCTTTGAAAGCTTGGTAAGATGTAGAATGTGGCCCCCTGAGGTAATAAAGAGTGCTTCAGGCTTATAAACACCCTGAGATGGCCTCAAAAGAAGCACCTTATGTTTTCAACAGGATTCATTAGTCCTGAGCCACTTCTCTAGGCTTATGCTAGATTTTGAGGGTTATTACCATGAGCAAGACTAAATCCTCTTGGTCAGGAACCTGACAATCAGGTATGACATTGAATAGCACCTGTAGAGCAGGTGACGCTGTCAGCAAAGGCTGAGCAGGAGGGGCTGCAGGAACTTCCTGGACAGACAGAGGAGAGACTACCACAAAAGAAGGAATGGCATGTGCAAAGGCACTGAGGCTTGGGAGTGTAGGGAGTGATGAGAGCATGTCGTTTGCCGCACGTGACCCCCCAAGCCAGCTACTCCACTGCCTTCATGGACCATCATGGGTTGTCCATGTTGCCAGGTTTGAAAACCAAAGCACTGATAGCCAGTCATGGCTTAGAAAGCTGATAGAGGAAAACTTTGTTTCTTTAAAAAAAAAAAAAAAAAAAAAAAAAAAAGAATTTAAACCAGTAAAAGAAGCAACAAAATAATAAAGATGAACTACATTGAAATCCTTGCACAAAAATTCTTGTTTATGTTTAATTTCTTCGTACTACTTCCTAGAAGTGAAATCGCTAATATAAAAATTGTCATGCCTTTATCAGTATGTTGCCATACTTTTGGTGTGTGAGGCTGTGGGCTTTGTCAGTGTTGTGATCTGCCTCTTCTTGGTCTCAGTGCTGTTCAAACAGCGCTTTCTGTTACTCTTCATTCTTAAGGAGGTAAAGTGGCCATGTTGTGATTCTCATTGAATTCTACTTAATACCACGGTGATTAATTTTCAAAATCATAGTTTTATAATCTTTAACTTTGCATCATTTCTCTGTCTACCTTTTCAAATCCATTATCTGAATCATTAAAAAAAATACATTAGGGACTTCCCTGGTTGCCCAGTGGTTAGGGATCCGCCTTGCAATGCAGAACACACTGGTTCAATCCCTGGTTGGGGAACTAAGATCCTACATACTGCAGAGCAACTAAGTTCTTCCACCACAGTTAAAGATCCTGCATGATGCAATGAAGCAAAATAAGTTTAAAAATATTAAAAGCTTACATATATATGTATCTTCTGTTTCTTTTTACAGTCAAATAATTAAAGGAACTATTACCCACAAAAATTGTATTTCACTAGCACCAAAGTTTTATTAAGTGAAAGTCACTCTGTCACATCTGATTCTTTGTGACCCCATGGACTGTAGCCCAGCAGGCTCCTCTATCTTTGAGATTCTCCAGGCAGAAATACTGAAGTGGATAGCCATTCCCTTCAGATTGAACTCAGGTCTGTTGCATTGCACGCAGATTCTTTACCATCTGAGCCACCATGGAACCCCTTATTAAGGCATGTAGGTAGCCCTTCATAAAGCACTTGTCATGTGCCATTGGTACTTAACATCTTAGACCACTGTTGTCCTTATGGCCATTTAACAGGTAAGCAAAGTGAGGCACAGAGAGCTTTCATAGAGCTTAAGGAGAGTTAAGGTTCATGGGAAGTAAAACTAAGATTAGAACCAAGCAACCTTGTCCAAATTATGATATATGTGCTGTGAATCAGTAAGGTTTTTAGTGGTTTAGATGCCCAAATAAACCTTTTTTTTTTTTTTTTTTTTTTTTAATTTAAAAAGTCTGATGGAACATTTTTTCTGATAGCTTATCAATGTGAACCTCCTGGTTTAATTGTAGTCACATTTCAGTGGTATTAGTGACTAAATCCATTGCAACCAAGTTTGTTTCACCAGTTAATATACAGTCATCCAACCCAGTTCTCCCTTCTGTGTTCTTGTAATTATTGGTATTATTTTATAATTGTACATTGTGGCCTTGAAGTCACGTTGGCTGTAGGGCCAGCCACATGCATTACACAGTTGAGCGCTGTTGGTGCTTCAGGAATTAGCAAGCCCTCTTGGAAGGGGTCCAAGTCAGACTCTGTATGTACTTAATTCTGGTTGGTATACTGCCAGTGTCTTAACTTTGATTTAAATACAGTTTTAACAAGTAATGTTTATTATTAACATAATGACTGCTGCAAAGTGCCCACACTTCAATAGTATTTTTGAAAGTCAGATATTGGCACAGTGGATCATTTTTCTGTATTGGCTTTTTAAAAATTATTATAATTTAGGTGATATGATCCATACTGTGTAAGTCAGCTCTGCTAATAGAGAAATATCTTTGGACACATGGCTAATGCAATGCGCTCATTAAAACCCTCTTATTTCCTAGACTTCCTGGACACCGCCACCTTTATTATGCTGTCCTCTCACAGGGAAACCCACTCTACCCTGCCTTCCTATTTAAGTATTTTTGGTAAATTGCTGTTCATAGCACATAACTCAGGCAGTAAGGTGCCCCTGTCACGTGCCGTAGCTTAGATAGGTAGGGAATTGGAGAGCTTTTGGAGGTCGATCGTGGGTGGTAGGGAGTACCCCAGGGTTTGCTCTAGCTGTGACAGGCTTGTCTTTGCTGTTTGAGGTGGATCCCAGCCCTCAATATCGGCTGACTTCCTTGATTGGATACATGAATAAAATAAGGTCTTAATGCTTCTGAGGCAGCAGGTTCTCTTAATTAGCACAGGGTATTATTAGATATCCAAATTTGATTAAGGCAGCAAATGAATTGTTCCTTCCAATTTTGTCCACCTCCAAGATTTGGGGTTTGCTTCAGCTGTGTATTTTTTAAAATGCTGAGTGCAGCTGGTGGGCTGCTGGAGTTGGCCCAGCTCATTTTGGTTGTGCACGTAGGTGGGTCTTTAATTCTGAGACCTCAGATGTCCTGGCATTGAGGCGATAATCAGGTGGAGGGCAGCCTTGTACCTGGCCGGCTGCAGAGCATTTCTTCAGATAGGACACATCCTTTCTGAAATTCTGATCTCTTCTAAAGTAGCAGTTGAAGTGACTAGTACTCTGGAGTCTTGAGTAATAAGAGGTCTTCATATTTAAACAATTGGAAGTTCAGTGATACATTGCTGGTACACAAGCAAAAAACTGGAAACCAGTTTGCTGTTAACTTATAAATTTGAATATTTGTGTACCCAAGAATTTCTAGTAATTTTTACTCTTAGGTGTGTATCTCAGAGGAACCGTAGCACTTGCTTGGTAGGGGACAAGTAGAAGGATGTTTGCAGCGTGGTTCATGATAGCAACAGATCAGCAACACTTTAAATGAACAAGAGAAGCAAAATAAATTGTGGAATATCCATACAATGGGGCTACCCAGGTGGCATGGTGGTAAAGAACCTGCCTGCCAATGCAAGAGATGCAGCTTTGATCCCTGGAGGAGGAAATGGCAGCTTGCTCCAGTATTCTTGCCTGGGAAATCTCATGGACAGAGGAACCTGGTGGGCTATAGGTTCCATGGGGTCACAAAGAGTCAGACACGACTGAGTGAGCACACACACATACACCATACAATAGAGTGTGATAAATCATGGTGAAAATGACAGGACAGAAGATAAACAGAATCATGGTGAGATCTTACTTAGTAACCTAACGTTCAGCTGGAAGAAAAATCTTCTTGGGCTTAACATGGTGTGATAGCCTTTTTGTGAAGCTAGTAATTGTGCACAGTAAAATAATATACTGTTGGGCATGCACATTTGTGCTGTAACTTAAAAAATAATAAGGTAGGGGGAAGCACAATAGAGACTATTTTAGTGATTGAGTTTGCAGATTTTCTCTGTTTTATCCAAGTTGCAGAAAAGGGGTCTCGACAGAGTTGCCAGTATTGAGGGGAGTCTTGTCTTCATTTAAGAATTGAGACTTCCTCCGTCTTTGAATGTTGCAGCTTAGCTGGTGATGCTGTCAATCATACTTTGTTTGAATAAAGAAACAGTCATTGCCAGTCTCCCTTTCTACCCTCCCCTCTTAACAGAATTTCAGTACTGAAAGTTGTGATGCTGCTGTGAAGCTGAACTTCGCTCTCAGTGTTCTTGTGTATCTCCTGGAGGATGCTGGTCCTTCTAGTCTGTCCGGTGCTGAAGATAGCTTTCCTCTTTGGTAAGACAGTGTTTTAGCCGAACAGTCCAAAACCTACTGAAGTTTACAGCCAGGAGTTTTCCCAGGTCCTGTTCCCGACCCAGCAGCAGAGCACAGGCCAGAGTTGGATACACAGGGCTGGCTAAGCACGTCTTTTAGGGAATAAATCCCTAGTGTATAGTCTAATGAATTTGAGCAAATTCTGGGAGAGAGTGGAGGACAGAGGAGCCCAGCATGGTGCATTCCATGGGATCACAAAGAGTCAGACACAGCCTGGCACCTGAACAACAAAAAGTGCGTCGTCAGATGCTGCTATGCTTTTAGAAGTAAGAGCAGTCTGGGGCCCAACATCCTGTTAAAGTGAAAGTGTTAGTCTCTCAGTCATGTCCCACTCTTTGCGACCCCATGGTAGCCAGCCAGGCTCCTCTGTCCATGGAATTCTCCAGGCAAGAATACCAGAGTGGGTTGCCTTATCTTTTTGACTTTAAATACCTTGTTACTTTTTCAGTTGATTGGAAGAGGAAGCCTGGGAGACTAGAGATAGGTAAAGAGCAGCCAGCCCTTACGTACCCACAGGGGCTGTGTCTGAGTGGTCAGAGTCGGGGTGTTAAGCATAACCATTATCCATTCATGACCCTCAAGCTTCATTTCTGACTGATTGGTTATGTCTTGTGGTTTGTACTTTCTTACTAACATTTTTTCAAAATTTCCATAATATCCAAATCAATACCTGCCTCATATCTCCTTTGCAGTTCTCCCTTTTGGGTGCTTTTGATCAGGGAAGGCCACTAAGACAAGTCCCTAATCAAAGAAGAGGGACAAGCCAAACAGTCACCCCTTAAATGTCCTTTAATGGACTGTGTATGACTTATGCTGCAGTGGGATACACGCCAAACAGTTGTTCAGCATAATAGGAATAGATTGCACTGGAGAGAGCTGAATGAGGGTCTGTTCTGGGCTCACACTGGGCGTGTAATGGTTGCAGAGGCTTTTCCAGCCCTCTATCCTACAGGGAGTTTGTCATGAGGTTGTTCTGGTGTGTTAGCTTGCCCCTGGCCCCAGAAACCCCAGGTTCTTCGATGGCCTTCTGCTTGTTGAGGATTTACTCACCGTGCTTTTGGTTAAGAACCAGACGTGCAGAAGCTTCAGTTGACATATCTATAAAGTGGGGGATTGTACTAGATTATCTCTAAAGGCGTTGCCTGTAATTTTGGTTTTAAAGTGGTGGAAATTGAGAAGAGGTTTGGGCCGACCATCACCTGCCTCCTGACGTTTTTTGTTTGAAAGTGAGGCAGGTCGAGATGCTGTGGTCATTTATGAAACAGAGTGGACAAAATGCATAGTCACTGGCCCTGCCACCAGGACAGATCTGCTTCTAGGGTTTTTTGAAGACTGAATAACTTGACCTATGTATGTAAAGCCCAGAAAGGGCTCAGTCAATAGTTAACAGCAGCCACAAGCTGAGAGTAGGAAGGAGTAAGGGCATTCCTTCCCCAGCTCCCTGGATGAGCTTGCTGGTGAAGCTTTCAGTGCCATGTGGCCTCTCTTAGGGTGTCGACCATCTTCTTCCCCTCTGGAGAGGCATAACGAGGAGAATGTGGGCTGGTGTTCAGAGCATGTGCTTTGGACGTGATAATTGCCAGCTGAAGTTCAAAAGCTTCAAAAGCTTTGACTAACAATCAAACAGCTTATGACATAGGGAAGGAGATGCGAGCTGCAGTTATCTGGGGCCAGGGAGCTGGCCAGCCCTGCTGGAATCCTGCCTTTTTCACCCCTCTCGGCAGCTGCCAGGCCACAGAGCCCGTTTTGTGAAAGATCCTCAAGGAACAATGAGGGAAAACAGCTTCTGTTTTATTAGATTAGATGAATTTATGTGCCTGGGGGCGGGGTGTCCAGGCGCTGGGGGCGGGGAGGGCAGCCGTGGCCCATGCGGTCATCACTGAAGTGATGGAGCACCCGGGCAGCAGGATGGGAGGGAGGGGGCGCGCGGGATGGAGGAGGAGCTTGTGGGAAGAGATTTCTGCAGTCTGTCTGGAGAGCTGCCCAGGCTTCCCAGCCAAAAAAACAAATAAAAATAAATAAAAAGCAAGTGCTGAATGACACAGATTATGATATTAAAAAAAGGATGCCATTGAAAATATGCTAGGACCCCGAGGCTGGGCTGGGGAGGGGGAAGCGTGTGAGCGAGGAGGGGTGGTGGGGCGGGGGCGAGGAGGGGAGAGCAGTCTGACTCTGGGCACAGAGAAGGTGGACAGTTAAACTGCTCCCATCCAATGGGTCCACCCGCCCCCCCCCACCCCCCACCCCCACCCCCATCCCGCCTCACACCATCTTAGAGATCCTAAAAATAAGGATTTGTCTGCATTGCAGGTTGAGGAAATTACAGGGTGAAAAGCTATTTGAGCCTTTCCTTTTTCTCATTCTAATTCATCAGGAAGGGGTGGGGGGAAGCCCCAGACCCCTCCTCTTTGGTGTTAGAGTCTCTCGCAGCCACATAAATAACCTTCCCTCGCGGCGCCTCCCCTCCCCCCGGCCGCGCGGAATCTGCACTGGCGGAATCCGCAGGCGCCCGCGTTACGTGCAGGGGAGGATTGTTGACAAGCGCTCCGAGCCTGCCTCGCGCGCGCCCTCCCCCTCCCTCCCGTCCTCTGTCCTCCTTCCTCTCTGTCTCTCTGCAATGATCCGGCTCTGAGGATGGCTGCTCCACGGGTCTGTCAGGTGCAGTTTTTGGTGGCTTATCTTGAGGAACCTGGGATAGAAGGTCTGTTCCTATGAATAAAATAAAAAACCAAATCGCTCTAGATTTGTTTCAGGCTGCTGTGGCTTTTGTTGGAGAAATAGGCCTTTTGTGGGTTTCCCTGCTGGGGTCCTGATTAAATCCATTATGGATGGCAAGGTGCTGTATATATATGAGAGTATGTTTAAAAAAAAAAGTGTTGTGATTTGCTTAATATTACTATTCTTTCGGCTTTGGTATCCTCCCTGGGGGCCGTGGTGGCTCCTGCAAAGGCACTGTGGAAATTTACAAGAGAGAATTCATGTCGCTCTTAAAGCATTGAGCTCTGTTGACCATTTTGGACAAATCTGCAGTTTTAGTCAGGCTTGTATGGATCTCGACCTTTCTCTGGGGACTGAATTGTCATCCAGTGATGGCTGGCCCCCTTTATTTTATTGCTAGTTGCTGTAATCATTTCCCAGCATTTAAAAATAGATGTTTGATTATAAATTAGTTCATCCTCTGCCATAGCTTTGGTCTCCTTTATAAACAGTATGCATGGTTCTCATTTCCCTTCATACTTTCTTTCTCCGCCTCTTGTCCTCTTTCCTTGAAAAAATGGAGGAAACTGAGGCACGTAAACAGAGACTCAGTGATTCTAGGTTAGACCCTAAAGCTTAAACTTTGAGAGCTCTCGGTTCTGCTCCCACATTTCGTGCATTCACACATGTCTGCATAAGTGTAAACACAGGTGAATGTTAGTAGCCATCAATTTTAGGTGCCTCAAACCTTTGCCTTGTTATTGGAGTTCTGCTTTCTGTACTGTTTCGATTACATTTCAACCCCGGAAAGAAGGCAGCTCCAGGAGGCAGTAGGCCTCTCTGAGCTACCTTGCTGTCTGCAGATGTTGTTTTTCTTTTGGACTTTGAATATCCCACTTAATCCTTTGTTATATTCATCTGAGAAGTGAGTGTGCAGTTGACTTATCTATATGTAGTGAGGTATGAACGCACTGGAAAGCTTATAACAAAGAGTTTAGGACTTCCATGGGGTCTGTTTTATGGGCTTAGGGAATAAAGACTGCCAGAGCTGTTTGGGGTGAGGATATGGCTGTTTACCTTTCTGAATTAAGTTGTCAGGACACTTAAGTGTTTTGAAGTTGTTCCTGTAAGCTAATAACTTTATGGGATTTGTTGATTTGTGTTAAAGCCAGCTTTGTTTAACTTTGTAGAGACTTGTTAATATTGGAGAACTGGTTTCTTTGGGTGACTATATTTTGTGGGGTAAATGTAATGACTATATGAAGCTTTCCTGTTCTCTCTCTCCAAATACACACACACAGACACGTTTTAATTATAGGTAGAATGTCACTATCTGGGAACATGCTCTGCTTATGGAAAATCTCCCTTTGAGAAGTGCAAATTACAGGATTTATAAAACGAGATTTTGGCATGTCACCTTATCGGAACAGAAGACTTTGGACATGCTGGTCTTGTTTATCTAAAGAATTTTGATAAAAATGCGCTGGGTTCCCTTCCGCTGTGTCTGCCTCTAAGTTCCCAGGCTCTGCAGTGGTCCATTGTTCTGCAGCTCATTTTCCATACCAGCCTAAGCCCAACACTGTCTTTAATCACTTCTTTTGAATGTGGAAGGCAATCTTCGACCTCTCGGACTCTCAGCACTGGGCCACTTGTCCAGCACACCCTTTACTTAGCTGACAAGAGACCTGAGTTTCATGTTTTAGGGGATTCCAAGGATTTGTGCTTTTGATGGACAGTTACAACTAGGTTGACTGGTTTTCCAGTGTAAACACAGCGAGGTCTCGGGATGGGGGCAGGGACCAAGAGAAAGAATGACCCTGAGTTAGGAGGCTAAGGGCGACTGGATGCAGGTAGAGCTTTTCATCATAGAGCAATGTGAATGCTTGTATTTCAGTAATCATTTGTACTCAAGACACGGTACCTGTTCTGATTGTTGTGGGAATCATTTGAAGGGTGAAGGATGGGAGGATGGGAGTGTAGGGAGAAGAGCCTTTGCCCTAAAGAAGTGGAGGAGTGGCGCTGACACGCAGGGCCCTGCTTACTGGCGTCGTCACCAGAGCCTCAGTAGCTTCTGGGACCATTCAGACATCTTTCCTGGAGATTTCGGGCCCTGCCGGTGGAGGCACTTCTGTGTCCAGTCATGTTCCGTGTGGCATTCTGGTCCTTGCTGGAGCCTCTTCTGTGACTCCTGTTGGGCCGTGGGGAGGAGAGTCTTTTGTCTCCTGGTGGTGCTGACCGGTTTGGGGATTAGTCAGAGCAGGGATCTGGTCCACCTTCCTGTGTGTACTTACGACCTGTCTGCGGGCTTGTTCCCTCTGTACCTTGAGGTGAGGAGCTGCCTCCTGGGCTAGGGTTTCTGTTTGTCTCTCTTCCTGTTCACGTCTCTCAAATTTAGTCATTTGCTTGATTCTGAAAAGAGGAGAAAAGGATGAGGGTCAGATATTTTCCTTCCTGCCCAGTGGCCCAACTTTTCTGTGACATTATCACTGTCGGGTTTTGAATGAACATCCTTTCTGCAAAGATGTCCAAGAAGGTTTTGTGGAGAAGAAGTCTGGCTGTGAAGGGTTCCGGGGGATTCTGTAACCTGCCTGCCTCTCTGCCTGTCGGTCTATGTGCTTGCCTGCCTATCCATCCATCTATCTTATCTATTTGTCCATCTGTCTGTCTCTTGTATTTATCTATCCATCCTTCCATCCATAACGCGTGCTCTCTACTTTCTGGGTGCACTTGCCTCTTGGGGGCTCTTTTGAGGGGCCGCTGGGGCTGTGTTTTCCTGGTTGGAGTGGGGAATCGGCATTGCTGATCTGAGAGCAGACAAAGGGGCGCCCTGGCCTGTTGGGGGCCATCCTCCTGAGGGAAAGGGCTGCGTGTCCTCCATGAGCTGAAGGAGCAAACCCACTCATCCGTGCTATGTTGCCCACGAATGTGGCAGTGACACCATGCCTCAAGACTGTGGTTTGTTCTCAGCCACCTTGGTGTTTTGTGGTGGAGAGGGTGTCAGTGGACCGGCCTGGGCCCTCACCCCCTTCCCGGGACCCCAGGATCAGTTCAAGGCTCAGCTGCTGACCTGAGTGTATACAGTTGGATTTAAACTACATTTTCATGTTGACTCCGTGAAGCTGGCCCCAGCCAGGTTTTCCCCAGCATCCACATGTACAGCACAATCTAATTTTTCTTTCAAAATTTGAGTGAAAATAGGCTTTATTTTCCAGTAATCATGGCAGCAAAACAGACATTCTAAGTACCTCAGAGAAGGTCCTACCTCGGCCAAGGGGGCTGCTTTTATGTCTTGCCAGCCCCCTCCCTCAACACACACACAGACACACACGCACGCACTGCTGCTGCTGCTGCTGCTGCAAATGAAAGCTCTCTTTGGATGCTTGACTGTTTAATATGTAATGTGATACCTTGTCTCGCAGTGACAGGGTGACAGACGGGCATTGGCTCCATAATACAGAATTACCTTTTGTGCATCTCTTCTACAACAAAGCCGAATACACTGACTCTCCCTAATATGCTAATACGTTTGGTGTGCTCCAGATGTTTTGGAAGCTCGGGAACAGCTTCAAAGGTCTCCTTGTTTTTCTTTCTCTTTAACCCTTCTCTAGGCCTTGCTTTTGTGAAACGAGAGGCATTAGATTTTTCTTCCATTGTGTATTTCGTCCTGTATGGGTAGCTAACATGATGACTGGGAAAACTTCTTTGTGTCTAAAACATCATAAAATTAGAAGCACCGCCCAGGCTCGTCCCCCCTTTCAGAGTCTGGGACAGAATTTCCTTCTCTGCGTATGTTTCTGTTCTGAAGTCTGTAGCTCTCATCACCGCTTAGCTGAAGGAATCTTTGGCCTCATTTATGTTTCAAATGTCCCAGCCCCCTTTATGTTACAGCCAGAGGCAGAAGTTCGTGCACACGCACGGGCAGCCCCCAGCACAGAAGCCCCCTTCCTCTTTGCTGCTGCTGTTCCAGGCTTAGCAAAGACCCGTTCGGGTATATTGCCTTGAAAGCCTTTTCGTTGCTGGCTCACGTGGGAGGTGGGGTGCAGAGCTGCTGAATTCTGTTTCCTCTGGGCTCTCAGCTCCTGAGCACGGGCACTGCCCTCGGGGTGGCCTCTGACTCACCACCCTGTCAGCTGATGGTGACTTGCCGAGGCTGGAGACAGTGCCCAAGCTGCCTTTACCGCAGTGACTTGGAATTTTCAGCTCATATTTATTGCTTTTGTGAAAGACAATAGACGTGGTTTAATTTAAGTTCAACCTACTGAATATTAATAGAGGGGAACGAATGCCCGAGTTGGGGGCGGTGCAGAATGTGTGGGCCTTTCTGCTTCTCTATTTAAGCTTCTCTCCCCACAAAGGTTTGTGTTGATGAGGGGAGGGGTTTGGAAAAATAAAGCCAGTTTGTGTGTTTGAAGGAGGGGATGCTGTTTGACTCTTCTCATGGACTAAAAATCATTGTAAAAATTGGTGGCAGGGCTTTGTTCCGTTGGGGAGAGGAGAGGCAGCCCGCACTGGCTTGCCTGATGTTCTCGTAATGGCTCTTCTGCCCCATGGCGTCGGGATCCGTCTTGCTGACCTGGCTCTCCTGGATTGGCAGGTGGTACGACTTGGATGAAAACCTTCAAAATGAAATAGGGTAGCCAGCGCACTGGAGATGTGAAGGGTGGGGGTGTGCAGAGAAGAAAAAGCCCAAGTTTATCCAACCACATAGACTGTCTCACTGAAAATAAATGAACACTTTCTCCGTGCTGATGTACAGGCTGGGGTACTCAAATTGAAACAGTCAGTCATATGCAAAACAAGTCAGTCTCGCCCCCTGAAAAGGCTGGAAACAGCTGACATCCTTCAGTTCATAGAATGGGCAAGCAGCATCTTTGCGTGTCCCCCGTTTTCCTGATCTGGAAAGTGAATGACAACCCATCCCTCCCCTAGTTCGGTTGATAGACTTTGTTAATCCTTGAAATGTGGGAAACTTTGGTGTTCTTTCAAGATATCAGTCTGATGAGGGCATGGGACAATGGACTCAGTACTTTGATTCTTTTTTAATGGAGCTTAGTCTTGCCATAGCATTTCAGAGCATTCTCTTCCTCAGCCTGACATTGAGCTCCCATACAGTCAATTAAAATTGCCCCTTTTCATGTAAAATTTCATAATTCAGTTTCCTTGAATTTGTGCTTGGGCAGGTTTTTTGTTGTTGTTGAGAAGAGAAACATTAAATCCTTGTTCTATATGATGTCTCTAAGATGGCTGTTGTTCAGTCGCTCAGTCGTATCCAATTGTTTGTGACCCCATGGACTGCAGCGCGCCAGGCTTACCTGTCCTTCCCTGTCTCCTGGAGCTTGCTCAAACTCATGTGCATTGGGTTGGTGATGCTATCTGACTGTCTTATCCTCTGCTGCCCTCTTCTCCTTTTGCCTTCAAATCTTTCCCAGCATCAGGGTCTTTTCCGGTGAGTCATATGAACACTTCTTTCCCCTCCCCATTATTTTACTTTTTAACCATATTTACCATTAGCAGACTTAACATAGCTTTGTGGTTAAGTATTGTAAGCAGCCCTCTTCCCCTTCACAAAAGTGATGATCAGAGGTGGAAGAATGAATGCCCCAGCGGAACTTTGGGTTTGGGTGTCTTACTGTGAGTTGTTACGACAGTACAAACATAGTCAGTTTCCTGGGATCTAGTGCAGGCTTCCCCAAAGCTGTACAGTGTCTTAGAGCAACTAGGTCTCTTGCTGACTGACTCTTGCTTCCCCATGCAGTAGTGGATCTCAGAATGTGGTCCCCAGAGCAGCCAAAGCAGACAGCATCTTCTGGTGTTAAAAGAGCATGTTAGAAGGGGGCCCTGTGCTTGAACCTCCAGGTGATTTTAACTAGCGCTCCAGCGTGGGGGTCACCGCTCTTCACAGTCTACTGAGGTTCTCCTTATCACTGAACAGCTGAACTTTTCTCTGCTTTACTCATTCCTTCACTCATTCATGCATGGGCTGCCTGCTCCCTCAGCAGACCCTTGAGACCTTGCTGTGCACCAGAGGGGAGAGCAAGTGCTTGTTCCCCGATTTCACCCAGCAGCGCCTCCTTCCTGTCTCCTCCGTGTTCAAACATAGCTTCAAACGACCACCTCTTCTTCCTCCTGCGCCACCAGCACCGCCACTGCCTTGGCTTTTGTGTTTAGGTGATTGCAGATACCAGCTGCGCTCTCTTCGCTTTGCCGTCGGCAGGTTTGCGTGCTCCAGTGATCCATCCTCACTGCCCTCCCCTCTGGCGTGCCCTGCAAGTTCAGGGCTGCATGCTGCTAACTGACACACCCAGGTATATCTCCTGTCACTACTAGAATTTAGATTTGCTGGATTATGCGTCTATCCCCAGTGCCCTGGCATATATATGGTAGGTGTGCAGAAAATAGTTATATTTCCTTCCTCCTTTCCTGCTTTATTCTCCTTAAAGTCCTTTTGTCCTATTGAAAAAATGTGAATTCAACCAGGAATACACTTTTATTTTAGAGAGATATGTCCCTTAAATGTTAATTTCATGTATGCTTCCTTAACAAGAGTTTTTATTTCATGTTCAGCATCCTTTTCAGTGTGGTTGTTCATCCATTGGCTTATGTTCTGTCCCTGGGCTAGTTTGCTAATCTGTGTGTATGAGTGTGCTTGTGTCCTCCTGCTGTCTGGGTGGGCTGTTGTGTGGTCATGTTAACACGTCTGGCGGGGAGGGGGGACCAACTTCAACCCGTTGCATTTCTGCAGGGCTCTCATTCAGTGCTGATCATAGAGATGTTATTTCAACCACATATGTAGTGTTAGTTTTTAGAGCTGCTTTAGAAAATCTTAAAGAAGCGGGTAAGACTAATTTAAATGTGTTTGATGTAACCTAATAATTTGTCCAGAACACTTTTAGAATTAATATGAAATTATTTTAGAAATGTTAGTTATAGTGAGTTTTAAATGTGGTTAAATAAAAATAATCATTCATCCTCTTACCCACATCAGCTATATTTCAAACGCTCAGCAGCACCGTGTGACTGGTGGTTACTCTAATGAATAGCACTGCTCTCATCTTTGAAATGTTGGCCACACTTCAACCCTCAGACCCATAGATTTCCCTCCAGTTATGTCTCCTGTTTGCGTCACGGTGCACACTCCCCACATTTTTCTCCTTCTCTGGGAAGTTGTCTGTGTTTTCATTTCCATATTGTAGTCATGACTCCCAGAGCCCCAAGTCTAAGTGACAGCCATGGGATTTTATTTACTGCATTGTATTAGATTTCCAACCTTATGTTATTATTCATACTCTGAAATGATGTAAAAACAGATAACTGGGGAAATGCATAAGCAGGCCAGGTCCCAGGGTTTTGTTGCAGTATACTGCTTTCTGTCTGAAAATCCGACTCAGTGTGTGGAGTATAGTGTTTATGGAGACTAATAGGAACCACTCTTTAAATGCTTCAGCTAAAAAGGGATTTAATACAGGGACATAAATGCTTACAAACTTGCTGAAAGTGTTGGGAGAACAAAAGACTCCTGCCCTTTTGGCTTTATATAAAAGCCAAACCCTGTGGCTGTGAGAATGTAGGCACTGTGTTAGCATTTCTGCTGATGCCCAGAGGCTGGTGACTAGGCAGTGAAACTGGGGGCCAGTGGCTGTGGACAGTTGGGCGGGTACAAGCCTCCCATTGGTAGAAACTAAATTGTGTCCAGAACCCTGGATTGGATGGAAGGATGTCTGAGCTCTGGAAGGACCAGGCTTTTATTCAGCTGTTACCCATTAGTGTGACCTGGCTGCTGAACGACTTCCATATCACTTGGTGCAGGCCCTTGTCCAGCTCGGGTTGCTAGAAGCACACCCTGGGGCCCTGAGACCCCCTCTTCAGCATGGCACCATGTATGCTGTCGTGGAGAATCTTTGTCCTTTGGGACGGTCAGAGTCAAACATGGCGACTCTGATGGGAAGGATTGCTATGAAGAGAAAGTTGTCCAGTCAGATTTCTCGGTCAGATTTCTCGTTAAGAACCGATAGATGGCTACAAAGCAATGATTGATGCTTTTTCTTGGGTGGTAGTTACTGTTTCCTGAAGGCAATTCCAAAAAGGGTTTTAGTGTTTTCTGGAGTAAATATGTGGTCCTGGAAGGATAACTAGTTTGAATTGGTAATATGTGAAGTACTTTTCTTTCCCCAGTCCTCAAAGATGCTGATGTACTTACGTCTACCTGCCTTGGTAGGCGGGTTCTTTACCACTAGCGCCACCTGGGAAGCCCAGTTGATGTACTTTAGAAAGAACCCTGTAGTATATTACTACGATAATACTTTTCTGCTTGAATTGCTTACTGTTGGCGTTATTTCTTTGGCAGGCACTCCAGTCTTGTGTAAGGTCAAAAGTAGGATGAGGCGGGGCTTCTCCCTTCCCCTCTCAGGGGATCCACACCTCCTGGTTCTCTCCTGTTGAGTTTCTTGTCTGCCCTCATCGGCCACTGTGTAGGGTTAAACTGTGGTAAAGTGCTGCTTCCTTATGTCATGTATTTAAGTGTTTGTCCCCTTTTTTCACCTGTAGGGCTCCTTGGTAATGGCCAGTCTAAGGGATTAGGACCAGCATCAGAACAGTCAGAGAATGAGAAGGACGATGCATCCCAAGTGTCCTCGACTAGCAACGATGTTAGTTCTTCAGATTTTGAAGAAGGGCCGTCGAGGAAAAGGTTAGTACCCAAGGCTGAACATATTCGTGCCTTAAACCAGGGACTTCAAACTAGGTGCCAGTTTAAGTGGGAACAAACTTGGGCCCACTCACCCAATCTCCTAATTTTTTTCACAGAGGAGCCAGAATTCTGAATTTTTGTATCAAATACCCTGGTTTCTAAACATTGTCCACTAATTATCATAAAAGATGAGTAAAACACACAAAAAATTGTATGAGCCAAACAAAACAAGTTCCTGCTGTAAAAATTGTCCAGAGAGTTGCCAGTTTGTAATTCCTGCCTCTGACGTTCATTTTGATTGGTTTTCATTGGTTGTAATCCTGAGTATATTAGATGGTGTTTTGCCACTACTACAGAGGTGTGAATATGAAGATTTAAATGTGGTGTTTCTAAAAAAAAATTTTCCCCTTGTCAGGAAAGCAAAATCCATTTGGTGTTAACCAAATAAGTAGGTGTGAAATCGGTTCATAGAATTAATTTACCAGCAGGTTTTTAATTTTTTTTGTTGTTTTTTTAGTGACTTTCCTAAATAAGCTTAAGATAGCTTGATCAGGAAGTTGGCTATGGTAGTTTGACAAGAGCTGTGGCTTCATGGTCAGACACTGATAGTGACGTTGTATAATAACACTTTTAGTTGAGTGTTTAAAAATCCTTTTTTAGTTATCTGCCTTATTTCGTGTCTCATGTATGATGTGATTCCCCCCCTGCCCCCATTTAGAATTTATATTTCATTTCATTCCATTTCCGTTCTCATACTCAGTGTTTTCCTGGATGACAAGATTAATTACTTGTTCTTAGAATCTGTTTGTTGGAGAGGATGGGAAAAGGGGAGGAAAATAACCCCCGGTCTGGACTTCTTTGTGTACCCTTTCTGTTACAGAGTTATAGTTACTTTTCAGAAACCATCTTGATGTGTGTGTCTAATGAAGAACTGAATTTGGCAGCAAATTCAGGAAAGGACGAGGGTAGCCATGTGTGGATACTTAAAAATCTGTAATAGATCTGCACTTTGGATCTGAAATTGGAGAGCCATTAGCTGCAAGCCTTTGTTTTCCTGTCACGCAGTGTCTTCCTTTAGAAAACTCATGGTATAGAGTCTGCATTAATTTCTACCACCTTTATCTCTTGCTCCTCAGCACTGCATCTTAGAAGGTGTCCTTGGATTTGTTTTTAGTACAGTTAGCAAGCGTGTATAAGAACTGTCTCTGCCAGTGTACTGGACCTTGTATGCTACTCTTTTTAAAGACACTTGGCTGAGGGTCTCAGTGGAAGCCTTTTATGTTTCAAATGCTCTGCGACAGACTCGGCCCCAATTTGAAAAGTGCATCATCACAAGAGCAGGGGGTTAAAGGATATGTTTTTTTTTTTTAAAATCACATTCGTAAACATATTGGAGTGTGTAATAATCCTATCCATGTTTCCAAACATGGGTGGGGCCGGGGGGACGGTTGTGTGGCTAGCATCATCTTCATCTGTGTTTGGAGAACAGAATTCTGTGATTGTGGTTGGAAGTGACAGTGACCAGTACTTGAGCTTTGTGGCTGGCCATCACCTTCACTTCTGCTGGGATTGGTCAGCAAGAGGCTATTGGTCATCAAGCTTCATTCTCTTGGGGTGGGGGCGGGGAGCCCTTTGTCCCTGGCTCCGGGTGCCTTTCTCAGATGGTAGTGCTGCCGGCTTCCTCTTTGCACGGGACTGTGGTGCTGTGTGGCAGCTGTGTGCAAATCAGTCAATTAGCTTTAATTCTCCAGGGCACCAGAAAAGAGAAACTTTGTTCTGGGAACTTAGGGAAAACTTAACCCATTGCTAATCTGTTTAATTATTAGCGTGCTGAGTACCTTGTTTTACTGAATTAAGGATTCTTGACAGCATTTTGGGGAGTTACAATCACACTCTGCTAGTGAAATCTACCCAGGGATATAGTATAGATTCAGGTTTGACAGGTTAAGCTATATTCAGAGCTGGTCTGGGGTGGCCTGCCTGGCAGAAGGGAGCTGTGTTGTTTACGAAGGGACAGTGTAGTTAGGGCATAAATGCCCTGTGGTGTTGCAGGGCACACAGCAAATAAAAAATAACTTCTTCTACTTCTGGGCTTTCAAAGAGCTCTTTTGATTACTTGTTGGTATTTAGAATGAACATTCAGTATAAACTATATGGTACATGCCCTGCCTTGTCTGGCAGATAATAGGAACTGGAATCCAAGTTCCTGGAGCTTTGTCAATTACTGTCAGACTTCAGTGCCAACCTTCTTACACATAATATACCTTTTTAAAGAAGTTATGTTGTGTCTGCTGATCCCAAGCCCAGAGTAACTACCTAAATGGTAATTTTGAAATGTTGCTTAAAGCATTGGGCAGATTGTTGACTAGATTCTTCTTTTTACCTCATGTCTAAAATACCCAAAAATACTCATGCAGAGAACATGTTCTATGATGGGCATGTTCTCCATTGACATTTAGACTTTCTGGAGGAGAACACTTGAGTCCTAAAATTCCAGAGTCATGGTTTACGTATTTGTTTTGGAAAAAGCGTTACCTCTCTCTTTAGAATGATATGAATGCTTGCATTTTTTGTTACAATTAATTGCTCTTTTTAGGTAAATGTTTTTAGGGTCATCAGTTAATAATGCCTTTTGTCTTGGTTAGAGCAGGGGAAAGAAAGGGAATTTATGTGTTTGACATTAAGAAAAATTGAAATCTTAAGTGTAGACTATGCCAGCCTCAGTTTAGACCTTGCCCTAGATTTCCAGCCTGCAAGTTGAAGCAATTCCATTTTCTGATTGATGCTTGTAACACGTTTCTTAAGTCTTTAGTCAAAACATCTCATGTGTTTGCACTATTACTTTTCTACTGGAAACCCCTTAAGCTGTGTTTGCTCCTGTGTAGTTGCTGCCATTGGATTTACTTAAGTTGGGGTTTTTTTGGCACATAGAAAGCAGTAGAATCTAGAGTTCCAAAGGACTTATTTTCCTGTATTGAGGCAAAAATAAAAGGAATCTCTTAGTTATTAAAAGGTCATCATCTGAAATTCCTCTTTATGAAAGGAAAAGCCAGCCTCTCTAGAAGGTCTCTGCCTGTTGGATGGGCAGAGCAGCCCAGCTGTTGAAGGTCTGGAGGACTTGGCACTGGGGGGTTCCTGGGTGTTGGTTTTCTGTTTCTTTTGATCATTGTGGTAGGTGAGTTTGATAAATTCTGTTTAAAAATGAACACTGTAATTAGTTCTTACTGTTTAGAATGGAAACATTAGAGAGACTTTCAGCATTTAATCAACCCCTTTTTAATTTGTTGGTGGCCATACCTGGCTCCTTACCTCTGCCACCTTAAATGGCTTCTCCCATTACACTTGATCATCATAACATTTGTGTTTCCTGGAAGAAGTATCTGAATATCTTTTAGAAACCAGAATGGACAGATTTTGTCAGTCAGGTGTGGATGGACTGTGAGAAACTTGGAATAGTACTTATGATCAGGATAGGGGTTGTCTGTGTGGTGGAAAGGTGTACCTCTAAATGATCGTTTCAGGGACGTGTCATGGGAACCTTGTATGTGGCTCAGTGTCTAAGAGTATGCATGGGAGCCACACCACATGACTTCTGGTTCTGTCATCTCTTTGTTACGTGCTCTTGGGCAGGTCTGCAATGTCACTGGGCCTTGGTTTCCTCATTTTTGAGACACCTGTGACGATGGTAACCACTTCATGATGGATTTTGTGTCCTGAACAAGTTGATTCATGAAAAGCTCCCAGGTATATAATAAGGGCTGTGTATGAGATACAGTGCTAGCTGTCATCAGCACCTATGACACGTGAATTGCTGTATGGGGACATGCAGACTCATTGAAGACTTCTCAGATGTGTTAAGAGATAGAGTTTGACTTATGCAAATTGTGATTCATGTCTTTTCTCCATGGCGCCACCATCACCACCATCTGTGGGTTGATGGAAAAGTGTAGGCGTGTGTCCCTCTCTCTCTTTTTTTTTTTTTTTTTTTTATTTTGAAGTTACTGAGTCACAGGAAGGACTGTAATGGTAGAGTGTGAATTTCTTCTGCAAAGCTTGGTGTGACCAGGTATTTGCCTACATAGAGTAGGCATGAGGGGGCCAGACTATAGTTTGTGAAGGTGCTGTCTGGTCTATTCACATGTAAGTCACATGTGAATAGACCAGACAGCCCTTGGGGGTGGTCCCTATTCTTAATACTACTTAATACTAAGATGCCCTGACACACTTCAAAAAGCCAAGTACATAAGAGTCTTATGTAGTTTTTTTTGCAAAAAGTGTGGACCATGCCTCTGCAGGGACAGAAATGTTTTCTTTTTGTTAAAGAGCTGCTGTATTTTAGTTATTTAGGCCTTTGGTAGTGTAAGAGTTACGGAGTTCAAAGACAGCCCTGCTCTAGGAGATTGGATTTTGAATGTGGAGTGTTATTTTAAGGTTGAAGATGTGGTGATGTTTAAGTTTTGGAGATGAATATATGTTCAGGATGATGAGAATTCTCCTAGGCTTTTATTGGGTATTACTTTTATAGCTGAATTGTCAAATTTAAGTTTTCCTTATTTCTGTTCTGAGTTACTGTGTTAACATAAAATACTTTGCTACCTCCAAGTTTAGAAGGAAGATAGACCCAAATGCATAGAATACTTGCTTGGCAGCACTCAGTGTAAGAAATAGGAGTTACTCAGTGTGACCCTCAGTAAGAATTAGAATTTTCAAAGCCTTGATAGTTTTTACATATTTGTTGAACAGAATGCACTAGTAGTATAGTTTAATGTCAAATGCACTATTGAATTCAGACCTATCTTTGACTGAAACATATTTTCTATTTACAGGAAGTAGAAAAGGGGCAAAATTGAGGAACTGATTATTATGTGGCACCTTTAATAACCACAGAAAATAATCTGTAGATTTAAATAAATGTAAATAATGTAAATGGAGCCGGGTCTAGCCTGCTTGCCTGCACAGTTTACCCACACAGTTCTCATTTCTGGTGCTCCTCTTCCCTTCCTATTGATCTAAATGGCTTTTTGTTATCATTTTCCGTTGGGTTCTGGTTGTAGGGCTTTAACATTTCTAATTTCTGCTGGTGTGGGATGAATCTTTCAGGTTTTTTTATGTCTGATATGGTCTTTCTTTCACCCTCACTTTTTAAAAATCTTTTTACTGGGGTTGTAGAATCGCATGCAGTTGTAAGAAATTCTCATTCATTTTTGGAAGGTATTTTTGCTGGGTATAAAATTGTAGGTCAATAGTTCCTCCTCCTCCCCTCCCCTGTGGAATTTGTTGAAGGTACAGCTCCACCATCTCCTGGCTTGTAGTGAGTGTCCAGCAAGAAACCTACTTCTAAAGATTTTTTGTTTGTTTATTTTAATCTATCATGTAATTGGAGAAGGAAATGGCAACCCACTCCAGTATTCTTGCCTGGAAAATCCCATGGACAGAGGAGCCTGGTGGGTTACAGTCCATGGGGTTACAAAGAGTCAGACATGACTGAACACGCACACACCATCACACAGTATGCCTTCATGTAGTTTTCTTTGATTCTTGTGTTTGAGGTTCATGGAGGTTCTCAGTTCTGTAGACGTCATCAGTTTTGGAGAAGATTCTAGTAGCTACAGTTTGCACACGTGTTCCCTGGCTGGGATCTCGGGTGCACGTGTATCCAGGCACTCCAGGTTGTTTTCACAGCTCATGGGTGCTCTGTTCATTTTATCCCAGTCTTTTTCTCTGTGTATTTCATTTTAGATAATTTTGGTCTAAAATCTGCAGACGTGTATTTTTCACCACAGACATTGTTGTCTTTTTAATTGTCTTTATTGTCTCTCCTGATATAGCTTAATCTTTTCTCTACCTTCTTAAAACATAGGAAATGGAGTTATAATAGATGTTATTAGTGTCTTTGTCTGCTAATCTGTCATCTGTGTCACTTAGGGGTCAGTTTGGCTTAATTGATGTCCCTCCACTCAATGCAGGTCATGTCCTCCTGCTGTTTTGCTTGCCCTGTGGCTCCTTGTTGGATGCCAGGCATCATGAGTTGTCGTCTTCTTTTGGGTTCTGGGTATATTAGTGTGTCTCTGACCCTTCTCAAGCATTGCTCTAGGGTATGATTAGGTTACCAGGAAACTTTGAGCCTTTTATGCTTTGTTAGGTAGGGCCAGAGAGCAGTATTTGGTATAGGGATAAGTTTTCCCAACTGCTCAGGGAGAACCCTGTGTTATGTGTACCATTTTGGCAAAGCATGGTTGTCAGCCCTGTGTGGGGTTTGGAGAGTGCTCCCTGTGGTCCTTTCTCGTGGTACTTTTCCTTGGGTACTTCCCGCACATGAGTTTTCACTAGGCCTCAGCAAGTGCTTGAGGAGGGTCCTCAGCAGGTTCCAGAGTTTCCTGTCTGGCTTTGGCTTCCTCAGTGCTCCACCCTGAACATTTGTTCCTCCCCGAAGTCTCAGTTCCTTCTCCCCAACTCGGGGATTCCTCTGGATTCTTCTTGCATTCCCCTCCATGTGCTCTGGCCTGAAAATTGTCTCTGGGCAGTCGTTTGTGTCTCAGGAACCACAGGGTTTTGTTGTGTGATGCCCATTGTCTCGTGTGGATTTTCACTTCTTCAGGCCAGGGGGGATTCCTGTCCCTATCGCTCTGTCTTGGCCAGAAGCAGAAGTTCCTATCTGTTCTTTGAATGTTGACTGAGAGAAGCAGCACAGGAAATGTAACCACCATGTTTGCACTTTGTCTTAGTCACAGTCACAACCTTATGCTTAATTAGTCATCAAAAAAGAAAAAAAGTGAATTGCATAAGTAGGCCCTGATACAATCAAAGGGAAGATTTCAAAATAAAGAAGCAGTTGACTTATAAATAGAAAATCTCACTCCATCCAGAGCATGTTGGTAGTAGAAATTCATCGGAGGCCCTAACTGGCTTGTTGGTAGTAGAAAATCATCTGAGGCCCTAACTGGCTTCTGTTTCAAGTGACTGTTCCGGATAAATCCATGATGACTTTGTGATGATAGTGGGCCCTTCCTCCATCCCTCTGAAGGTTATGCTTTTCACCTGGTTGTTGGGTTTAAGAGGCAAAGGGGGTGGTGCCTGCTCAGGGCATTCCTTCTCTTTTCCTGCTGTTCAAGCTTGGAGGGGAGATTGCATCTCTCAGCTCTGCATACCCTGATTAAGTGGCCACCAAGGCGAACCTGAAGGTCGGTGACTCCAATGGAATGGTGGAGAGCTGCAGGAGCCAGGGTTCTGACTGTCCACTGCAGGATGGCATGTGCTGTCAACACTGCGTGTACGCCGCCCCCACCCCATCATGATTAGGTTCATTCTTCCCTGTAGCAGCATCCCCAGGCTTTGTTCAGACCTCTCCGATCCCACTCAGGATACTGGCAGGCTGTTCAGGAGTACTGTCCTGCGTCCTCCTCGGTGACATGGGGCCTGGCCCTGGTGTCTGAGGAACCGTGGAAACTATTTTAATAATCAATATAATGTCTGACTGGTTTTGCACATGACATCATTCATGGAGGTTTATGGGATTTCCTGTTGCCTCTTCCTCTCTTGGAATTTTAACTGGCAGATTGTTACCTGTGTGGTGTGATTTGGGGTTTCAGAACAATCTTTTACGTTGCTTTGGTTTACAAGAAGCAGACCCTTTTCCCATTTAATGAAGCGTCTTGTGGAGTCCACCCGTGTGTTGCTTGTCCCACGTTAGGTCCTCTTGACTATGCACATGACTAGTGTCCAAAAAGAGTGTAAACAGTCCGTGGAATTCTCCAGGCCAGAAGCTGGAGCGGGCAGCTGTTCTGTTCTTCAGCGGGTCTTCCCAACTCAGGGATTGAACCCAGGTCTCCCGCACTGCAGGTGGATTCTTTACCAGTGGAGCTACAAGGGAAGGCCAAAAAACATGGAACGCTTCACAGATTTGCATGTTATCTTTGCGCAGGGGCCATGCTGATCTTCTCTGCATCGTTCCGATTTTAGTATATGTGTTGCCAAAGAGAGCTATCAGGGAAGTCCCTCGCCACACACTTTATGGAGATGCAGCCCAGATCAGCAGGAGGATCTGGGTGGCTGGGGAGGTGTGGTGGAGCACAGTTGTTGGAGGAGGCAGCAGGTAGAGCTTGGAGGAATCTGGAACTGGGTGGGGACTGAGGTTCCTTGGTGACTGAGCAACCTTGGGCTCTTGTTTTCCAGGACCCTTCTGTGGAACGTGCATGGATTTGTTTGGCCTAGCTGGCAGGGTGGGTTGCAGGTTCCCTTTGGAATGTTTTCTTTGCACCCTCTACCCTGTGCTTCTAGTAGAGGCACACTCGTGCCACCCAGACCAGGGTAAGCAGGGCTGAAGGTGCCCTGTGTGCTTTACTGCCCCCTGGCCTGAGCCCCTGTGTGTTCTCCTTGGTCGGAGAAGGGGGAGGCAGGAGCTGGAGGAAGGGTGTCATTTCTGATCCCCAGCTGACTCTCACTGGCCTGGTTTTCTTAGGGCCATGGTCGGGAGGCCTGGGAAGTCGGGAGTGGAGGAGAGTGTCCCAGGGCTCCTGGCAGTTGTGTTTGCGTGGCATGGTGCTGCCGTCCTTCTCTGGGCTCCCTGTCCTCAGATGCAGGGAGCCTCCTACCTGCTTTCTCCAGCCCATCCTCTCCTGGGAGAACCTTTCTGCCGCTTCTCTCTGTTTTCCCCTTTCTGGCCCTGTGGACACGTGGCTTTAGCCTCCTGACCCCGACTCCTGACTTCACCCCTGGCCCAGCACTGTTCCTAGGTGTATTCCAGCACCATGGCTCTCAAATTCCACAAGGCCACCAACCCCAGGACCAGAAAGCAGCCTCCCAAGGCCTTGGTGTCTGTGAGATTTTCTAACCTCTTGGAGTGATGCAGAGTCCCTGGATAGCACGTAAATATGTGGAACTGTTGTGGATGCATGCCTGATGGCAAGTGACACCCCTTGATCTTATCAAGTGCCAGCTGGGTGGGAGACATCACTAATTGATCCTCTCAGTTTAGATGGTTTAAGGTGAGACGTGTTTTTTTTCTGGCATGATCTTTTAACTAGACCTTTGATTCAAAATAGGAAGAAGAATTTTTTAGAATAGACTGGCAGCTCAGTCCCCTTGGAGAACCTTTCTGTTGCTTACCCCAATTTTTCTTAACTCTCCATGGTAGAGACAGTCTTCCAAAAGAATTGGCCCTTAGCAGGGCAGCAGTGACAGGTATTTATGTGGCACTTGCGGTGTGCTGGCCACTATTCTAAATACTCTAAATTGTTTCCATGTATTAGTCCATTTGATTCTCACAGCAGTTCCTTTTGATGGGTCTTTGACCCTGATTTCCATGTTATGAATGAGAAAACCAAGGCACAGCGAAGGGCTCGGGTGTGCTCTGCTAAGAGGTGAAGCTCCCAGGTTATTTCAGGATCCAGTCGATGGTTTCTAAACCTTGAGGGGAGTAGTAAAGAGCCCGCTTGGACTGCTGCTGCTGAAGAGAGGTAGACGAGCTCTGCTTTCAAAATACTTGGAGAGGCCGGAGGATGCTGTGTATGTTAGTCACTCAGTCGTGTCTGACTCTTTGAGACCCTGTGGGCTGTAGCCCGCCATGCGCTTCTGTCCATGGGATTCTCCAGGCAAGAATACTGGAGTGGGTTGCCGTTTCCTTCTGCAGGGACCTTCCTGACTCAGGGACTGAACCCAGGTCTCCAGCATGGCAGGCAGATTCTTTACCGTCTGAGCCACCAGGGAAGGATTCTGAGGGCTGGGCAAAGTGATGCCTTTTTAACCCTCAGAGGAGTGGGAATCTCAGGGAAGCAGGGGCCAGAAGCACTCATTTCTTCAAGGTTCCAGTTGTTGCCAGGTCACAGGTGGATCTCAGAGATGGTAGATTCAGCCTTATTTTCTGCTGCAGGAAATCTCCACTCCGGAGAGAAGCAGCAGATCATTTCAAATGCAGCATGTGGAGCACTGTGGAAGACATGATGTCTGTGGGACACTACGGGGTGTCTAGGGGAGTTGGGCCAACCTACAGCAAGGTGACACGAACACTTAGTTTTTCCTTCTGTAGACTCTTCACTCTTTTAGGCTGTTGATAGACCTTGTGGGGCAGCCCTGTAACTTCCAGACAGAGGGTGTCTGGAGCCAGCTTCTTGGCCGAGATCACAGGGAGAGACAGTCCCAGTGCCCTGAGGGCAGTCAACCCCCAGCTGATGTGGTGGCGGGGCATCCATTCCGCGCCAAGCATGCTGGATGGAGGGCTGCGTGCTGGCGGAACAGACCTGCGGAGCAGGGTGAGGCTGAGCCTTGAGGCCTCCTGGGGTCTCTGTGCTCTGTAGCAGGCTGCTTCTGGAAGGCCTGACATTGACCAGAGGGCTGGAGGGGGCAGGATGTATTTACTAACTCTTCTGTGCTAACGCTTCCTAAGGTTTCTATACTCACACGTTTGAGAGAAGAGGTTGGTATTCTGAGGGGGCCCCTGTGGTTGTAGGGGTAAACTATCAGGCCCCAGTCCAGTTTTTCTGTCTTACAGATGCCTCAGGATTGCCACTATCATAGCAGATCTAAGCAGTCACCTGTACTGAGAGTGGGGTGCACCCCACACCCCACCCCGCCTTTCCCGGGCCTGCAGAGAGGATGCAGTGGGCTGAGGGTGGGTGGGCTTCGCCTTGGACCAGCCTAGGGAGGCATCCTTGCCCTTGTAACAACTCAGGTGTTTCTTTGAATTAAACATGGTGATGTATCGTGGTAATGTAAGTGGGTGCCTGCTGAGCTTTGAGCTCTGGTCTCCTCATCCCTCTAAGCCAGGATGTGCTGAGAGACGGGGAACGCACGTTAGCTGGGTGCAGGTTGAACAACAGCGTTGTCTTCTCTCGATGAGAGGAGGGAGCCCATGGCCTCGCTGTCCTCACCGCCTCAGGGCATCTTGCCAACCCACAGGTGGAACCCAGGTCTCCTGTGTTGCAGGCGGGTTCTTGACCACTGAGCCGTCAGGGAAGCCCTGGTAAATGCAAAACAAACCCCAATGGCAATCGCTTTCTTGTTTTGAACCAACGGAAGAATTTACTTAAACCTAAGAGGGTCTTGGCTGATCAGAAAGGGAGTTGGAGGTATCTGAAAGATACTGCTGTTTTTTCTGGTTTTCATTAGGAGACTATTAGAATAAATTAACCCACTCCAGTGTTCTTGCCTGGAGAATCCCAGGGACAGGGAAGCCTGGTGGGCTGCCGTCTCTGGGGTCGCACAGAGTCGGACACGACTGAAGCAACTTAGCAGCAGTAGCAGCAGAATAAGTTTATGTTGGCTCCATCCTTTCTTTTAAAGTGATGATGGAATTTCCACTTTGAAGCGTATGTTAAAGCACCATATTTCTGGCCTGGGTAATTTGGGGTGGGGTAGCGTTTTGCATTTGGAGTAAGCAACACAGTGTGGAAATGTAAAGCAGGGAGAGGTACAGCTTTCTGGCAAGGTGCAGTTTATTTTCAAATTTATTGTTAATTCTAACCTTCCTGGGGGGAAGCGAGTGGCGACCCACTCCAGTATCCTTGTGTAGAAAATCCCATGAACAGAGGAGCCTGGAGGGCTACCATCTATGGGGTTACAAAAAGAGTCAGACATGACTTAGCACACATGCAAATGCTAACTACCTTCCTGGAATTGTGTATTAAGCTTTTTTATTTGTGAAACTGGACCCCTCTTTGCTTAACTCATTATTTTTCCTGCTAGAGAGGCATTCAGTGTAGAGGCGTCTTTGTAGGTGCTTAGTTCTTGTGCATGAGCGCGTTCCTCTCTCCTAAGAGGTCAGTTCACGTGGACTTCAGTGTCAAGGAAGGAATGGGGGCACGGAGGCTTCCCCAGAACGTGTGTGTCCTTTGCAGGGTTAGAGATGGACAAGACCCCTTTGGTTTAATTGGTCATTAGTTGTTGCCCAGGACAGATTATTAGGTACTTGTGGGAAGGGGCAGCTGCTCCCAGAATTTTTTTGAGGTTCCTGGTAAGCACACAGGTTTCTGCCGAATTTATGTGTTTTAAGAAAAATGGTAGCACTTCATTTGAGGCAGTTTTATTTTGGCTGTGGCCATTTCCTCAGAGATCTGATTGCTCGGATATCACTTCCACCTCCCATGCAAATGCTGGTTTAGCATGCTTTGTGGTTGCCACGGAAACTGGGTACCAGTTTCCTTCCTTCCTCTTCTAGGGATGCTCTTCCACCTATTTTCAATAGGAATATCTCTGTCACGTGCTTTTGTCCTCCTTGCCTTTTATTACCCCCAAAGGGCAAATATAAACATGCCCCTGATCTTTTCAGTGGTATCTGACCCTCCCAGAAACGTGTTATCAGTTCATAAGTCGTCCTTGATGAAATTGAGAGCAAGCACGGAGACGCTGCTTCCAGACGTCTCACGTGAAAGGCACTAGGTGCTGGGTTTGGAGCCACCTCGTTTGCAAAGGGGGTGACAGCCATTAGTGTCACTTGTGGTTCACACGTGAGTGCTTGTGCAGGGGTTGTCAGACACGGCTTTTTATGCAGAATGGTCCTTGATGTCAGCACCTTACTTGGCTGCTTAGCAGCTCAGTTAAAAGCAGTGCACATTGTTGCGACTGAGATGAGAATAGCCTGTTCTTGTCACCCCCACCCTACAGTTCCCCTCCTTCCCTTCATTTGGAGAGTGAAATCGACTGGGTAGAGGGATGCTTGGCTGGAGGGATTCTCAAATACAGACCAAGGAGGGAAGACAGCAGTTTCAGTGACTTGTCAGCAGCAAGCTTTTGGTTTGTTTCTGCTATGAGAAATTCAGAAATTTAAAGAAGAGATCATAATAATAGATGGGGCTTTACTCCCTGGAATTAGGTAAATACAGGGCAAGAAATTACGCTCAGGTGCGTTGATCTGGAAACAGAATCTTTCCAGAGTGTAAGCCTCCTCAAATGACTTGAGAGCTTCTCCCACTAGCTCACAGCCCATCCCGGAGGATGAGTGTGGGCTCAGCAGTGTCCGTCTGAGGTGGTGTTTGGGTGGGGGTTGGGATGGGCACTGGGTGATCATTGATGTGTTCCTGCGCTCACTTGACGTTCAAGTGACTTTCATAGGGTTTGGCCCTCGGCTCCCTCACAGATGGGCCCGTCCTTGTTTATCTTTGTGTCCTCTATGTATCCCCAGTGGCTGGCGGAGTGTCTGGTATGTTTGTCTGTTTTTGCGAAGGTAAACACATTCTTAAGAGTAGCCAAATAGAGTGTATGGAAAGGGAGTCTTCCTAAAGGAGTCGTTCTGTTCGGGGAGCATATTTTCCTCTCTGGATCATCCAGATCTTTCATGTCCTCTCGGCGTATTGGAAGGTAGGTGTGTGTACTTGTGTGTCTGTCTCTGTGTTGTGTGTGTCTGAAGTGTTGCCCATGTGTATTTGTTTGAAAGGGTTGGGAAAGACTAGAGCACACGACACTGGTTTGTGGTATAGAAGACTTATCTTCTGTCCCCTTCCAGCTTGTTTCTCATCCCTTCTTGTTGCTCCTCTGGTTCCGTAACGTCTCTTGGGTCCAAAATTCTACACCCGTCTATACAGAAACTGGACTGTTGCTTGTAAAAATGACTCCTCGGGGCCTCTCTTGTGACCTCTGATGAGGATATAAGCAAGTGCCTTAACTTCTGCTTTCATGGCAGGTTCTCAGATTACTGCAGTATTTTGGTGACTGCATTTATGCCAGCAGTTGTTACTTGGTGATGCCAAGTGAAGGGGCAAAAATGCCATCCTGTCTGTAGGCCCTGAGGCTGTAGCTCAGTGTTGACTTCTGTTTCCTAACATCTTTAGTATTTTAAGATACTTCACTGGATCGTCGAATTCCATGATGGCAAACATTCTCTCAATGATGGTGGTAAATATCCTTGGCTTTTCCTTACCTGTTATCCTCTCCAGTCTTGGCTTTCCCAGAGGTCGAAGACTTGACTTTATGTCTGTCTGTGTTCTTGAAGTGGAGTTTTTGAAGAAAATTTACTCTGTAAAGGTTGAATAGTGCATATAATCACTTTATAGAAAGCTTCAATTACATGGAGTTGGCATTAATGTTAATTCCTGGTGTTTACCATTTATAAAATGTAGAGAGACTGAAAACAAAAGGAAAGCAAGAGCCAGGTCTTAAAAGTGAATCTTTGTCCTGTTGCTCATACTTGGTTTCAGACATATCTGGAGACGAATGGAGAACTTTTTGAGATGTTGCTTCTTTCACAGGAAGTACTTTTTCATAGCATATTCTTTGTGGAGTATATAACAGTATAATAGGCAGCTGCTTTACTGAGTCAAGTAAATTGTTCTCTGATAATATAACTAAAAAATAACATGAAGCAGGCATTGGCTCTGATGTTTTCTGGTGTAAATCCATTTAGTGGTTATTGGTGGTTATCTCGTGGGAAGGCCATTTTTGTCATTGCCTGCTTATCTGCCAGTGACAGGGTTCCTGGGCCTTCTTTCTGAGCCAGAGCCCACTGTGGCTGCTGGAGCCTCTCAGGAAAGGAATGGTCTGTAGAGGGTGCTTCAAGTAACCATGGGCACGATTCAGGCCAGTCTTGTGGGGAGGGGGGTACTTGATGATTACCGTATGCTGTATTCATTAACTCACACGTTGTTTTTCCCCCTGTTGTCCTGGAACTGTGCATGATGGGAATCTAGCAGTTTTTAAATGTATGCTGTTTTCAGTCCTTTTTTCTCTAGAACATAATTGCAAATTTGTTCAGCCTGTTCCTCTGCCCCCAAGAACCGCATTGGCATCCATTGTGACAGCCTGCAGACCGTTGGCACTGTAGTCGGCTTGCTCTTCTGGCAAATGCCGTTGTGTAATGCGGACTGGCACTTGGCCCTTCTGGAGCTTGTAGTTATTCCCCTTTGGAGGGGTTGGAGCTCTTTGGCTGTAACGTCTCCCCTGATTCTTCATTTCTCAGGCCTCCTGCCGTCCAGTTTCATGGAACAAGGCCGGGGTAAATAGAGCCCTTCTGGATCATCTGAATGTCAGATCATCCTGGGCCATAGATGAAAAATCTAAGGCTTAGGAAGGACTAGGCACTGGGAATCCTCACGGTGAGAATGTCTAGTAATGCTTGCATTGATTTAGAAGCGACTCAAAATGTCCATTGATCTTGCCCACACAGCCGGATTCTCTGCGTCTCCTGAAAGGTACCCTCCTTCCCTGAGTTCCGGCTCTTGTTGAAGCGAGAGGAGGGTGAGGTCGTGCAGCTTTCTCTCGGTGCTGGAGGCCTCTGTGTTCTGAAGGTCGTGGCAAGTGATGCCAGCGAGCACGGGGAAGGCGTGCTCATACCTGCCTTCTCTGGGGCCCTTTCCATCACTGCCGCCGCCTCTACGCCTACTATCTGTGGGGCAAACAAGTGCTTTCCCATGTTGTTCAGATGTCTTTGCTCAAGCCTCAGATGGGCATGCATGCTTAGTTGCTCAGTCATGTTCCACTCCTTGCAACCCCATGGACTATAGCCTGCCAGGCTTCTCTGTCCATGGGATTTTTCAGGGAAGAATACTGGAGTGGATTGCCATTTCCTCCTCCAGGGAATCTTCCTGACCCAGGGATTGAACCCACCTGCATTGCAGGTGAATTCTTTACCTGTTGAGCCATTGGGGAAGCCCTCTCAGATGAGCAGGACACACTTCAGTAGGTTGGCAGTTTGAGAATAGATACTTGCTCTTGCCCATCTTCATCACTCTGCTGTATTTGCCCAGACAGATACTTTAAAATTCATACTTAAAACAATGAAATTTTACACAAAGGAGGTATTGAAAACGGGAAAACGGCCCGTATAATTTTCTTTTTCACTGAAGCAATGTGAGAAATGAAGGGACTTAGAGATGTCAGTCTGGAGAGTGACACCCATGGGTTTCCCAGAGAGGTTCTGTCTCCATTGTTGATCCTTAATCTAGGAACCTAGAAACTGCTTTTGTTGAAAGCCCCTTGAGCCAGTAGCCACACATGCCAGAGGGAAGGGACACACTTCTCTTAGCAAATAAAAGCAGTCAGGAGCCTGTTCCCAGGCACGCCTGGCTAAGTAGGCAGGCCAAGCCCGCTGAGAGCAGCGCCCATTGATGGTGCCACCTTTGAATGTAGAGTTTATCAAAGAGTGAGAAGACATATCCAGAATTAAAATCACTTTGGACTCAATCTGATCTTGTTCATTTAAAATAGGAAGTAGATCTTCGACACCAGTTGCCTCACCATTTAAACGGGCCTCCGTGTCCAGTACCACCGACAGGACTCCCCTGTAGCATGGTGCAGTGGAGACAGCCGAGGTGTAGAAACAATGGAGGTACTTGCTAGTGTGCTGTTGACAGCCACCTCAAGTCTCTGCGCCTCCCTTTGATTGTCTGATCAGTGGTGACCACAGGACCTTACAGGGCTGGCTGTGACCCACCCGAGTGTGTAGAGAACCCCTGCAGGACTTGTTGAAACACAGCTTGTGGAGTGTCTCACTCCTCCCCCACCAGGTTCTGATTCCATTGGTCTGAGGTTTTGCATTTCTAATGAGTTCGCAGGTGATTCTCCTGCTGCTGGCCGGTGGATCAGTCCGATAGCCGCTGGACTAAGTGCTTTCCATGGTTTAAAGCTCCGGGCATATTGCTGTCCTTCACCAAATACTAAAGAACTGTTCTCTGTGGAGTCACTGTGTGAAAGGCCAGAAGTGATGCCCACGATTCAGAATCTGGGAGCCGTTAGCTGTCATTAGGTAGGTTCAGCCTTTGCTCCCAAAAGACTTGATCTCTCAGCCGTATTCTCCCCTGGTCTCCACTTGATAGTTTGTGTGACTCCTTTAGGTAAGAATTTCAGTGAATCGGAATTTTCTTTCCTTTGGTGATCATCTTCTTGTTTTCTGCTTTGGGTTCACCTTTGAACAAACCTTTACTCAGCCCCGTGGGTGCAGCGTGGTCCGATTCATCTTTCTGCCCTCTTTTTCCCTTTATAGAAAAAGTTGGGGCTTAGGCACTCTTGCCATGCCTGCTTGAGATGACGGCTTTTGAGGTCTTTGTCTTGATATGTCTCCAGACAGTTCCTTTCTCAGTTTGTTCATCTGCCTTGTGCAGAAACAGAACCGTGATGTCGTTCCTTCCCTTGCGGTTTATTTGAAATTATTTATAGATAGGTCGCTGGCTGCACGCTACCTCTTCCCCACCCCCACCTCTTTTTTTTTTTTTTTTTCTGGTGCAATTTGACTTCCGGTAGTTGTTTCTATGTGGTATGTGTGCCCTACCTGAGGGCATACTGAATGGAAGTGTTTTCCTGCTACCAAAACAGTCACCAAAGTGGACAATGGGCTTCCCTGGTGGCTTAGATGGTAAAGAATCTGCCCATATTGTGGGAGATCCAGGTTCGATCCCTGGGCCAGGAAGATCCCCTGGAGGAAGAGATGGCAACCCACTCCAGTATTCTTGCCTGGGAAATCCCACAGACAGAGGAGCCTCGTGGGCTTCGAAGCCCATAGGGTTGCAAAGAGTTGGACACAACTGAGCCCCAAAACTGCCACCACCCCTGTGTTCCTACAACTGATTTATTCTTTAGTTTCCTACTTAGTATTCACGCATGGCGTCTGGCTGCCAGTCAGACAGCGCGATATCCGTCCCATCCCTGTTCTCGTGATTCTACCAAGCCTTTTCCCCGCAGCCCTTCCAGGGCCTGTGTGTGAATGTGTGTGTGCACGACAGCGGTGGAGTGGGGATGACAATATGTACACACGGAGGTGCCAGCGCACCTCTCGTTCTCGCCCTGATTCCACACGTTCCAGCTTGCACAGGATTTAATTTAATTTATGCCCAGCGGGGGAATCTGCCCGTAAAACACCCACACCTCCATGAGTCTGTCTCCGCCGTTCACTGTGTGCCCAGCAGTTTCTGTGTCTTACAAAACATGTTGTGTTTTAGATCAGAGGAGGAGAGATGACACTAACCAACCCTGTCGCTGTCCCTTGGAGCACAGAATCCATGCTTCTAGTCACGTTTGCCGTGAAAGGCAGTTCTATATCCTGATGTTCTCATTTCCATTTTCTCAGCGGCTTTATCTTTTAAAATGATATTGTTGTGTTTTCCGCTTGCGGGTTTCATTTTGGGAGCGGAGGTGCCTGCAAGCAAGTGTGCAGGAGAGTGGGGTGGAGCCAGAGGGTGGGGTGGAGCCAGAGAGTGGGGTGGAGCCAGAGGGTGGGGTGGAGCAGTTCCCCAGAGGAGATGACTGGGGAGAGGGAATGTCATAGAATTCTTGCAAGGGCAAATAGGGTCAGTTCTCCTCTGTGTTTATTTTAACCACTGTCAAGTGTGGAAAGGAATGCATTGGTTTACAGTCACCATGACAACAGAGGCTCCTTCCCGCTCCCTGCCCCTCAACAGGCAATGAACCCATTCATTTATCCAAGTGCCTCAAAATTCCATTATGTGCATTCCATGGGCTGTTAATTCAAGTATTTTGACAGAATGTTGTTGTGTGTTCGCTAAGAGTATTCAGTAGTGGCTTAATCCTGTTCACGTCACCAAATACTTGTCTTGAGCCACTGTTTCCTCATCTCTCTGGGGGCCATGAGAAGGTGGACGGTCAACAATAGAACAGGGTTCCTCAGCTTTCTGTATCTGGGACGTTTCTTTGACGTTTTGTGGTCTGTCTAAAATTTTTTATTTCTGCTCCATGAATAGATTTGGGTTTGTTTTAATAGAAAAATGCTTGATTTAATACCAAGTTAAATCTTTCATTCGGGCTAGTTTGTTTTACATTTCTGGGATGTTCGGTTACATGTGAATGTTAGTAACTGGGTCCTGTCCTGTCTCCCTCTCCCCACCCCCAACCCCCCGACTTTATTGAGATATAATTGACATATAACCTTGTGCAGAGTTCAAGGTGTACAGCCTGATCTGGTGTATGTATATATCATGGAACGATTACCACAGTAAGGTTAGTGAATTTGTTGCCTCATGCACTTTCATTTTTTAAATGCACTTTTATTGTTTAATATACTTTTTCAAGTATACCATATAGTATTAACTATAGTTGCCATGATGCACATTAGATCACCAGAACTTACTCATCTTATAAATAGAAGTTTTTACCTTGGCGGCCCCCGCCACCCCCAACACACACACACACACACACACACACACACACACACAATCGCCAATCTACTCTTACTTCTCTGAGTTTGGTTTTTTAGATTCCACATGTAAGGATCACACAGTGTTTCTCTCTCTCTGTCTGATTTAGTGTGATACCTTGGGCCACCATCCATGTTGTCCCAAATGGCAGAGCTTCCTTTTTTATGGCTGAATAATATTCCAGCATACTGGTAGCACATGTGTTCTTTATCCATTCGTCCTGTAAATAATGCTGCAGTGATTATGGGGTCGCAGGCATCTCTTTGAGACAGTGACTTCATTTCCTTTGGATAAGTACCCACAAGTGGAAGTGCTGGATCACCTAGTCGTTCTGTTACTTTTTTGAGGACTCTCCGTGTTGTTTTGCCAACTTACAGTGAAGATTGCTCAGTTGTGTCCGACTCTGTGCGGCCCCATGGACTGTAGCCTACCAGGCTCCTCTGTCCATGGGATTTTCCAGGTAATAGTACTGGAGTGGATTGCCATTTCCTTCTCCAGGGAACTTCCCAACCCAGGGATTGAACCCAGGTCTCCCACACTGTAGACAGATGCTTAACCATCTGAGCCACTAGGGAAGTCTTTGCAAAGTTAGGTGCACCAATTCACTCTCCCAGTGACAGAGTGTGAGGGATCTCTTTTCTCCCCAACCTTGCCACAAAGTGTCTTTCTCAGGACGTTTTTCCCTGTCAAGTATTTGTACTTTGTTTTCACAGTCGCTTAAAATGAGTTAGGTTCCTGGAAGGATGAGAGAGTCTGGAGGGCTGTCCTGCCCTGAGAGTCGTCACCTGCTGTGTCTGTTTCCTTCTGTGAGTTCCACAAAGGTCTGCCTTCAGGCTTTGGGACTGTTCAGTTCACTTCAGTCACTCAGTTGTGTCCGACTCTTTGCGACCCCATGGACTGCAGCACAACCAGCCTCCCTGTCCATTACCAACTGCCGGAGCCTACTCAAACTCATCTCCATTGAGTCGATGATGCCATCCAACTATCTCATCCTTTGTCGTTCCCTTCTCCCGCCCTGTCTTTCCCAGTATCAGGGTCTTTTCCAGTGAGTCAGTTCTCAGATCAGGTGGCCAAAGTATTGGAGTTTCAGCATCAGTCCTTCCAATGAACATTAGGGACTGATTTCCTTTAGGATGGACTGGTTGGATCTCCTTGCAGTCCAAGGGACTCTCAAGAGTCTTCTCCAACACCACAATTCAAAAGCATCAATTCTCCAGCACTCAGCTTTCTTAATGGTTCAGCTCTCACATCCATACATGACTACTGGAAAAACCATAGCTCTGACTAGATGGATCTTTATTGGCAAAGTAATGCTTTTTAATATGCTGTCTAGGTTGGTCATAACTTTGCTTCCAAGGATCAAGTGTCTTTTAATTTCATGGCTGCAGTCACCATCTGCAGTGATTTTGGCACCCCAAAACATAAAGTGTCACCTTTTCCCTATCTATTAGGGGCTGTGGGGGGCTCTAAAGGGCCCCCACTCAGCTCTTGGGCCCATGGGAGCCTGGCTGCTCCCCACACCTCTGCTCTCTAACCTGCTGGTTTTATTGTTTCATTGTGGAGCTAATCAGCCCAGAAGCCCAGGGGTGTGAGGTTGTCTTTGTAGTTGTTTGCTTTGAGCAGGGAGGTCAGGAAGGAATAAACTGTACCTTTCTTCCTGGAAGGCCGTCTTCTGGTGAGCGATTGGTTCCCATGTCTGTTTCTGCCCTGGAGGGGAGTGACTGTGGGGCCGGCTGCCTGGTGTGGCCCAGGCCCTGTCCTATTGCCCTGCTCCATAGGCCTACACTTCAGAGTCAGACGTGGGAGGCAAGGCGTTGCCAGTTCCCTGGAAATCTGGAACACGGGGGTCTGACTTACCTGGTGGCATCAACAGCTCCAACAGTGCATTCTGTTTCTACCTGTAGAACTAATTCATGTAACAGTTTCTGGGCTTAAACTTGTGTAACATAAAAAAAGAAAACAGTAATTTGTGAGGGGAACCCCTGTGGAAAGACCCTGATGCTGGGAAATATAGAAGGCAGTAGGAGAAGGGGGTGACAGAGGATGAGATGGTTGGATGGCAGTGGATGTGAGTTTGAGCAAACTCTGGGAGATGGTGAAGAACAGGGAAGCCTGGCGTGCTGCAGTCCATGGGGTCATAGAGAGTCTGCGTGACTGAGTGAACAGCAACAACCCCTGTGAAGTTAGATTGCTGTACTCTGCATCTCAGATGAACTAATCCATTTCAGAAAGCACTGGATAAAATTTGGGATATCTGGAATTGTGTGAAATAGGAGACAAAGATAAACCTGGGGAGGAGCACAGATGAGGGACTAAACTGGGGAAGTGAATTGACCATCTTTCTGCAACCCAGTGGGTTCCCAGGGTCAGCTGCTGGCCGTCTTTGTGAGGTTGTTATCACTGGTCTCTGAGGGTATTTTGGAGTGGGAGGGGAGAGGCTGGCAATGTTCTCCTACAGGCTCATTTACAGATTGGTGGAGGTGGGGCCTTGCAGCCCTTCCCGGGGCTGATGGATGGCTGGGAGGGCGGTGGCTGGCTTTGTATTGACACAGGGGAAGACCGATGGCTCTTTGATCAAAGAGCATGTTTAGGCTGGTGGAACTGGGGAGACTCCTTCTGAAGTGATTAGCTCTGTACCTCCTGGCCCCCATGGCCTGCCACCTACATCTTTATGAACAGGATTCAGGTCCGTCCAGCTCACATCCCTGGCATTTTGCTAAAGCCAGCTATGGGGGTTGCGGGGGAGGTGCTTGCACTTTAGTAGCTTCTGTGTCTTTGAGTTAATCATCTGGTTGCAGAGACGGGAAGGATGTCGTTGGTTTCCATGATGCCTCAGCACATCACGGGTTCTGACCATTTGGGAAAATGTGACAGTTTTTCTCTTCTCTACCCCCTCCTTCCTGTCATCCCCACAGCACCCTCCCTTAAACTGCGCCTAATGTGTGCTCAGTCGTTCAGTTGTGTTCAACTCTTTGCAACCCCATGGAACTGTAGCCCGCCAGGCTCCTCTGTCCTTGGGATTCCCCAGGCAAGAATACTGGAGTGGGTTGCTGTGCCCTTCTCCGGTGGATCTTCCGAACCCCAGGATCGAACTTGCGTCTCCTGCATTGGCAGGCGGGTTCTTCCTCTGAGTCACCAAGGATGTCCTTAAACTGAGCCTTGGGATTCTCTTTGTCTCCAGAGGTGGCTCACCTGTGGTGATAATGTAGCACAGTGAAAAGAAGTAGAAAGGAAGTTCCCTTGGCTGAGTGTTTCATCAGTCAGTTGAAGAGGCTTATTCGTCTCCTGGCTGCACAGTGGAATGGGAGAGAACACAGGAAAACAGCACATCCACTGTTGGGAAGCATCACAAACGCTGATTATTTCTGGTGTGGGAGGACCCGCGGAAGCTAGGTTTGAGTTGGGGGTTAAAAAAATCTCAGGGGTTAGTCAGTTTTTCAACTTGTAGCTCATAAATGTTGTTGACAGTTCCTTTTATTTTTCTATTGGCGGTTTCTGCTTTCTGTTAAATTATCTCTACTCAAGCATAACCCCCACCCTCAATTTTCACAGTTTATTAGGGTCATGTAGAAACTTTGGGTTGTCTCCATTTCTTTCCCTCCTCTCTCTACTTTCTGTTCACTACCCTTCTCTTTTGTAACACCACGTGGAGAAAGAGTGGAAGCTGCCCTCGTGGAGGCCTTGTGACAGCGTGTGGGACAGCGAGCAGGCGTACCTGCGGCCTTCCTCGGAGGAGAGGAGCCGCATTGCAGGCAGCCGCCCTGTGGCTTCATTGTTTGCTGTTTACAGATGGGAAAATGGGCTCGAGCAGGAAGGATTAATGAAGGGCTTAATTAAACTGGAAGTCTTTCAGTCCTTTGGAGTTGCTGAAGTGATGATGCATACAGTTTGGGGGTTTATTTTGAATCCTGCCTAAGGGGTTGGACTTTCCTCTGGTTGTTTCATGGAGCTCAGTGGGAATCAGAATTTGTCAGGGTATTTGAATGTCCCAGATGGAAAGGGGATAACTAGTCATCTACAGCACCCAGTGAAGGGAAGGGCTTGTTTGGATTTCTGCATACCCCCAGTCTTGCCTCTTGGGGTTTCTGCTGCTGGCTTTGCTCAAATCCTTTGAAAGCCCTTTGAGCTGCTTTTATAGCATCTCAGCAAATACAAATTTAACATCTTAGGAAAGGCATGATTAGTCATCATATTATTAGCAGCAGGTTGTGTTTGTTAAATGGATATAAGATGACGTACTTGATGACAAGGCTCCTGTGAGTCAGACTGACTTTTCCCCTCTTGGAGAAATTTTGTGATGGAAGTGTGATCTAGTCAGAAGACATTGTCATTAGACTCCTGTGGGGGTACGAGTGAGCCACACATGTTTATGGTGGGCCTGTGTATCGTGCAGACATTGGAGTGCTTGTCATCTGCTGCCACCCACAGACGTGACCCTTCCCACCTAGCGCCCCCTGACTTCAGGTGTAGAGCCAGTGGGCTTCTATCCTGCAGAGTCGGTCTGGGACTCGCAGGTGGCTGGCAAGGAAGAACTGAGGTCGACTTTTATACTGGAAAGGAGCGTCTTAGGCCCCCACCCCCCCCCCCCCCCTCCCCCACACACCCACCCAGGGTGGGTGTTAAGAGTGTGGATGAGAGAGGCTTGTGTCTGGGTTGGAAGGTGTGAGTCGGCCTCCATTCGCCCGGCCTGTCTGGCTTGAGAGGTCACTCGTTTGATCTGATTTACAATACCGTTTGGAAATGCTGCTTCCTGACCTGCTGTGGTTACCTTGTGTGGCCCTGAATGTTGGTAGAAATTCGGCGTTTGTTCAGGGTATTCTAAGCCTTGTTAGAAGGGAAAGTGCGTCCTGTGCCGTGGCTCCCTCTTGGCTCCTTTGAGTTGACACAGCTTCCTGGCCTGCTGTTAGGTCTCTGTGCCGCTGCTGCATCTGTGAGTCCCTCAGACGCTGAGCCTGGGCCGAGTCTCAGACGCTGAGCCTGGGCCGAGTCTCAGACGCTGAGCCTGGGCCGAGGCTGCGGTGCTGTCAATGCCTGTTTCTCATCGGGAGAACACACCGAAACTCCAGGGTCACAAAGCACCAGCCCCGCAGCTGGGCGTGGGGAGGATAATGGCTCTTACGTCCACTAGTGGCTAACAGATTCTTTCATTATGGTTGTGTTTTCCATGTTTAGGCTGCTGTCCTAAATCCAGGACTTCTCTTACAGACATTCAGAAAGTGTGTGGGTTATAGTGCGTCGCTTCATCACAGAACAAACTTTCCTCGGCACTCGGGGTGGGGACAGCATAAGTAACACCCATATTTGCAAAACTACACGTGATTATGTTTCAGCCTGCTGAATAAATTTCTGTCAGAACCCCAGAATGAAGCCTGTGAGAACCATGATCCGTTACTTTAGTTTTGCCTTTTCTTACTTTTACAAGGGGTAAAAATCACTTTTAGATGAGGGAAAGTATTTCAGAAAACAGTCCCCTGGACTTTAGCCCTAGGTATTCAGTATATGAAATGTTGGATTGTGAGTTGCTATGTATTTTCTATATGCAAGCAAGGAGCTTGCATTGTAATTGAGTTGTTGGGTGAAAGGGTATTGCTAACATTGTTCTTTACTTTCTATAAACAGTGGCTGGTTTTTTAGCCTGCTGTTAGATTTTAGTGCAGGTACTAAACGTTGGTTAATGCCAGGCTTGTCATAAATCTGGGAAAGTCTGAATTCCCTTTTCAGAATTGAGCCCAGACCTGGTGTCTGAAGACTCTCTACTGCCATCTATTGGTGCGTGTGATTGCTGCATGGGATTTCCAGCGGGCGAGGAAGTTGTCCAGAATCCGTTTTCTATTTGCCATCCTTTAGATAAAGCAGATCCCTGTCCAAGGGGCAGAGGATGTGTGAAGCTGAAGGAAGCCTACTCCGTGCTCTCAGGGACTAGTTAGAGCTCTGAGCACTGCTTCTGTGCTCTGGTTTATTATGTGCTGATGGAGTTTCTAGTCCCACCCCCTTTGCAGCTCCGTGGAGAATCTTTCTTGTGGGAGGTTTCCTCGGGATTGACTTTTCAGTCACACTGCTAGGAATCCACTGGATTCTGTTGTTTAGTGAATGAACTGTGTAGCATTGCAGGATGAATTTCTGAGGGTATTTTTGCTTTCTCCTTCAAAGAAGAAGTAAAACACGATTCCTGCCTAACAGTCATTCAGCCTCCCCGCCCCAGCTGTCGTCTCTGCCGGGACCCGAGGAGTGTTCTGGTAGTTTGCAGCTGGGTATTGAGTAACCTAAAATTGAGAAACTATTGGTGGTTTTTTTTTGTTGAAAGCAGTTGGCAGTCCCACCTCGAAAGAGCATAGAAAGGCAGATCTGCGTTTCAGTTGGCTCTTTGAGGCTTTTACAACTGACCATCCTTCAGATAATTCGTTTGCACCCTGTAACTATAATACAGTAGTGTATTAGGAATTTCTTTGGCCAGATCCTGGCTGGATTAAGACTTTTAACATTCTTGTGTTGGTCTTCTGACTAGTGTTTATCCTTTTCTTACTTGTGCTGTAAAGATAGTTTTTGCTCAAGACTGCCCTGAACGGGACAGACTGTGGAGAAGAACATTTGAAGCGCCTGCATCCCAGTTAGGAGTTAGGTCCCTGAGAAGGCGAGGGTTACGCCGCCTGAGGGTGGTGAAACCCTCGGCTTTCCATTGGTGGTAAAGTGTAACACATGTGACATTTGTGACTGACAGAACAAAAGGGCTTCATTGCCGCTTTAATTGTTGATTAATGTTGATCCCTCTCAAATTTGACATGGTTGCTTTCGAGAGCACAAAAGAAGTCAGTGTCAAATATTTTCTTGATCGTGACAGAGTCAGAATTTCCAGGCAGCCTTGGTTCTTTGACATTTGAGCATGCCGCATCAGACTTTAAAAAAAAAACCCAAACCCGTAATTGCATCATTTTATTAATGGGATCAGTTGCAGGCCTGCATATTACTTATCATACCATCTGTGTGGGCTCCCAGCATGAGATTCATGTGCCCAAGTAATGTTTTGCTTAGGAAGATGCTGTATCTTGTAATTATTTATTCTCCTTTCCCTCCTCTGACCCTTTCCCCCTGAACTAAAGAGAACAGAGACTCACTTTTCTCGCTGATGCCTGCTTTTTGAGAGGGTGCAGTGTTTGTGAGCATCTCGAGTGTGCTCATAGATGGCAGTCGTTTGGGTTTGCAGTGCATGCCTTCTCCTTGGTCTGGCCTTTGGGGTAGAGGTGATGAATATACTCATGAGTAGTTAGGTTAGCCTTCCTGAGGGTGTCTCAGGGTTCTGAAGGAAGTTCCTGAATGAGTGATTTACTCCTAATTGGGAGAACTGGGTCTTAGGAAAGCAGAGTGTAGGTAGTATTGCTGTTACTAGTTTAAAGGAACTGTGGGGCAACTTTTGGCATTGTGCCAGCTTTTTCTTCCGGGGTAGGGGGATATCTATATTTAAAATTTTATACAGCTTTCTAAAGTGCAAGCCAGTATATATATCTCAAGATCTGAAAGTTACCATGTTTGCTGTTTTGCCTGACAACCTAGTCAGGAAGTAGGTGCTAACAGTCTTTAGCAGCACAGGCATTTTTGGAAATGTAGGTTTGTATTTCCCACTTGGCACAGGCAGAAGATCAGAACTTGTCACCTAGAATTATGAAATCATAGATGCAAGAGGATTTATTACAGGAATTACTATATTCACGTTTTAGAGATGAGGTCAGAGAAGACTGGAGCTAGAAAGACCCTTAGTTGGCTCCTTTTCCTACGAGGTCTGTCCTCCCCCTTCGCTGCCCCGCTTTCCCCAGCAAGGAAATAGAGGCTTCTCTTGCCCAAGGTCATAAGTTGACCTGAACCAAAGCAGCCCAGGTTTTCTGATACCAGGGTTCTTTCTCTTGGACCACTTTGACCAAGCAGACCTTTTTAAGATTCATCTCGAAGGAGATTCAACCAAAAACAAGTTTCTTTAGGTAAATCAGGTTCATTGCAAATTTTTACTCTAAATAGCTGCTTGTGTAATTTAATTAAGACAAGTGCTGCAAATATTTAACATCCTGTGGTTTTTAGTGTAAACAAACGATTTCATCTGTTTCTGTGTGAAGCAGGGCCCCTGAACCAGTATAACACGATCTCCAGAAGTACCAGAAAGCAGGCATTCCAGGTAGCAAACCTTTTCTGGGAGCCGCCGACCTTCCTTTCTCCCTTTTCGGTAGCTGAGACAGAGCACACCCGTGAGACAAACCCCCATTGTAAGTGTGGGGCGGGGATGTGAGTGCAGAGGGGTGGAGCCGGGGCTTTTTGTCTCTGAGTTTTCTCTGACTTGGTCTGTGCTAGCCTCTGGGTTCACTTGAGGATGTGTTTATTTTCTCTTTACTATACAGGATGTTTACAGCCATCCTGTGTGGTGTGCCCACAACTGCACTCGCATTTGAATTTGGCGGGCAGCCTGCCCTGGGCAAGGGGATATCCCCTGCCCGACCCCCCACAGTCTCCACCGCACATACACACACAGCCAGACACACCCACCCTTGTTTCTTTGACTGACTGCCAGGTCTGTAGTGTGTGTGTGTGTTTGTGTGTGTCTGGGGGTAGAATAGAGTGGGTACTTATTTTGGGGATAGAAACACGGGAATTTTTTTTTTTTTTTTTTTTTGAATAGGCCTTTCAGCAAGTTGGCAAGGCTTCAGGACCAGCTCCCACACTGCCACAAAGAGCCCGGCTATGCTGGTCACTCCGCATTTGCCAGACATAGCATGGCGTCTTTTTTTGAATGAACGCACAGCCTCTCCTCCCACCCAGGCCTGGCTCTTTGTTTAGAATTGGGATGTAATCTAAATAATTGGATTTACCAGCTTACATTTTTAATATTGGAAAATTAAGTTAATACGACAGTCTTTGGCATACACGGCCCTCCATGAGGGCCGGCTGGGCATTGCTCTAGACCTAGTCCCCTCTGCTCTCTGCCTTGTCCAGCTGAGTTGTGCACATACCCGCATCCTCCTTGGGTTTGTAAACCATCAGAAATCCTGGACAGAAATGGAATTTAATTAACCTAGAAATTGCTGTTGTGCCATATTTAGGGCTGCCCTGGAGATTGAGTGCAGATAGCAGTAAGCTGGTTAACTCTGTGCTGCGGATAACCCCAGAGGAGACTTGGAGATGATGCGTCCCCGTTCCTTCCCCCACCCCACTCTGCGGGGCCACTGATGGCAGGCTGCCCTGGAAGCTTCTCAGTGCAGGATTTGGGAGGGGGCAGAAGGAGACACCGGCAGAGTGTTACGAAACAAAACAATGTTCGGCATAGGACTTTGTCAGCTACCAGTGGCTTTTCTTTATAAGCTTCGCCTTGCAATTTATTTGTGAACTTTGAAAATAATGATAGTGATTATTTTGGTCTGCTCCTTTATTCCCATAAAGGTCCTATACTTTTTTTCACCTAAATATGAAATCTATTTGTTGATTTATTTGGGTCAAATTTTAAGTGACCAAGCAAAACATTCTTTGGGCTGTTGACCCCCATGCCAACAATCCCACATCAGAGAAGGGTTCTTCTGTGTCTCTTGGGGCGTGGAAGAGAAAAGAGAAAGAAGATGGACCCTCTGCTCCCTCCCGCAGCTCATCAAAAAGTACGAAAAGCCTGTGATGAGTGGTGGTCCCGTGTGCAGGGGTGTATGGCAGGACCTTCCACCTGGGCCAGCAGATTGTGACCTGAGGTCAGTTGTGCTGTGTGTGGATGCATGGAGTGCAGCGGCACACCTTGGGGTGGAATGGTACCTTGTAATGCAGGTACAAGTTGACAGGCAGGACCTGATTTTCATTGGCTTGTGTAGACGATGCTCCTAATGGGCAAGTAGCTGCGTAAGTTCTTAGTAAGCAGTGGCAGTGGTTGTGATCTAAATTGTGACTGCATCAGCAGATCCTTATGAAACTGGAATAACGAGACTCAATTCTGGTGGACTTCGGTGGCTTCCCTGATAGCTCAGTTGGTAAAGAATCCGCCTGCAATGCGGGAGACCTGGGTTCGATCCCTGGGTTGAGAAGATCCTCTGGAGAAGGGAAAGGCTACTCACTCCAGTATTCTGACCTGGACAATTCCATGGACTTTATAGTCCATGGGGTCACAAAGAGTCGGACACGACTGAGCGACTTTAACTTTGGTAGCTGTATCCTGGGATGGCCAATAACTTTACTGGGGGCAGCACCACAGGCGTCCCCTGTAGCTCTTGGGTTTGTTTCACATCCATCCGGCTATCTCCCCACCCTTCCGGACTGCCCTGCAGTCTGACGCTCTGATCAGAAATGAGTGTAATTCCTGGAGAATGAATGATGAGTTGAGCCGAGCGGTGTTCTCCCCTCCCTCTCAGCACCTTCGGAAAGCTTGCCCTCAGCGCACAGCATGCCATATGTGCAGAAGAGGCCACATGGGGCGACTGCAGGCAAGCCCGCTCTGGAGGCCCTCGGAGGGCAGAGGGCTGAGCGATTGGTCCTGAGGGACATGACACTCAAGAGTGGCTCAGTCTCTCCGAGGAGGTGACTTTTGAACAGAGACGTGGGAAACGTGACTTGGTAAAATGCAGCACACGGGAATGTTCCCCTCACTGGATTATGGGAAGAAGCCAGCCCTGGTGAGATAAAAGGGAAGAACATTCCAGCTGGAGGAAGCAGGGGCCCCTGGGAACCTGGGAGGTTTATTTCTGCATGGAGCGATACTCTGGGGGATCAGATCAGTAAAGCGACTTTCACTTCAACACATTTTCCCCCCTCCCTTTTGGGGCATGTTTGTTTAAATGGGATTCTTAGCAGCAGGGCTGAACTTTGTCATGACTGGGTTGCCATGGGGGCTCCTGTACCCAGGAGCTTCTAGAGAAGGGACACCCCAGATGGCCTTAACCTCGACAGGGGTTCAGATAGCAAGCTCTGTGTTTTCTGAGTTTGCTGTCTGAATTGTTTAGTCCTTTATTTCACTTACCCACATTTATGCCATGAAGGTGAGGAACAGTGATGATTTGATCCAAAACCACTTCTGTACCCTCACCCTCACTGCCCGTCAACTCTGGATTTTAACACACTGTAAATAAAAGATTACCCTCAACATGTTTATCCATATATGCATGTATCTACACGTTTCTTCCTCAGTTGCTTTGGCTTGCTGGCAGGTTTGGTTTAGTTGGTTTCGTTGACCTTCCTGGCACGGAGGAGTTTTCTGTAAGGAAAATTCCTTCCTTGATGAGTTAATAAAATATCAACACAGAAGTGAGTCTTGCTCCACTTGACATGCCTGTGGTTTGTGTGGGGACAGACGCCCCCTGTATTTTCTGCCTTCTGGCTCTTTGTGCATTATCAGTGGGCAGTAAGGACCATCCTGGCTAAACTTCAGCCTGAAAGCCTCTGGAGGTCCCATATTCTGCTGTTTTCTTCCCTGGGGCCCCAGGAACCCTGTTCTGTCTCCAGTCCCACCCCCTGGATAGCTCTGTACTCCTTTAGTTCAACCTATAATTATTTTTTCCTTTTTTTGGGGGGGGCTGCACTGGTCTTTGCTGCTGTGTGCAGGCTTTCTCTAGTTGCAGCAAGTGGGGCCACCCTCTAGTTGGAGTACACAGGCTTCTCACTGTGGTTTCTCTTGTCCTGGAGCATGGGCTCTACGCATGGAGGCTCTGGTTGGTAGTTGCGTCACACGGGCCAGGTTGCCCCACGGCATGTGGAATCTTCCCAGACCAGGGATCGGACCCGTGTCCCCTGCACTGGCAGGACTCTCAACCACTGGGCCAGCAGGGACGGCCCAGCCTAAATTTTCATTTTAATGCGTTTTCACCTTAGTAATGAAATGGAAGGTGTTCTCGGTCAAAATGTCGCCTGGTGGAGGGGTGAGTGGGTGCCACCTCGTGGTCATGCCCAGCTGCTGAGTGCCAGCCCTGCTGGAGCCCCGCTGCCCTTGGTGGGGGTCTCATCCTGCCTGCCCTCTCCTGCACCCCAGCTTCCTCCTCTGCATAACACCTCCGGAGGCAGATAATGTCATTCTTTAGTACATCTGGACCTCCGCAGCCCACTTTCTGTGCTGATTTTAGTAACATCCACTCATTTCCTTGTATCAGACATTCTGGAATGAATCACCTATCCTGCAAACATGGCCACGTGGCTAAGAGGGCTTCCTCCTTGGTTGTCTTCTGAGTCGTGTCATTCAAACTCTCTTGTCCCATGGAGGCCGCAAAGCAAAGTCACACCTTTGTTAATCCCCCGGGACTCTGTACACAAAGCCAAACCACAGCCCTGCCCTTTCTGGGAAGCACGGATTCTTCTGGCCTCTTTAAACAAGATCTTGGTTTGTCTTGTTCTTCAGTTCCTGCTTTCATCTGGGTCTCAGAAATGCTTAATCACTTGGGAGCTTGGCTTATTCCTCTGAGGGGTAATTTATTTTACTGCCGCTTTTTAATCTCTCATGCCCTTATTTTTCATAGCCTCCCTGAGAAAGTCATCAGGCAAAAAGTGCTTTTTATTTGAACAGCGGTCGGCGCCTTTATCTTTGAGGTTCTGAAATTGTAGAATGTTCTGCCGTGTCCCACTCTGTCATCTCTGTTTGCGTGTTTGTTTTTCATTCAGGCTGGGCCAGCGTCTCATAATAATGTCTGGTATTTGTCGTTGCTGACTTTTGAAAAAGCAATAAACACTGAACGTCCTGTTCACGTGCAGGCGGTATTTCTGTAAAGCCCCCTTAATCCGCCAAGCGTGAGCTGTGTCCATTTAAATGAAGATGTACACATCATAAAATGGCCAATTAAAACCCCTTTCAGCAGGAAAGCATGACGGGGGTTTTCTTTCACATGATGGGAAGGTTGGCGGAGAGGAGGAACTTGTCGGAAGAGGAGGTGTAGTTGTCTTGGGCTCAGTCCTTCCCGGGGATGCCAGGACCTGGAGAGGGTGTGGCTTGGTGGACCACTGTCTACTTTCCTGTATCCTCTCCTTTCTCCAAAGTGATGCTGCTGAAGGCACAGGCTGTGTGCTGCCTGCTGCCAGGGAGTTGAATATAGCAACTGAGTGAGCGGTGAGCACATTCAAGTGGTTGAACAGAGTGTCTGTTGAATAAATTTGAGCTTGTAGTTTATGTCTTTCATTTTTCCTCTATAGTAACTATCTTATAAAAATATCCATTTGTAAAAGACAGAAGGTCTAAAGTGAGGGAGAACCAAATGCAAATCGGATCCTCATCTCAGTTTGAGAAACAACAGCTCTTCTCTGATTTTGAAGTGAACTCTAGACATAGTATCATTTTATTTATAAATACTGATGTTTCCTTTTGTGTTTCTAAAAGACAGGGTTTCCCCATTTCTGCATAACTACAACAATATACTAGGAACAACCGCACCCCCCCAACAGGTCCTTTATTTTGTCACATGTCCAATAAATGTATTTCCCACCCCCAACCTCCACTCCCAAAGAAACAGCTCTTAAGTCTCTGAATCAGTCACCCCTTGCCCCTATCTGATCCTTCTGGAAGGGCAGTCCCTTGGCTTGGTGACTTTCCCAGAACTCACTCCTGTTTACTCACCTTCTGGAGAGTCTGCTGCCCCCAAAATTTTCTTCTTTGTTCCCCATCACACAGGAGGAACAGGGGCATTGTTTTATTCCCTCAACTGTTTATAATGTTTGGAATTTCTGTTAAAGGCATTTAGCTTTCCATGAATACTGTGTTCTAATACTGTGTTCTGTGGCTGTTTCCTTCTGGTTATTCCTAGATTCTGAAGTGCTTTTGGTGATGTTTGTAGATTTTAAAGGCAGAGGCTTGTTGCCCAGTTAGTAAGCAGCGGTCCTATCTTCCTTTTGATCAAATGTCACTTCGTGTTGGGAAGATGACCTATTCAGGGGTGTTTCTAGTGTGTTGTAAGGGAGGCAAGGGTTGATTCTGGGCGGGACACGGGAGGTTAAGCTTGAAAGACATAATTTTTACATAGCAGAAAATGTGTGTGTATGTGGCTTTGTTGAATACTAGAGTGCTAACTTAAAATATTAGGGTATTTTGCGCATCAACAGTTGAAGATACTCTTCTCACTATTTTATATAAGTCCAGCAGTTGTAAGTTGTATGTGCTTTACAATTATAAACACATGTTGTAGTCAGAGCAGCCTTGAGTTGGGGGTGGCTTTATCAGTCCCGCACAGTGAGTGATTCCAGTTTGGGATTTGAGCAGATTTCCTTAAAGCCCAGTGCCGTGGGCTGCTTTGGGTTCTTGTTGTTTTCCCCTGCTCTCAAAGACTATTTCTTGAGCATCTTTATGAGTAGGGCCAGAGGGGTGGTTTAAAGCAGGACACATACAGGTTCACACCATCGAAGGTGCTTACTTTCCATTAAGTGTTGAGATCTTGAAAATTCAAGGAAAAGCTAATAGGCAATTTATGATAAAGGTCAAACCAGTTATACAGAGGGTAAAAGTCCTCAGGTAGAGAAAGGAAAATTAACTTTAGGGAAGAATTAAAGAAACCTTTGCAAGGTTCACTAGGATTCAAATTAATAGATTGTCTGGCATGTAAGGGGCTAACAGTGGCGGTAATTATCAGAGAACCCACCTGTCAGTGCAGGAGAATAAGAGGTGTGGGTTCAATCCCCTGGAGGAGGGCATGGCAACGCACTCCAGTATTCTTGCCTGGAGAATCCCATGGACTGAGGAGCCTAGTGGGCTACAGTCCATAGGATCGCAAAGAGTCAGACATGACTGAAGCGACTTAGCAACACACATGCATGCTGACTCATAAATTTGTGTAAACGAACAAGGTCGAAGCTGTGATTTGTAGACACCAAGTGGATGAATTAGGGAGTTGATGTCTATGTAGGATGGTAATAGGGAAGAGGCCTGAAGGTAGGTCAAAGCCAGTTTTTTGAATCCCTCAGGATTTTAGGGTTTCTGTGCAGGCAGAACGCAACCCATGATTTGGCCATGAATGATGGGTTTTGAATAGACGAGGAAAGTAGATCTGCCCGCATGTAATTAAAGCATATATAGGGAATTTATGTGCTGGATTGGAGTCACAAGAGCCTAGAGGTTGGGGTGTAAGACCAGGTCAGTGACAGACCAAGGTGGGCGGAGTGTCCTTATGCAGTATGAAGGGCGTCGTGCATGCGTTTGCGACAGTATCCTGTGAGCTCACACTGCTAAGTACATGTGGCAGGTGGTATACAGAAAGCACCAAAGCCGTTAATCCCATATCATCTAATATGGCGTGCTGGTTTTGAAATACCCAGGCACACACGTGGTTTGCACAGGCATGCGCTTGTGTGCACACATACACACGACCATGGTGTATATTGTCAGTTTAGAAAACACAGCCTTTTAAGCAAATTTATTGCCCTTTAAAGCAGGCTTGTGGTTTATGAGAGTGTGAGAGATATACAGAACCTTAATTAGAAACAAAGCATTTGCTTGAAACAAAGAGTCTTTCTTCCCTTTTGTGTCATGATTTTATTGCTGCACGTAGATCTGTATCTTCTGATCTCTGCTTAATTTCTTTTTAATTTTCTCTTGCTCTTCCAGGCCCAGGCTGCAAGCACAAAGGAAGTTTGCTCAATCCCAGCCGAATAGCCCCAGCACAACTCCAGTCAAGGTAGTGGAGCCTCTGCTACCCCCTCCAGCTACTCAGATTTCTGACCTCTCTAAAAGGAAGCCTAAGACAGAAGATTTTCTTACCTTTCTCTGCCTTCGAGGTAAGACTCTGTTGCCAGTTTGAGGGGGGCAGCCTGGTTGAAAAAAAAAAAAAGGACAAGGCCACCCCCGGGTGTTGGCATTGACTTTGGTCTCTGTGCTGCACACCTGCGATTCCCCAGCCTGGTTGATGTGTGAAATGAGGGGTCCCGCCAAGAATGTGCTTGAGTCTTCTTTCTCTTTTCCTCTGGTTCTTTTTTGTTGTTGTAGTTATTGTATTTATTTATTTGGCTCCACTGGGCCTTAGTTGTACCATATGGGATCTCCTTTCCTGATCAGGGATTGAAGCCAGACCCCCCGCATTGGGAGTGTGGTGTCTTAGCCACTGGACCACCAGGGAAGTCCCTCCTCTTCCTCTTGAATCGCCTTTTTTTGGCTTCTTAGCACACACTGTCATAGTGTATGGGTTCACATTTTTATAATTGATTCTCCCTGACATCCGTTGAGTACCTCTGTCACCCCACCATCACACACATGCTTTTGCTAACTCAGCTTTCTGGTCTGTAGTTTTTATTATTATTATTGGTGGGCTGGGTGTGAAGTCCCTTTTTCTTTTGTGTCACGAGGTCTGGGAATAAGCCATGCTATGGTGGGAGGGCTTACTACACCAACCCCCTCTCCCCCCCACCACACACACACAACTTGGGGAGAAACAGCAGTAGAACCTTCTAGGTGTAGGTAAGAATGGAAATACATACGAATGGGACCAATGGACAAGAGAGCACGGTGAGGATGCAGTTTTGTAATGAAGGATGAGTTTGGATTTATACGGCCTCATTTTGGGAACGTGTTTACTCCAGGAATGAAGAGAGGAGAACACAGGATGAGAAAGGAGGTATCTCCATTTCGGGCAAGAGTATCATAGGAGGGAATTCTTCTCTTAATCCTGCTGGGGGTAGTCTGTCAGTCTGTCGTTTGATGGTGCTCAGGTTGGTCACTGATTGAGGGGGAGTCTGTCAGACTTTATGTGTATTTCATTGGGAGACTCTTTGAAACTCTCTATTTAATTTCTTGATATACTTGATATACTCATTTTTTGGTGTCTGTGTGGACTCGTTTCCTGTTTTGTTTAGAAGGTTGTAACCTGTTACTCTCCTTTATTTTCATGTTTGGTTGTCCCAGATCCCTTCAGTGGAGCCCCTGCAAGCTGGCACCCTTGCCCTTTGATGTTTCCCTGAGATCCTTCCATCCTGGCTCCCTGGCACCTCAGAGGGCCCTGGGCTCATCTCACATATCCCCTCCCTCAGGCCTGCATGGGCCATTTCTCCAAGGAGCCCTGTTTACTTTAAGGGATATCTTCTCTTCTGAAGTTGGGATCTGGGCCTGAGGTACGCTCATAGCTGTTGGAGGGAAATGCATTGTTTGTGTTTGTGTATGTGGGCTTCCCTGGTGGCTCAGCTGGTAAAGAATCCACCTGCAATGTGGGAGACCCCGGTTCAATTCCTGGGTTGGGAAGATCCGCTGGAGATGGGATAGGCTACCCCCTTCAGTATTCTTGGGCTTCCCTTGTGGCTCAGCTGGTAAAGAATCTACCTGCAGTGGTGGGAGACCTGGGTTGGGAAGATCCCCTGGAGGAGGGCCTGGCAACCCACTCCAGTATTCTGGCCTGGAGAATCCCCATGGACAGAGGAGCCTGACGGGCTGCAGTCCATGGGGTTGCAAAGAGTTGGACACGACTAAGTGACTAAGTACTCACGCATGTGTGCAAGGGCGTGTGTGTGCACATGTACACACATGCTCATTAAGTATATATATTTGTGTCTCTAAACCTGTTAAAATCCGTGAGTGAGCACCATACCTCTGGTGTTAGTTTAGAACCAAAGGGTTCACTCTGGTTTTCTTTTTTCCATATTAAACTTGGAGAAAGCTGGCTCCTGTTATATCTACAAATTACTTACTGACCCATTTTTTTCCAGAGTGCCCCATGCCCATCTCTGCCGCCACCCTCCCCATGGAGCCCTCCTGATTTCACTTGGCTCCGACCCCATGAGTGTGCTGCCCCATGTGTGAACACGTCTTCACCCTGTTGGGGCCCTCACAACCCAGACTGGCTTCTCTGGTTGTTCTTCACCCCCACCCCACCCCACCCTCTCACACCCAGTTAGCTTTTGGACTGAATTGTTGGCTAAGGGAAGATAAAGAGCTGAGGTTTTTGTTTGACATTACAGGCCATTGATAGTCCTGGAGACTCTCAGGACATACAGGAGGAGGATAATCGTGTTCCGGTGTGGACCACTTGGTCCTCACGAAGGGGAGGTGGGGTGGCGGGGCCTCCTGCCAGCATCTCCCTTGGGTTTGACGTGGCCGCTTGTGGACGGAGCCTGGTGATCCTGAGTGTTGAGAGTGGAGATGGAAAAGATGGTGTGAAAGCCCAGCAGGAAAGAGGTGCAGGATTGGCTGTGAAGGGTGAAAGGAAGAGGAGAGGCGAGGGTGACGGACAGGTGGTCAGGCTGCTGTGGGGTGGCGTCATTGGTGATGGAGGAAAACATCACATCTAGAGTCTTTGACATTGACATTGACAAACTCTAGACATAGGAGTATCATGTCTTTGCATATATAAAGTTTACTTCTTTCACTCGTCAGATGGAACAGATGTTTCAGGAAGTGAAACCTAAGATGTTTTTAAAAATAATTTTGGAAAAATGCTCTGAGGCTGGAAAATTATTCCTACATTGATGAGCCAGACAATAAAACAGGTTTTGTTGTTCGTTTTTAGTTGAAACACAATAAGGTTCTGATGCAGAGTGTTGTACTCTCTTACTCTTTGTCCTGAACTTTTTAGATTTAAGGTATTTTATTTTAAAAGCCTTGAATTTGTGAGGTCAAGTGTGTTTTATCTGATACGGCTTTCCTTAAAGCCTCAAACGGTAGGTGATACACTGAGTGCCTCATGTTCCTGGAAATGTGATGCGTTCGGTGGTATTAGACAGTGTATTTTAATATGGAATTGTTTGAAGCAATTAAAACTTGTGTTTTGAAGTATACAAGGGTTAAATAGACGCTGTCTGCTGTAGTGGCACTTTAATAATTTTCTTTCAGTTTCAAATGCAAAATCAAGGGTTAAAACTTCTTTTAGCCATAAAACTATTTCATGTTCCACCTGGGAAGATCAGTGGAAAAGAGGGAGAAAAAGGCCAAAAATCAAAAAATCAAAATACCCTTCTCTCCAGTCTCCTAGAGACAAGCGCTGTTTACCACCTCCTCAGTGAAAATACTGCTGAGCCTTCTATGTGTGTATATAAGTCCCACACCCCGGATGGAATTGCATTTTATTTTGGCAGTCTGGTTTCCTGTTTCAGTATCACATAAATACCCATTCCATCGTGTGGGTGTCCCATCATTGATCTGATTCTCGATTTGCATGTGGATGCGTTTCTCACGTTTAGATACGACTGCTGGTGACACTTACCTCATCAGGAGTCTTCACAGACAGAGTTGATGGTTGAGAGTTTGATTACCATTTCTTTATACCTGCAGTCTAATTCTGCTCCTGCTTTTCTGGCTGAAGTTCCAAGCCAGACAGAGCTTGTCTGGGCCCCAGACTTCATGTTCAGCCTCAAGAACCAAACCGCTCCATCACCCTTGGGTGGAAGCAAGCACAGATCCAGTAAACGAGGCAGCCCCGATAAGCTCAGTATTGATAGGAGAGAAAGCCCAGCTGCAAAAATCATGCCGGAACCAGAGACCTGGAAACGATGTTTGTTGCCAAGGATTGCACATCATCCTTTTCTCTGGTCTTCAGTTATTATCCAGAACAGCCTCAGTGCTGATTTGAAACATGGAAGAGAATGGATCTTGGGATGGAGGGAAAGCTGGTTCATGGAGTTCTTTAAGTCTCCGTGTTTATTACCCATCAGTGACCCCCAGCAAACCCAAGACCTCCCTTCTCCCCACAACTTCATTGTAAACTGGGGTGAGGAAAAAACTGTGCCATTAATAATTCTGAGAAGAGTGTGTGCATGTCAACACACCAGCCAGTTGTTCAGAGATAAGAAGCTTTAGAGATTAAAAAAAAAAATCTGTCTTAAGGCAGGTAGGGACCTTTCAAAAAGCTGAGTTTGGTAGGACTCTCTTTTTTTTTTTTTGCTTAATGTGGTGACCTGAGACTTCCAAAGGATAAGCAAGCGTGATGGTGCAAGCAGCCGATGTGTTTGCTTGCTGTGTCTTTATCTTTAAATGGCTGCTTTGGAGAGGGTCTGCTTGGGTCCTGCCAGAGGCATAATTAGTCTCTTTCTTGGGGTGTAGATCTGCAGAGAAGGGGGATGTACCGTCGCTGCGTTTTTTGTCACCCGTTGTTCTTAATGAGTCCTGTCATCTTCTCTTTCTTCTGACTATGACTGTTTGCAGATTTGGAAAACAAGCAGTGGAGCAGTGGCAGGCTAGATGAGTCTCTTATTTATATTTTCCTCTTTGGGGGGCAGTGCAAATAAAGGGGATTCTCAAGGAGGATCCCTGAAAATACACACCTACATACTCGCTTCTTCTGACCCTGGGTGTCACAGGCCAGCCTCACAGGGAAGAAGAGAGCTATTTTCCAGGAGGAGTTAGTACGGAAGACCCCCCACCCCACCCCCCACTGTCAGCCCTGGTGAAGCAATCCTTTCTGTTTGGGGACTACTTGCCTTTTGTTTCCCAGGTCCTAGAGAATCTTCAGCGATCACTTGTCATTCAATTGCTAATTAACTTGGCCTCTATTGAACTGTTTTTCAGTGCCAGAAACTAGAAAACACAGATTACAACAGGAAAGTGGCTTGACGGGTGCAGTGGACTGGACCCGGACACAGGTGCCAGAGTGGCCGTGCTGGGCAGAGGGGCACAGGTGGAGCGGAGGGAAGGGTGCCCTGCACAGGCCCTAGTGGGGAGCTGGCTTTACAGACAGAAAAAGGTCTGCAGAAGCCCCTTCCAAGGCTGGGCAGGTGACTTCGTGGCTTGGAGAGCTGGCCCCTTGTTAAAGCAGGGAGTCTGATGTGTTAGGTGCTGTGGGCCCAGGCTGGATAGTCACCACGGTTCTTTGCTGAGGGGAAGACCCTCACGGGTTTAGACCTTTGTTGAATAAGTTGATCATGGCAGCATCAGAAAAATGGATCCAGGCTACCAAAGCCTAAGCAGTGGGCTATTGTAGGAAGACAGGCAGGAGGCCGATGGATGCTAGTGGATCCTGGGCAGGTGACTTAAAGCTTTCAGCCTCAGTGTCCTCTTTTGTAAAATGGATGTGCAGTCAGCATGTGGTTGCTGTGGAGTTAGACTAAATGACGGGTGCGAAGCGGACCAGATGGGGCCTGTGGTACCATCCAGCCCCTTAGTATTTCCTGGTGAATTTAGGAGATGAACAGGGGAGGGGAACAGGTTCCTCCAAGTGACACGGATGAGGTACAGTTTAAAAGACCAGCCAAGGAGAATGCAGTACCAGAAGAGACAGGCCACCCATGGAACTTTCTCTAAAGACAGTCACCAGCTTTATCGGCAAGGCATGTGTATTTCGATAGAATACTGACTTTGGGTAATTAAGTAGGGCAAATGAAAAAGCTTGGGGTGATTTAGAGGTCACAAAACGAAAGGGGATTAACCTGCTAGAAAGCAATTAAATAATCCTCCGATTGCGAGGAGCACCATAGCTCTGATAATGAACTTCCTTGAGCGAAATGGGAGTGCGTTACAGTACTGAAGTCTTTGGGGAGGAGGGCCCTCTGTCACAGTGGTACACAGCTCTTTTCTGGATGAATCCTTTTTGGGAGGTGTTGCATCTTAATTTTTTGGGAGGGCTAACAGACAAAGTGATGTTTTCACTACCCTGAGGATTCTAGTGGCCATCCTCACGTTTCTTCACACTAAACCAGCCTTATGTTCCTCATATGCTTGATTTTCCAACAGAGTCTGTACACTTGGCTGAGTTGTGCTGAGCAAGCAGTTTATTTGCCAGAAGAGTTTATCAGGCTCATTATGAAGAAATATGAAACCATCGGCTCCTGAAGCGCCCAGGAGGGGAGGGATGGGGCCCCTCTAATTGCTCTGTGACCTCGATCGGTCGTTCAGACTCCAAGACGTTTTGCTCAGAGGGTTGGCGGTGCTCCAGGCCAGCTGGCCCCTGACCAGGCTCTGCCCTCCCTGGAGATGAAGCCGGTCCTTGCTCCCGCCTGTGGCTGCCGGCACCGAGTCAGTGTGCTTCTCAGATTGTCTCTGGCCTCTTCCCTACTTTCTGCTGATTGCCTCAGTATTTCTCATCCTTTCTGAAATCCCATTTAGAGAAAGAAGGTCGATGGGGGCAGAAATCTGGAAGTAAGGTTAGTCCTGTTTTGTTTGTGGCGCACCTGGCCGACAGCTGACAGTGCTGAAGTGACCAGTGTCCACGTCCTAGAGACTCGGTGCCCCTTGCCCTGTATTTATGTCTCTATTAAGGTTCGTGGGCGCTTTCCCCGTGGAGAGAGCACACTTGGGATGGGCTCTGTGTGGCCGCAGTGAAGTGAATTTCTGACTTGTTTCCCGTTGCATACGTGATGGGTGGAAGTTACATAGGTTGAGCCCACTGCGCTCTCCGTGTGGTGTGACCTGTGCGTTGTGTTCATTTGCGGCAGGGAGATCCAGAGACCTTGTTCCATTTGACCGGATGTGTGCTTGTTCATGTGTGTTTCAAGCCATGGGTGTAGATGACAGCGGGGGAAGATAGGAAGCCGATTGTTCAGCTGCTAATTAAAGGCGCTTTCTCCCGTCTCGGTGCTCGGCTGGGTCAGGTCTCCCTGTGAGCTGTCAGGAGGGAAGGTGGTTTTCGTTGCCGAGACCCTCATGTCAGGGCTCTTGCAAAGAGAACATGTGCCCCGCTCTGGTGGTGGTGGCGGCGGCTCCGTCGTGTCCAACCCTTGTGACTCCGTGGACTGTAGTCCACCAGGCTCCTCTGTCCACGGGATTTCCCAAGCTCTGCTCTGCTGGAGGCATTGCCTAATCATGGGGTCAGGCAGCCACACCTGGGAACCCATAACTGCAGAGGAGGCCTCTGAGAGGACAGTCACATCGCCACTTCCTCGCTGTTCTTCCTGAAAAAAGGCTCCCAAGGGCTGAAGCTTTCCAGCCCTCACAAGCGTTGCTCTGCCACCTGTTCCCAAATTCCAGACTAATTACTGAGTTCATTTTGTGTTTCCGTCCTCTTTCTGAGCCCCACCCCATCCTCTCCCAGTGGCCAGTCTGCAGACTCTCCCATTTAGGAAAGCAGGTAGGAAGTAAATCACCTTCGCCCTCACCTGCTCTCATGGTTGTGAGTTGTTTCGCTCCTGAGCTGTGTGTCACCCTAAAAGCGGCACTGCCACGTGGGTGTTGCGTGTGCTTTGTCCTGTGTTGCCTCACAGCCTTCGGGGTCATCACACTTGTTATATCTGAAGATACTAAGCCCATTGTACAGGCAAGTAAACGAGTCTCCCGACAAGAGGGTACATGGCTGCCAAGCTGGCACGTCGTCCTGGACTTTCAGACTCCATGTAGTCCAATGACTGGCGCCCTTGGTTTTGATATGTGTGTATTAAAAGGAAGATCAGTTTCAGTAGAGGCCCCATTACCCAGCCTTCTCCTTGTACCATAAGGAGCTAGGGCCTCCCTTTGCGTTTGGACTTTGGCTGGAGGGCTCTTCCCCGAGTCCTGCTGCTTGGTGGTGCCAGAAATGAAGTAGGGTGGATGTTTGATCGTGATATTAATTACCTTTAATATTAATGTGAAGTAGGCTGAAACTTTGATTGTAATATTAATTACTTTTTCTTTTTAGGGCACATGATATTAAATTTATACTGATATAATAGAGAAAGGTCATTTAAATCATGAAAGTAAATCACTCTAAAGAAAATAGCAGATGGATTTAGTACCCGATCTTAAGAGTTATATGGGAGTGGGCAGGGCTTGGGAAACCCTGGTGGAAATTCTTATCCCTGGTAAACTGTAAAGGCTGACGTGGAAGAGACACCGGCAGTCCGTGCGTCGCAGTCGTCCCGGCTCTCGGGGCGCTTGTATTAGGTGTGTGGGTGCCTGAGTGTGCAGGGCGGGTGTGGGTCACAGGTGCTTGGGTCAGTGCTGGGTACGTAGACAGTGGGATTAACGGGCCAAGGTTGCACCCACTTTCTCTGATAACTGTTCAGTTTCAAAGGATGGAGCTCTCCTCTCTTGGAACTCAGAAAATCAAGGAATATCTCCCTGCCCCCGCCCCAGACCCTACCTGCTCCCTTTGAAGTGTGTTTTTTTATATGATAATGGGCTTCCTAGGTGGCGCTAGTGATAGAGAACATCCCTGGGTCGGGAAGATCCCCTGGAATAGGAAATGGCAAACCGCTCCTGTGTTCTTGCCTGGAGAATTCCATGGAAACAGGAGCCTGGTGGGCTGCAGTCCATGGGGTTGCAAAAAGCTGGACCCGACTGAGCGTCTGAGCACGTGGTAATAGGGCCCGATTGCTTCCATTCTCTGTGTGTGTCCTGAAGATCCATCACAAACATGCCAAATCCGGGCCACAGCCCGGAGTGTGTGAGCTCAAGCTACAGAATTTGACTCCCCAGCTAAATGACAGCGGGCGGGGAATCCCTTTAGGGTCTTTTCCAAAATCTAGCAGAACGAGCTATGTTTAGCTTGTTAAGATAAAGAACTGGTCGGGGGAGGGAAGATAATGAGAAAGAGGGCTTGTGTGTACATGATTCACAGAGAAGAATCCAATTTTACAGAAACCGCAGCCCAAATTAGAGAAAGCAAGTTTTTGGATTAAAATGATTTCTGTTGTGGTTGTAACATACCACAGTTTGATTTTTGTCCAGATGAAAACATTTGGTTTTCACTTCAGTAAATATTGTGGAGACATTGCCAACTAATTCTGAAAAGTAATGAAATACGGCTTTGGCAAAGCACAGATGCGTTCTGCACTCCCAATTCCACCGACTGATCCAAGTTCAGATTTTTTTTTTACGTTTGCTAATGTGCTTGAATAATCAGGAGAGAAAAATCTGCCTGTGATTTTAATAGAAAACTGTAAGTACACGTGTATACCCCCTGCCTCCCGTTCCCTATGCCATCCATGCTGCTGGTGTGACCCCATAGATGGCAGCCCACCAGACTCCCCCGTCCCTGGGATTCTCCAGGCAAGAACACTGGAGTGGGTTGCCATTTCCTTCTCCAATGCATGAAAATGAAAAGTGAAAGTGAAGTCGTTCAGTCGTGTCCGACTCTTAGCAACCCCATGGACTGCAGCCCACCAGGCTCCTCCATCCATGGGATTTTCCAGGCAAGAGTACTGGAGTGGGGTGCCATTGCCTTCTCCGATGCCATCCATAATCCTCTTAACATATTAAAAGCACTCACCTTTCATTGATGACTGCTTTATTTTTTTATTTTTTTTTTCAGTGTTACAGCTCTATTTTATTTAGAAGATAGCAGGAGAGTGAGAGAGAGAGAGAAAGAAAAGAGTGCCCGCACGTGGGAGAGAGAGTCCAAGAGAAAGCGCTTTGGCTCCTCCTTTTATATGTTTTTTCCTCCACCTGGGCCTGCCCTATGCAAATTGGGCTTAGCCAGGAGTGCTGTTTGTTCTGCCTGAAGTCTTCACTCTGGTCCTCAGACCTTCCTTGTCTTAGCCACCACCATTTTGGACTCCTTTTCCCTATTCTACCTACCTAACATTCCCCCCTCAAGAGATGGGAGGCCCAATTCTTCGGGAATAGGGACGTCGAGGTCTTTCTGGCTACTTCCTGCTGAACTGGGGCGGTGAGGTGTATTGGGCCTCCCCCTCTTGCTAGTCTCAATCCTCAGAGCCCTTATAGCGGTGTCCAAGGGTGTGTGATATATTCCGTGGTTAGCTGTAGTTATATATCTTTGTTGAACTGGCACTGCATGTTGTAGCTGGTTGACCTTAACCGGAGGTCTTCTGGAATCTGCGACTGGGCCGCGTGAGCTTTCTGCTGAGTTCGTTTTTCACTGTCCCGGTTTCCAACAAGATGGGCCTTCCCCTGAGCTGGGTTTCTTCGCCTTCTGCTTCTAGCGTTGGAGCTTCGCTGAGTTGGGCTCCTGCTGTGTTTGGCCTCTTCCACACAGAGGTTGTTTCAGCCAGGTTATATCTGAGTCATGGCACCATAGATGTCACGCGAGTGTATGTTCCTTGGTTCTTTGTCTCGTCACAACAAAGATTTGGAGTGACAGACATTAAAGCCCTCAGCGCGTCACAGCTCTTGGGTCTTGGACAAACCGTGCTACAGCTCTTAGGCAAATCAGTGTTACAGCTCTCTTTTATTTAGAGGATAGCAGGAGAGTGAGAGAGAGAGAGAGAAAAGAGTGCACGCAACGTGGGAGAGAGAGTCCTGATGACTGCTTTAAAACTACAGAGTTTGTAGAGGAGATGTGCTTAAGCTCAGTCATGTCCGACTCTTTGCGAGTCCTGTGGACTGTAGCCCTCCAGGCTCCTCTCTCCATGGGATTCTCCAGGCAAGAACACTGGAGTGGGTTGCCAAGCCCTCCTCCAGGGGGTCTTCCTAACCCAGGGATCGAATGCAGGTCTCCTGGGCTGCAGGCGGATTCTTTACCTTTTTCTGAGCCACCAGGGAAGCCCATGGAGGAGATAGATGGAGTTATTCTGTGTGATGAGGTAACCTCTCTGACTTGATTAACGTCACAAGAGGGCCTGGTACCTACGGAGGGGAGGGAGCCCACCCCAGGAACCAGGTGGGAGCCACTCAACCATTTCTCAGACCCCTTGTTTTTACCGTAGTGGTCTGCCGTGGGAGGAGATGATTTCTCTTCTGGAAGCTTTTCCTTGTTGTATTTCCCATTTCTCCCATCCTATTTTCATCTCTGTAGATCTATGCCCCGTTTTCCTGAATGCTAGGCCCACAATGAGCTTTTCAAAAGTTTACTTCACCTGATGTTTGGAGGCAAAAAGCTACCCTAATAAATTTTCTAGAGAGGAAGTTTGCTTCTTAAGTGTGAGAATCTATGAGTTGTAGACCATTTTTAATCAAAAATTCTAAAAACACGCAGAGTCTTCTGTTTTCAGATGCTAAATGTTAACTTTCCATGCACACAGCTTCAATTGGATTAGCAAATGGACCCATTCACCCATTTTATAAGGAGGAAGGGGGTGATTTTACCAGTGATAAATAATCCAGACTATTGGCTGTTTTCAAGGCTTCGAAATACCCTTTCCTTCATCTGTTTACAGATTCCTCCTCCTCTAAGCTTATTTGTAAATTAGCTAATCGAGCTTGTATCTTGGCTAAGAAGAGAGAAATGCTGTCTGTGAATGTCTGATTAGTTTGGTTTCTCAGATGCTTTTGGCTCTCTTTTATGTATTTGAGGGTCTTCTGCAGTTATTTTCTAGGTATTTAGCAGTCTGTGTTTCTCTATCACCTTGGTTATGCCATGTGAGATGATCTTCCTGGTTTTGTGTCAATGAGAGAGAAGGAAAAGCTGTTTTTGCTGCTTTTTCCTGGTTGCTGTGGTTCCCCCGATCTGGAATGTTGGCTTGACCCTCTCCGTCACTTCTAAGCGGACATGTCAGCGGGTCTTAGAGGGATTACCAGTAGCTGTGTGGTGACCGAGGTTTGGAATATTCAGTGTTGTTGGATTTAGTCTTTTCTGCATGCTTTAACTTGTTAACAAGGTTAACAAGAGGTACAGGTATGCAGGTACCCAGAAAAATTCTGAAGGTATGTTCCTTCTGGGGGAGAAGCTATAGTTGATGGGGCCACTCCTGAGATTGGCAGTGGCTTTTTAAATGAAACGTGGAAGGTGGTAAGGCTCTACCCGGGCCATGATGCAGAGGGGAGAATTGGCACAAGCTTATTATTTGAGCCAAGGGCATCCTGACTCTGTTAGCTCTGACCTTTCTGCCCAAGGCTCCTTATTATCAAGCACTAGTCTTTTTCCTCTACTAATCCCTTCTCCTTTCATCACAGGAGTCTCTCCATTCCTCTTCTTATTTGAGCATCTGTATTGTCTTTTATTTTGCTGATGCTTTGTCTTTAGGTCCAACCAGCAAGTCATTTAGGAGGGAACCCACATTACTTTTTAGGGTGAAAGCAATCGCTTTTATCCCCTGTGCCCCCCTACTTGTGTCTTTTCCACCTCTTGACTGCAGACCCAGTCCCATCAGAAAAATCTTACATTATTGTAAGTTTTGTTTTAAGAGCGACTCCCGCAGGGAGCACGCTCCCCACCCCTTCCCTGGTGTTCTGCTTCCTACTGCACATTTCCCTATAGAACACACATCAGGTTACATCACTGTGTATACTTGGCTGAGAAGCTGCTTAAAGAAATGGATTCTTAAGTTTGGTTGCTTTCTTCTTTTGTTAAAGTTACCCTGTTTGCTTTCTGTAGGATATTAATGAAACTTGGGTTCTGAACTGAGCTCCTCAACATTTCCTCCGTTTTAGTTCTTTGGCATAAATTTAGTGCTCACCCCTTTCTCAGAGTTTTGAACATAAGGAATGTGATGCTTTATGTATTGGGTTTGAGTTTCAAAAAATCCTCAACAGACTCTGTAGGTGGCAGTTACTTCTTAATTTCTCATGTGGTTCGTGTGGATTTTGCCCAGAATTGGGCAGACTTGCTTTGCTCCCAAATGGCTTCAGTTGCAGAGTTTATTGCCTTCTCTCCTGATCCTGATGGGATGGAGCAAGGCGAGGCGGTACTGGCTTACTTCCTGAGATTCCATCCTGCAATCCTGCTTCCCTCCAATGGAGGGCAGAGTGAGCTGTGGAAGTTACTGCAGGGTCTACACACACACCTGCTCTGTGTGGTCCTGTATAATCCGCTTTCTGATTTCAGCCGCGCTGGTCAGTGCATCCGACACAGAGTGCAGGGAGGCTTTACTTTAAGAGAAATTAGGTGTGGCTGTTTTGATCTTGAAGGAACTTGAAGAAATGTGTTTAACCTTGTTCTTCTTTTACTGAAGAGGAGAATTTAATGGCTGAGTCTGTCAGTGCCAAGTGCCGGGTCCCCAGCTCTGTCTGACAGCATGTAATGTGTTACTGGATGTCACGTCACATGCTGGAGTGAGTTGGAGCTTATGGGAAATTTCCTTTCCTTTCTTTCTTTATAATTTTTTTTAAACTCAGAACCTCTTTTTGAGCGCTGAAATAAGGTTTCCTGGTTTTTTCCTTAAATGCTTAGATTTATGGGACTTCCCTATTGGTCCAGAGGCTTAAGACCTCACCTGCCAGTGCAGGGGGTGTGGGTTTATCCCTGGGTGAGCAGCTGAGATCCCACATGCCTCATGGCCAAAACCAAACATAAAACACAAGCAGTTGTGTAATAAATTCAATAAAGGTTTTGTTTTTTTTTGTTTTTTTTTTAGGTTAGATTTAGGAAATGACCCATCAATGTAGGTACATTTGGCCTTGGAGGTACTTTGTGTGTCTCTGTGAATGATATGTTCCGACTGGAAACTTTTTAAGTACAAAGCTGGGAAGGATGGTGTCACTTCTTTTTCTATTCAGTCTTGTACTAGTTGTAAAACCACTTAGTACAAGGGTAAATATATTGTTGTAGTAGGAAAAAGGCCAGATATTTCCTCCTCTTTTCTTTTTTTTAAAAAGCTTCATCTTCTAACTTCTGCTTGATCAGGTGGTTTTCCCCAAAGCCTCTGACAGACCTTCCTTCTGTTGAGAACCTGCTTCTAATTGGAAATGATCAAAGGGGAGAAAACAAAGGAAATGGCTTTGGTCAGAGTGTCTCCAGTTATGTTATACAGAGTGTTTGTCACACACATCCCTTTGGAGTTTCGTTTCCATTCAGTGCTATGACCCATATAACTTGCGGGCTGGGGTGTTTGAGTATCAGTAGGTCATGCTGACAAGTGGAAGGTGCTGTCTTTGTCTTTGCGTTTCCGGGAGCTGGGCAGTCGTGGTTCGCCGCTTCAGTGCTCTGAGGCTGCTCGTTCATGTCCATTTCCTTGTTAGAACAGGTAGCCCTGATGCTGGAATGGTTAAATTAGCCATTGTGGTTGAAGTTTGAGATCCAGTTTGGGAAGGAGAGCACGTTCAGTTACTTGAATCTTGATGGATACTCCTGAAGTGTTAGCTCATTCACAGGACACTGGCAAGAGAAGAAATGAACTTAACATTTATTCTTCTGTTACTTGATAGCAGCTCTTCTCTGGATACTTAATGGGAAAGAAAATGAAAGTTACTGCCAGAAATTAACTCAAGGGTTTCAAAAATTGATGGATTAATCAATTAACCAATTAACTGACTAATTGATTATTAAAAAACAAAAATTAACAGCCTTTGGTCCCAAACAGTATACCAGTGAATTGACCGATCGATCTTCTTCTGAAAATTCATGATTTAATAAAGAAGAACGGTATTGTGCTTCTTTGTAATATTGAGCTTGTTTTTTGGTGTTACTGTTCTGTCTTAGGTTCAGAACCAAAAATGTTTGGCGATGAGGAGGTTAAGGTGTAAAAGGAGTAAGGGATTGGGTTCTATGAAGAGGTTTTTTTGATTTTTAAATTTATTTAAGCCAGTCTTCTAGTTAGTGTTATGCAAGAATTTATTTTAATAATTTTACATGCTATTAACCTGATCATAATATCAAAGTAGCTTCCAAATATATTGTGATTTTGGAATCCATACCTGTCACTCACCCCCTATGAATATGAGACAGATTCCTTTTATAAGGAAATGTCATATTTTGTTTTTATCACTTGTCTCTCTCTCTCTCTTTTTTTTTTCATTTTACAATCATTTGCTTAAGTTCATACTTTTTAAGTCTAGACGATGTAACCCAGAATAGTCTTCATGTCCTTGACACTGTGGGTAGGGTTTTGTTTTTTTTTTTTTTTTTTTTTTTTTGCTCAATTCAGTCTTTGTTGTTTTCCCCACTCCCTTCTCAAGAATAGTCAAATGAGATTTTAAAATTTTTGATTTGTTATGTTTGGTGAATGGCATCGTCCCTCCTCCCTGCTGGGGGATTTTGCCTGAAATCTGTTAAAGGGACACAGATAGAGTTCTATTTCCTGGAGTATGTTTGAAAAATAAAAATGGCAGTAGAGATTAATTGCTTTGTTTTATCTGCTCAGTCATGAGGATTTAAGTTTGTAATTTAGTACATGGGTCCACTTGGGCTTCCCTGATAGCTCAGTTGGTAAAGAATCCACCTGCAATGCAGGAACCCCAGTTCGATTCCTGGGTCGGGGAGATCCACTGGAGAAGGGATAGGCTACCCACTCCAGTATTCTTGGGCTTCCCTGGTGGCTCAGCTGGTAACGAATCCACCTGCAATGCGGGAAACCTGGGTTCGATCCCTGGGTTGGGAAGATCCTCTGGAGAAGGGAAAGGCTACCCAATCCAGTATTCTGGCCTGGAGAATTCCATGGACTGTACAGTCCATGAGGTTACAAAGAGTCAGACCCCACTGAGCGACTTTCCACTTGAAGTGGGCTCTGGAAGGGGTGGAGACTCAGGCCCTTGTTTATGCCCCTCCTTTTGACCCCGCCAGGTTCTCCTGCGCTGCCCAACAGCATGGTGTATTTTGGAAGCTCTCAGGACGAGGAGGATGTTGAGGAGGAAGATGATGAAACAGAAGACGTCAAAGCAGCCACCAACAATGCTTCATCTTCATGCCAGTCAACCCCCAGGAAAGGAAAAACCCACAAGCATGTTCACAACGGACATGGTAGGTCCACTGTTGAATTTGGATTTAACAGATAAAATCCAGAGCTTTGAGTGAAAGGTGGAGTAGATCATATGTTGAGAAGATGATGAAGGTGGCAGAGGTGGGTTAGTGATGTTTTGCATACTTCTTTAAGTACCAGGCACTTAACGGAGAGATGGGTGGTATAAAATGGTCCAAATAGTTGTGTTCGAGGTAAATAGATTGTTGGATACATATTCTTAAGTTTGTGAAGATGATGGTAAATTCCATAAGATCACAGATGTAGGAGTTGGAGGCAGAAGATACCGCATCTGAACAGGCGTGGTCGAGATGAATTCATGAAGATGCTGTTGTCATGCACTTACTGTTGTGATTCCAGCAGTTATCCAGCTTGTGAAATCAGGGCCATGCATGTGTAGTAGAAACTAGACTCGTTTTCTTCCCCCTGACTCTTAACATTCCAGGGGCAGGACACGTAGCCCCAAAAAACAAGAAGGAAAGATCGACTGTGAGAAAGAGAAAATTATAAATGAGTTGACCATGGAACGTGCTCAGTGGTTTTTCAACAGGGAGCTGACTTAATCAGAGTTATATTCTGAAAAGATTAAGCTGGCATCAATTAAGAGGATTTCATAAAGGGAAATGATTTCAAGAAGAGGAAACACATTGAAAGGCTATAATTGTAGGCAATTACCTGGCTCAAGGTAACCAGGGACTAAAAGGTGGCAGTGTAGATGGGAGGATGTAAGTACAAAAATGTGGAGGCAGATACAGAAATACTGCAGGGGTGGGGTTGAGAGAACTTGATGAGTAACTGGATTAGTGTCGGGTGTGGCTGGGGTGGGAAAGGAAATGAGAAGAAAGATCACTGATGGCAGCATGGTGATGACTGCTTTCTGTGAGCTCTTACCCAGCTTCTCTGGGACTCACAGAGACCCTAGAACGTAGAGCATCCACATCTACAAACGATAGAAAATCCGTGTTGCCAGTAAGTGATTGAGGCAGAGGGAAGTTCGTCCCATTCTTTTCCTTCACGGCCGAGCGCTCGTCTTTCTGGCCTCGGTGGGCCTGTGGGACCGGATCACTTGGACGTGATGGGAATCTGGCCACCTGCACTGTTGTTGGCATTTCTGCCTTGACAGTTGAATGCTTTTTCATTTGTCCTGCTTCTTGTTTAGGGCTGTGTTTAGGTGGCATAGAGAGATGAGGGATGTGACTTAAAGACCGTAGAGTTTGTTGAGCAGATGAGGTTAGTAATCTCAGTGTAGAAGAAGTGAAGTCGCTCAGTCGTGTCTGACTGTTTGCTGCCCGATGGACTATATAGCCCATCAGGCTCCTCCATCCGTGGGATTCTGCAGGCAAGAGTACTGGAGTGGGTTGCCATTTCCTTCTCCAGGGGATCTTCCCGACCCAGGGATCGAACCCAGGTCTCCCGCATTGTAGGTACACACTTTACTGTCTGAGCCACCAGGGAAGCTCAGTATTTCTCAGCCTCCTTACCTGTAACGAAGGCACTCAATGAAGTGTGTGTATAGTCTCTGTTAGCTAGCTGTGTGTAGACATGTTCATGTTAAGGGGTGGCTTCTCTAACTAGTGGGTGGTCTCAGAAATCTCCTTTGTGAGAGGCCAGAGAGCTGTTTTCCATGAATGACAATAGAAATAATAGATTTTAGGGTGTGTTCATCTACATTATCTTTTGATCCCATCTGCTTTCTCTCCAGCAAAGTCACTGGGAGGTGGTCAGGGCAGGAGGCGTTTCTTGCTTTATAGTTGAAGAAAGGGAGAGCTGATGTCTTGTATCCATCACTAAAAGTGGCCGACTGCAGCTCAGAGTCACGGTTTTTGCAAAGCCCCTGCCCCAGAGGCCGCCGTCCCCTGTAAGGGTGCGCGTGTGGACAGCTGAGCTCCGTGGCGGCTCCGGCCTGTGGCGCTGGTGGAGCTGCGCTCCTGTCCGCTTGACAGCGGCGAAGAGCCAGCGCCTGGGCCCCCGGCTCTGTGCGGGGCTCCACTTGTGCTGCTGCCGCGTGGCGCTCATGACTCTGGAGGGTTTATGTCTTAAAAATCCCAGAGGATGTCGGAGCTGGCTTTGTGTGAGGCCAGTGGAAGGAGGGGGCTGAAGCCAGCTCAGAAATACACAGGCTGTTAGGAAAGCTCCTCCAGTTTCACATGACTCAGAGGAAGTTGTTTCGTTCTTTTTAAATGAGAAGTCCGCTTTGGGGAAAGCCAATTTCAGCCTCAGGTGCAGTATTTTAGAAACATGGTGAGCTTTCAATACCTATTTAGCTGAGCTTATCTACCTACCCTGTTCTACATCCTCTGTGACACAAAGAAGGCCCAGGACAAGGACACGAACTGCCAACATCAGATTATTAAAGCATGACTTAGTGAGGCTGGGGAGCAGGTCCCCAGCAGGAAGGTGTAAGGAGATTCCTCAAAACACTGTCTTTACCACCAGAGAAAGGAGTTATTGATACTACAGGGCCATGGCCCCAAAGTGGTGAAACTAGAATGCAGTCATCTTGGAAAACTGAACATTCAGCTCTGGAATACTGTTCCTTTCACAGCCATTTCTTGATAATTGAAATTATACTGTAACACCAAATTGCATAATGCACACATTTGTTCCCCCCCCCCCCCACCTTTATCCTTTCCCATAAGGTCTTTATCAGCATCAAACAGTCATCATGAGCTTCATTTCCTGACCTTTTTAAGGCTTAATTAGCTGTGTGGTAGGCATTTAATTTCTCTGATTCTTAATTTCTTCTTGTGTGAAACAAGCAAGGCAGCCTAGATGGGTGTCATTTGTTCCTTCCTTCATTTATTTTTGTTGTTGTTCAGTCGGTCAGTCTTGTCCAACTCTTTGTGTCCCTGTGAACTGCAGCACACCAGGTTTCCCTGTCCTTCACCATCTCCCGGAGCTTGCTCAAACGCGTGTCCTTCATTCATATCCTAGAATAAAGAAATAATCATGTCTGGTGTCTCATGTACAGGCATCATTACCCTTGACATTTGTTATGGTGGATGTTGGGCATTGCTGTCTGTTCAAGGGAGGTGGCTTTTCCAAGAAGATCCAATTAGCTGGGTGAAGATCCCTAAAATTTTGTTTTTTTCTCCTCTGAGACAGTAGTACGTTTTTCAGATTAAAAATGTTTATATCCCACCCTGTTTCCATTGGTTTTCCATTCTCATCCATTCTTTGTCTTGCTCCTGTTTTGACCCATGGGGAACTTGGTGCAGGGTTGTGTCTACTAGAGTGTGAGCTACAGAGTGTCAGCAGTGAACCCCAGGACTGCAGTGGTTTTCACAAGCAGTCAGGACCAGACCCCCGAGAACTCTGTTTCCATGATTAATACATACAGATCAAACGTGGCACGATTCCCATAGCAGTTTAAGCTTGTCTTTCCTGCTTTGTGGTTTTGTTTTGTTTTGTTAATTGAGACTCTTTCTTTTGTAACTATTGAGCAGAATTATTTGAAATTCCTTGCAATGGGATTTAATTATGGGTACCCATCAGTTGCAAAAGTGAATGTTTAAATGTGACATAAGACTACAGAATGACACAGATATTCCTAAAGAGGGTTCACTTGGGATAGAAAGTTGCCAGGTGGGAGTACAGGTGGTGTTTACCTGATCTGTTGGCGTGGCCACGGCCTGGCCATCTATAAAGAGAGCAGTGGGACGGTAGGTGATGTGTATGAGGCCGCGGTTCAGGCTTACCCAGGACCAGCGCCAGCCCACTTGCTTCTTCTGTCTGGGGTTCAGAGGAGACCTCCTTCAAATTCAGAAAAACGGACTTTTCCGGTTCAGGTTTTGAGAGCACCTTCAGAGCCCCAATTGACTAGGTGTGTAAGGCACTAGGGCCTGGCCGCCTTTCAGGGAGCAGCAGGCTGGTGTCAGTTGCTGAGCCTTGGGCCGGACCACGTGGACTTGTCCGTCCGCAGAGTGGTGAGAGCCCTTGGTGCAGCGCCTCTGCAGGAGGCCGTGGTGCTCTCGACTGGCTTCCTGTGCTTTCCCGCCCCTCAGCCCCCGCTCCCTGACTGGAGGGTGCTTGGGGGCATGAGCAAAGAATCATTCTCGAGGTGAAAGTCGGTTCTCTGAGTGCATGGAAAGAGACGATGGGGTGCAGCCTGTGAATGAGACGAGGGTGTCCGCTTTCCCTGCCCTTCCTTTTTGATCGATTCATTGATAACTTGCCTTAAGTTAACGCCCTCATTTTCCCAAAAGAAAAATCTACAAGACCGATCGTCTCAATTTCCTTTTGATTTGTGACTCAGGTGAAAAATGTGCAAGTGTTAGAGCAGATTTTCTGAAGAGGAAGACCTGGGTGAGGCCGTCATCACCAGGTAGTCAGGCAGGTGCTCGGGATTGTGGACTTCTTCACACAGGAGAGTAGGCTGCTGTCTCGTTCTCCATGACACTGGGTTTCTCTTGTCTGGTGGTGCTTCCCGCTGCTTTGTGAGCTGGAGATGTGAGGTTTGTTGGGAGATCTGGCATCTGTATCCTCCTCCCAGGAGTGGAAGTAAATGCACAGAAGACGTGGGGAACACTTTATCATGGGGACAGCTTTGGCCCCAAACCCTGATCTGCCTGCAGATCCAAAAAAACGGTTTTATTTAGGCTGTGCTGGTTTGAAGGGAGGAGAACCTAACCAAGCTGCCAACAGTGTTCTGCTTTATCTCGTTTCTCCCCTGAACTTGAACCTGCATGGGCAGGAGCAGGGCTCCTGGAAGCTGATACAGGAGAGAAGGCACACCCCTCTCCCCGCCTCCCCTCCCGCTCCGTGTCTAACTGGCCAGGCTAGGGCAGACCCAGATCCCTGGGGGTCCGACCCCTGACCGCAGCAGTCCCCTGCAAGAGCCTGGTGTCCCCAGCACGTGTTTAGTTGTGCAGACGTTCCAAAGGACCCTGATGTTCTCATTTATAATCCACTGGGCATCCTACTGGAAATGGACGTGGTTTATTAAAATACGTGATCTGAAGTGACACGGACGGCATCACGTGTGCTCGTAGCCTCGGCTCTGCGAACTGGAGGGCCACAGTAGCAGTGCCTCCAGCAACTTCTATTTTGAGGACTCTTTTTTTCAGTTTCCAAAATACCCCTCCATCTACAGAGCCTGAGATGGTCCTCACAGGAAAGCACTTAAGTAATCTCTGTATTTGGCCCCAAACACACAATCAAAACGTGCCTCTGAGTATTTGTGTTGCAAGTTGATAATTTGAAATGACTCAGTGTTTGAAACGTTCTTGTCATTGGTAATTGTTCTTTGTCAGAATAAGTGAGGTAGGGTAGGGGAATTAATACGTTTGTCTAGAAAGAGTCTGGCTTTGGTTCTTCTTATCCTTTCACAGGAGAGCTCAGTGAGAGTGGGCTGCTCAGATCAGCCCCTTATTGTGTATTCTTCTCATGCTTTTCTTTTTTTTTTTTTGCACTTAATGGAAAATGGAAGGAATAGCAGAGACCTCTCTTTTGGTGCGCCTCTGTTTCTGAAGAGGGACATTTCTCACAAGCCTTTTTAAACAGCATGTCATTAGACTCCCAGCTGGAATGATTTCATTGCTTTTGAATTGACACTGGCTCGGTTCCGGGGGGCGGGGTGGGGTGTGGTGCCTTATGTAAGGGCCAAAAATCAGTAGTTTGGCCGACTACACTTGTGTCTGCCCTGGGATCACCTTCGAGGTGCATTCCGTCCCCTGTCTGGGTGGTGGGGGGGTGGGTTGTATGTGCAGGACCAGGGTCCCTCTGTGTGCCACGAGGAGACGCTGTCCAGCTGTGAAGAGCTTTTTTTCTTTAACTGATGCTTTTGTGGAATATCCTCTTCACCTTTTTTTTAAACCTCCTGCAGCTTGATTATTTTTTTCCCTCCCAGTTGGGGCAGCTGAATCTCCTGAGCTGGAGTATGGGTTGGAAGCTGTTCTTTAAGAGCGGGAGAATGTGCAGAGTGCTAAGTGTGTTGTTAGCCCTCCACTGCCCCCTCATCTGGGGCCACTTGGCCTCGTGGCTGAGAGCAGGATGCCGATGCTTGTTTGCCCAGATGGGGTCGCTACTTGAGGCCGTTCTAGTTTTCTTAATCTTTAAAGAAGTAGTAGGCATGCTTTTTCATAGGTTTTTGTGACGGGTAAATGAGTCGGTGTAGGTTGTATTTCTCTCTGGTAGAGAGTACCATATTGGCTGTTAATGCCTCATTTGATTGTAAGATCTGGAAGTCTAGAAATAGCCTCATAGTTGATAAGAGAATCCCAGGAAGTTAGTATGTTTCAGATACCTGGCACACGGTGAGGGCTGCCCCAGAGGGAGCGTGAGTCATGCCCACCCCAACTGCTCACCAGGAGCTGCTCCACGTGTGATAGACAGACCCTGCTGAGCCGTCCGCTAGGGTGATCGGCTCTCCCTCGTTTCTTGTTTCCTTTAAGCATTTGCTCTGTGGGTCACGCAGGCCCTTGGGCATGCCTACACCGAGGGCCGCGCTGGCGCCTCCTGTTTGTTTAGCATGTAGATGTCTCTTCCTGGGGATGGCAGGGCCCCTGCTCTGTGGTGAGAGGCTCGGGCAGATTTCAGAGACAGATGACTGGGGAGATGGGTCTGGTGGTGGAAGAGGAGCTTCTGGGTTGAGTCCACCTTCCTGACCAGGTGTCTTTATCCAGTGGTTTAATTCTTTAGGCCCCAGTTTCCCTGGTTGTAAAATACGGAGAGCACCTGACTTTTTCCATTTGGGTTCAGGACAGGCAGGGATGGAGTTTCATTTGGGGGTGATGGGGACTTTAAACTTAGACTGTGATGATGGTTGCACAGGTGTGAACACGCCGGAACCCACTGGATGGTGCACTTTGAATGGATCACTTGCTATGTGGAAAGCAGCTTACTAAAGAGAAACAAGTGTCTGTTAGAACTCAGTGAGTGACGGATGCGTTCAGCATGGCACCTGGCACTTGGTAGGTTTTCAGAAACAGAGTCTGGATACCGTTTTGTTGCTGGCCTCAGGTCCGATGATTCTTCCAAAGAACTGTAATACTCTGCAGTGCTGAAGAAATTAAGATAACATATTTGATTTTCAGAATTTTTAATCAATTTTGTTGTTCATGCTCGGCTAGGATGTGTTTGTATCACATACATTGTAAATTGAATTGCTGAGCTGTTCACCCAACTGCTCAGTATTTAATATTTCCAGCTACATTCATCGAGCCTGTCTTGAGGGCATGCTTCAGTCGCGGGGAAAGTTGTGCGCATATAGGATGCCGTTTCCTTTCCTGGTTGCTTTCCTGGCTGGGGGGGCGAGTGGAAGTGTGTGTGGGACAATGGCAGATCCACAGACTTTATTTGGAGAAGCTTGAAAACAATCCTTACTACAATACCGATACTGCTATATTTGCTTTTCTGTACTGATATTTTTATTTTGCATTTTTATCCATTCTTTTGTAACTTGTAGAGTTGATCATGTGTATGGAGTGCTTTCCAGTTTGACTTTTGTGCACACTTACTTTGCATTCACAGCAAAACCTTGAGATTCCTTGTTCAGGTCCAGAGGTGGGCCAGAGGTCTTGTCATTGACTTCAGAAGTGGTTGACCTTTCAGAATTCATCTCCTTGAATGTAGGGCTTTAGGAAACCCCAGGCTGCAAAAAGCACTTTTTTCATTTGCTCTTCAGAGTTATTGCTTGTCCCCTGCTGGAGTATATGCCATGGCTCTGTGCTGTGTCTTGGTTCTTGAGGGTGAGAAAGCAGGAGACTCCTCTCGGCCCACTGGCCCCTCTCCCGACAGGTCCTCCGCCCGGGTGTCCTCTGGTCCCCCTGCGGCACGTTGGAGAATGCAGGTGCCTTAAGCCAACTGGTGCGGGGACAGGCGGGGGTAAGTCACCATCAGGCCATCCGTCTTGTCCTTTGCTCGGCTCCTTTGGGGGCCAAGTGGGCCAGTAAACCCATTTTTCAATGACAGAAGCCATTCATTCTGATTGATGGTCTTTCTGATGCCCTGACCTTTGTATTATCATAAAGGTCATCTGCTCTTTTCAGACTTCAGTATCTGCAGTTACTAGGATCCTGTGTAAGGAACATGTTTAATTGGCAAATCTGTCCAACTCTGTTGGGTATATTACATCATTGTCCACAGTGTATCCACATTTCTAGATCTGGGTACCCTGGTAGCCAAGTTTTGATTGAAAAAACATTCCATGACTCACAGATTCAAGTTCTTATAGAGAAGAAAATTCAGGTTGGCTTTAAAGATTCTTTTCAACAGGTTTCTTTTTCCTGTTACACAGTGTAGCCAAAGTGGTAGAATTTCACTGGGTGGAAATTCCCGAGGGCTTTCAGAACACCAGGTAAACCAGGAGAACTTGCTTGAGATACCAGATCAGGGTGCACGTGGACTGGTGTAGGTCCAGCTATTGCTGGGGGCTCCCAGCCCGAGCAAGACCCTGATGGAGCCGGAGCCGACCTCCGCGTTCTCGCGCTCCAGCTTGACACGTGACTGCTCCAGCCAAGTCAGTGGAGCTGTTTTGGCCCAGGGCAAACCAGGTTGCAGCACTCACACAGCCAGCATTAAAGTCCTTTTGAACTATTGGCACAGGTTGGCAGACACATTCCATTGTTTTCAGACAATAGTGACAAAGTTGAACTGGCTCCAGGGAGCAAGTGCGGCTTTTGTACAGTAACAAGGATCCGATGCCAGCCGATTGATGGGGCCTGCCTTCCCAGAGTCCGGACGCCTTGTAATGACATGAAGCTTACATTTAAATATCTGGCTTCCGATCAGAAACTTGGCGTGTTCCTCTTTTCCTTTCCATAACACAGTCTTCTCTATTTATAACGATTCTTTTTTCTTTCTTTCTTTCTTTTGTCCCTTCTTGTTTTGGGGTTGACAGAGAGAGCAAGTCTCATTTTACGTAATTTGGGGGTTAGTCCCATCTTCGACCTTCTGCTGTTTCTTTCCTCGTATGTGTCATGTGTCTGCTGGCAGACCTTCCTGCCCAGCTTTCCATAATGGCTTTTGTCTGTGTTTCTTTTTCAGGGTGAAGGTTAGACACTGGGTCATCACAGGGTGTCATAGAACTTTGGCCAGATGCCATTCAAAGGGTCTTTTTTCCTGCTCACCTGATAGAAAAAACTTCCTGGTTTTCAGATGAAGTGCCTTCCTGGTGCTAATAATTAGAATGTTTGGGGCTATACTCTCCTTACGAGGAAGGACTCTTTTCAAGTGGGGGTCTTGTCTTTGCTCTTAGAGCAGGAGCTTTTAAAAAGATCGTGGACTGTAGCCTACCAGGTTCCTCCATCCATGGGATTTTCAAGGCAAGAGTACTGGAGTGGGTTGCTGTTTCCTTCTCCAGGGGATCTTCCTAACCCAGGGATTGAACCTGGGTCTCCTGCCTTGTAGGCAGATGCTTTTACTGTCTGAGCCACCAGGGAAGTCACTAAAAAAGATCAACTTTCTTATATTTGTACAGCTCTTTTCTCTGAAGAATGGATAGTGTTTCATGGACTTCTAAGTACTTTAGTGATTCCTGGAGGCCAGATAAGCAGAGGCACTGGTTTGATCTTCTGAGAATGGCAGCACAGATGTGTTATGGATCTGGCAGCTAGGAGTCACAACCAGCCGGTCTGGTCCAGCTTGTGTATGGAGTGAGGGTTTTAAAGGCCTGGAGGATCCCCTGGGAATCTTGTCAGGCTCTGACTATGTGGACAGAGTCAGATGGGGGAACGTGGTTTAGTACAAACCCTCTGGAGGTCTAAGGTCCTCCTCAGACGTGAGGTCCTCCTTATAAAGTGTGGCTTTCTGCCTTTCATTGCAATCAAAGGTTGCTAGTGAAGCTGTTTCTATAGTGACTTACCTTGCCCATTTCTTTTTCATCCCCCATTGGGAGCAAATTTTAACCTTCTCGGGCCTGAAGTGACCCTCAGAATACCCGCCTTTGGATTTAAAGGTTTTGCTTGCCGTGGTATGGAAACCCTTGCTACAGGCCATTTAACTTTCAGAGAGTGTGTATACAAATCAATATATGTGTTCATTAATGCACAGCTGTTTGTATCTGAGTATACAGTATAATTTCCTAATACTGTTTCTGGTGATAAACACTTTTTTTCTCTCCTTAAAGTAATGAGTCCAAGTATTCTTTTAATTGGAGGCAGCATGTGTGGGTCCTCTGTACATTGAACTTTCTGTCTCATCTTCACAGGGTTTAGGCTTTTCCTGTGAGAGTGGATATTTTTTCCTTTGCTCTTCTGGAGAATCTTACAAGTTAAGACAAAAGATAATTACTTGGAGGAGTAAAACTGCAGGTTCCCACGCCACTTAAAATCAATGAGCTGCTGCTGACAAAAGACACCTCGTCTGAGGTCCCGTCATCCGGCGACACCCCCCCCCACCCCAGTTATACTTGAGTTGACTTCCTGGCTGTGTTTGCCATTTGGGTGGACAGCTGCTCTGAAATAGCACAGTGGTTACAGAAAGTGGATTTCTTCAAAAACTCGCCCTTTGTTGCAGATCAAAGTTAATGTTGCTCAATTTTTTATTTTCGAAATCTTGAAAACCTTCCCCTTTCCCAATTATCTGATCACAATGGTCTTTAGCAGAAGCCCGTCGTGTGCTGTGCACTGCAGCCGGTTCAGTTATTATATTTAAGGCACGTGCTTCTCTCCCTTCTGCTGTGATCAGAGGCCCCCTCCCCGCTCCTGGGGAGGCAGTTTTGGTGCTGGTGGGGTTAGAGCTCCCAGGGGGCATTAGAACAAAAGCAGAGCTGTGCCTTCTGTTTCAGAGACATAAGGCCAGTGAGCAATCTGCTCCCCTCACCCCTGGATTTCAGAAAGATGGTGCTGGCTGACCATAGTGCCACTCTTGAGTTCTTGAAGTCTCCGTCCAGTGACTGGCCTTGCCCCGTGGTTCACTTGGAGTGGCGTCATCAGCTGTGCGTGTGCACTGGGGCTCCGCTGCCCGCTGGCCGTTGACTCCATCGTGGTGTGGTCATCCCTGCAAACTAACGCCTGCCCACTGCTCCCTCTGAGATCCTCTCTAGATTAATGTTTTGTCACTGAATCCTCCAAGCAACCCTATGAGATAAATAGTCAGTTAGAAAACTGAGGCTTAGACAGGAAACCAGTCCAAGGTCAGATAGTTAGCAAATGATTTCTCTGGATTTAAACTTAGCATAATTTGGAGCCTGGGGGCTTCTCTTGTGGTTCAGACAGTAAAGAATCTGCCTGCATTGCTCGAGACATAGATTCCATCCCTGGGTTGGGAAGAACCCCTGGAGAAGGGAATGGCTATCCATTCCAGTTGTTTTGCCCGGGGAATTCCATGGACAGAGGAGCCTGGTGGACTTCAGTCCATGGGGTTGCAAAGAGTCAAACACGACTGTGTGACTAACAAAATTTTGGAAGCTGAGCTTTTTGCAGGGTGCGTGGCTGTAGAGGTAAGTTCAGGGGCCATCAGAGCTTCGGGAAACCATGGTGTAGCTAATAACCAGGGGGAAGACGATCCAGTCTCACCGGTTTCAGGCCTCTTGGTCTCAAGACCTGTTTCTACTCTTAACAACCATTGTGGGGCCCGCAGAAGGCTTTTATATTGTGGCTTGTATTTATTGATATTTACCATATTAAAAGGGCTTTCCTGGTGGCTCAGACGGTAAAGCATCTGCCTGCAGTGCCGGAGACCTGGGTTCGATCCCTGGAAGGAAATGGAAACCCACTCCAGTACTCTTGCCTGGGAAATTCCGTGGACAGAGGAGCCTGGTAGTCTACCGTCCATGGTGTCACAAAGAGTCAGACACGACTGAGCAACTTTACTTACTTACTTACCATATTAAAATTAAAACTGAGGTGATTTAGAAATATTTACCTATTTAAAAACAACACATATGCATTCCACGTTGATACAAATAACATTTTCATGTACAGAAAGGGACTGTTTTTCCACACCCGAAAAGTTGTAGGTGAGGGAGGTTGTATTGTTTGACTTTTTTGCTAATCTGTTTAATGTCTGACTTAGTAGATGACAGGTACCTTCTTAAGTCCGCTTCTGCATTCAGTAGTATATAAGAAAATCAGTTTCAGACAAAGCGGTGGTTGGAGGAGGGAGGCGCCTTTGTGACAGTTGTATTCTGTGATTTCACGCAGACCCAACCGAGGGTAGTTTCTTCAAGGTCAGTTGTCATCTGAACCCCTGTTGGTGAACTTTTCGTGCAGGGTTAGGTTAACATCCATTGGTTTGCCCTCCGCCTTGAATGGCTGTCTTAGCCACACACAGTTTTATAATGTCTTATAGCGATCATTTGAGAATGACGGTCCACTGGTTTAGCCACCCCTTCCAGTTGTCGGCACCTTCCGGTACGCTGTATCGAAGAATCTCCTCTGTACTAAACTCATTGGGAAAGTCTTTAAGTTTTGAGAGGCTTTCGGGCTCATGGTGGCAGATACAGGTTTTCCAAAATTGTCATTTTTGCTTGAAGTCATGAATTCTGTCATTGGCTGCAAAAACTGTTAGTTACTTTATCCTTGACAGGCTCACTTTATTTGTTTTTGAGAAAATAGCTGACAAATATCTATATCGGTTGTCCTTTCAAATAAAAATAGCATTCCATGAAAAAACACAGCTAGCTTGCAGGTTAATCTCAGAAGTGCTTTTCCCTAGAAGTAGTCGTCACACTGATGTTAAGGAGAAGTGCCTCTGTGTGTGGTTCCATTGTGTCTCAGAGTGTGTGTATACTCAAGAGTTGAGATTTAATGCTGTGAACAATTTCTATTTATCACTTTCTGAAGTGAACTTTTTTTTTTAAACTGCTGGTAACTGATGAAGAACACAGTATTTATTCATGCACTTCGGTGCCACTGCATTGATCTGTGTCAGATGTTGCCACTTGGTGCTGCTGTTTATATAAAGTTTTTTAGAGATATAATTTACGTATCATAAAATTGAACCACAGTGAACAATTCAGTAGTTTTTAGCATATTCACTGAGTTGTGTGGCCATCACCACAGTCAACTCGAGAACCTTTTCATCGCTTTCACCCTGAAAAATCTGTACCCATTCGGAGTCAGTCCCGTTTCCCTGAAGCCCCCGGCGCCCGGCAGCTGCTGACGCACGTTGTCTGTCCCGGTCATTGCTTTGGCTGCGCTGGGTCTTTGTTGCTGTGCAGGCTTCTGTGCTCAGGGCCGGAGCTCTGCTGCAGTGTGTGCACTTCCCATCGCAGGGGCTTCTCGTGGTGGAGCCCAGGCTGAGGAGATGTGGTTCACAGGCTTAGTTGTTCCTAGGCACATGGGATCATTCCTGAGCAGGGATCAAACCCGTGTCTGCTACCGGCTGATTCTTTACCACTGGACCACCAGGGAAGCCCCACCTTTCTGTCTCTTCGTGTTGGTTTGGTCATCTCATATGCATGGAATCCTGCAATAGGTGGCCCTTCTTTCTCTTCCCATGATGTCTCCAAGATCCGTCCGTGCTGAAGCATGCGTCAGTACCCAGCTCCTTTTTACAGATGGATAACACCTTGTTTCGTTTAGCTAAATACCAGTTGATGAACCTTCAGATTTTTTCTCCAGTGTTTATTATTCATATTTCTGCTCTGACCGTTTGTATGTGGGCATACTTTTCGTTCCTCTTACATTCACATCTGGGAGTGGAGTTGCTGGGTCATATAGTAACTCTGTTTTGAGGAACTTCCAGACCATTTTCCAGAGTGGCTGCAGCAGTTGGCATCCCTACCTGCAGGGAATGAGGGCTCTTAGTCCTCACCAGCGCTGCCTTTACCCATCTTTGTAAGCACAGCCCTCCTAGGGAATGTGAAGTGGTGGTTCATGGTCATTTTGATTTGCATTTCCCTGATGGCTGATCTGTCGTTAACCATCACCATCATTGAAATACCAACACAGTGAAAAAGGGAAATACTTTCAGTATAATTATGAAAATATTTTTGACCTAGGAGATCCCATGAAAGGGTCTCTGGGTCCCCCAAGGGTCAAGCTGTTCATTAAACTGGTAGAAAATGTGGGCTATGGTTTCAGCATTCTCTTTCTTCTTGCTTGGACAGGGCATTGGCACCACCTCTGTTTGCCCATGAAATAGATATTGGGAGGCAGTGGGAGGCAGCTGGGGTCCAGTTGGAGGTTGTGGGAGGTCTGCTCAGGCTTGCTCTTGGGCTGTGTTGAAGCCCGTTCTTCTGCCTTGTCAGGGAAACAGGAAGAGGTCTTGTCCCAATCTGAGTGTACTAACCCGAGACAGGCATTTTCCAGAAGCAGCAGGTAGGTCTTCCCAGACAGTCTCCATTCAGGAGCATGTGGTCGCCAGCCTCTAAGGAAACCGAGGATCCACGCAGTTTGCCCACACGGTAGGGCTGGGAATTGAGCAGCTCATATAGCCTTGTGAAAAGGAACTAACCCCCAGAATAAATTTTTATAGCCAAAATTTTTATAACCAGAGAAGTCAATTCTAGAACTGGTACTTCTGTAATAGTAGACTACTCATCTTTGTGGCAATAACAAAGCTCAGAAAAATATGAAATACTTAAGATTAAAAAGAAAGATGAAACTTCTGTACTGTTTTTCAATAAAGAATGTGCTCACTGCCTAGAAAATTGGTGAACGGTCAAGAATTACCTGGATTCATGTTCCTTGGGTTGCTTTTTAATCACGTTGAAGTATGACTTCTTATGGATGTTGCTTCTGATTTGTCGGGAAAGCAAGTGCAGATTCCGCCAGCGTGGGCATGATGGATGGATTCTGACAACATGTAGTTACTTTCACTTAGAATAAACGCCAGCCATTCAGAGCTCTCCATTTTTCTGAGAGTATCGGACAGAGCCTTGCACAACACAGGTCATATACTGTGTTCTGATGAGTCACATGGGCTTTACCTCTGGATTGAAAGTCTAGTTAGAGTGTGTGGTCGCTGGGGGTGGGGAGATCAGGGTGTACATCCAGTCCAGGTAATGAAAACGTGAATCTTTTAATCATGCCATGTACAGTGTAATAACACATGCACTAAAGAAGCACATTAAATCAGAAAACAATTAGGAAACTTTGAGGATTATCTTACCATCTGAAAATATAGGAAGGACTTTCTAAGCAAGGAAAGTTTAACAAATGGGTTAGCTGATTTTAGCAACATAACAGACGGAAAAAGCAAATAAGAGGAAACTATCTGAAATCTACGAGGCATAAATGTAAAGGATGCTTGTACAAATGGGGGCGACGAAGAAAGCATTCAAGGCCCTGAGAAGGGCATCTCAGAAGACAGACGTTGTCTTGTGGCTCTGCGGGTTGAACTTCCATGTCTAAGCTTCAGAAAAACGTTTCAGCTCAGAGGAGGAGGGGTTTTCTCTTTACAGTTGCCTGGTCCCTGGTGCTTTCTGCTGGAATGTGGTGAGGCAGCCTGGCGCGCGGGTGCTCGATGGGCAGGTGGACACAGTGACCTTTCCAGGCCGCTCTGTCAGGAAGTGCTCCAGGAGCCTTTTTAAATGACAGCTAGGAGGGCCCACTGGATTCCCCAGCTATTCCGCCCGGAGCCCACGGGGCCGGGCAGGCCAAGCACAAGTCTGTCCAGGAGTGGAGTCCCAGCTGTAAGCAGAGGAGAAGACTTGGGGCAGTGTCGCCATGGCATTGCCTTTAGACCTGAGCGTGCTCTCTGGGGTCTCAGCTCCCTGGGGATGGGGGTGCAGCGGGCACGTGGGGAGCTTGCTCTGAGCGCCATCTGGCCGTCAGGGAGGTGGGTGTGGGGCGCAGCGGGACCTTCTGATGGTGTCTTCTGTGAAATGGGCTCGAGGGCAGGACTGGTCCCTTTAGGTTCAGAGGCTGAGTGACTGCTTGACTGCGGTCCCTGGGCTGACAGCAAGCACTTCATGCTCGTAGGTGTTGTGACTCCTGGAGTAGAAAGGAGTCTGGCTCAGGGCTCCTGAGCCCTGCTCCCCCTCTTCTGTGGTCACCGAGGGGTCAGGTGAAGCAGCTGCATCCTGACCCGTGTCCACCAGCCAGATCTGCAGCCTCACACGCCTTAGTTTAAACTCTGGGTCCCCTGTGTCTTCATGTGTGCGGCGGTCACGCTCTTGGAATGTGACCAGTTGGTTTTTTCATTTTAATTCTTCTCTTTTTGTTTAAGGTGTGATGTTGATACTCTAAGGGCTACTATATATTTGTGCATGTGCTTGCTTTTTTGTAGTGATTTTTAAAAAACGGATTTTCCAATTGTTTCAACCAAAGCTCCTCCTTCCTAAGCTGCACTGGTAACTTTTCTTTGGGTCTCTCTGTGATACTCCTCTCCTCTGTGGCCGTTTGGTCTGGAGGTTGGGTCCTGAGAGCCTGTGAGCCGGGACACTTGTCCAGTGTGTCTTCCGTCTCTTTCTTCTCCTGTCTGCAGGGCTTGGGGTACCCAGCAGCAGGCTGCACCCGCTAGTGACTCTGTTCTTCCTCCCTCCTTCCTTTCCAGTTTTCAATGGTTCCAGCAGGTCGTCCCGGGAGAAGGACCCTGTTCAGAAACACAAAAGCAAAGAGGCCACTCCGGCGAAGGAGAAGCACAGCGATGCGCGGGCCGACGCACGGAGGGAGCAGGCGTCCGCGAGCCACCCCCCCACCGCCCCCGCCGCGGGCTCCTCGGCCAAGGGGCTCACCGCTCACCACCACCACCCCGCTCTGCATCGGTCGGCTCAGGACTTACGGAAACAGGTGAGGACCGGCCCTGCCGACAAGGGACCAAGGCCTGGCCCAGACGTGCCAGCCCTCCCGCCCGAGGCCACCTGTCCATTTCACCAAATTCACTGAAGGGGAATGTGAGGAGTAGCCCAAAGCGGTGTGTGTTTCCAGGCCTCGGAAAGCAGGAAGGGATGCTCAGAGGTGAGAGAACTGTGGCCTGGACAGGGGTGCCAGTGCCCGCGCCTCTCCTCGGGTGAAGACAGAGGAGGGGTCATTGTTGGAGTTGTGTCACTCCCCAGAGGGTGCTGCCGGGGCCACCACCCTGGGCCTCGTGTGCTGGGTGTCCTGGAAGGGCAGCGAGGGGATGTCCCCCATTACCCTTGCCTAGCACCGGGGAGGCCGGGAGCCACACGTTGCCTTGGAACAGGTCTGCAGCCGGCCTGGATGTAAACTGTCCCTGGTGGACACATTGGCGGCTGTGGCAGGACTTCTGAGTGGCCTGCAGGTGGTGACGAGATGGGGTGTGGCCGCAGGGGACACTCCCCATCCCTCCCCCCGAGGCCACACACGCTCTGCCCTCCCTGCTCTCACCCCCACCCCCAGCAAATTCCAGGGTGAGATCCAGACCCCCGATCTGGTGGGGGCGCCTGTTCCTGCCCTTGGACAAGATTTCTCAGGACCTGGGAGGGAGACAGTAAGGGTGAGAGGGGCCTGGAGGCGCGGCGAGACGGGCGCCTGGATCCAGTGACATCTCGTTAACTCCTCTGCTGCTGTCACCGCACCAGGAATCATGTCACATATAGTTACGGTTGCCCTTGGTGGCACGGGTGGACCAGAGGTTCTCACCAGGAACATGTCACATACAGTTAGAGTTGCCCTTGGTGGCACGGGTGGACCGGAGATTCCCTGGCAGGCAGCGTTAGTGACTAAAAGATGCTCCTTGTCATGTGAGGGTTGGAATTCCTCCTTCTGCTGACTTGTTCTTTCCCTGTGGTCTTTCTCATTCTTGACAATGTTAGGAACCTTTGTCTCCAAACATGGGGCTGTTCACACGTGGCACGTACAAAGGACTGTGTGTGTACGCGAGTATTACCAGTCTTAACCACGCGCCAGCAAGCATCACTCAGTTGTCAGTTGGGGACGAGGCGAGCATCCTCGTTTAGTTCCCACGTCCTGAGATCGCCACCTACCGCTTTGACATGTTACCTTGAGATTAAGCAAGCGGGCTTTGCATATTGCCCACTGAAGTTCTGCAACACAAACCTCAGTTTTCCTCATGAGAACACTGGAGCGTGGAATTGGCCAGCTGGGTTCCCAGTTTTCAGGATGTAAAGTGCAGGACACACTGTCCATTTGGTGTCCTTGTTCCATTTCCAAGGCCGTTGTCCGGACTGGTCCTTGTGCAGAACTTCCCTCCAGATCTTTGCTTATGAAAAAGAACAATTCTGAAGGGGTCCGAGTGGACAGGGACCCATCTGTGGAGCTGGAACCTCAGGGTGGAATGAATCTCTCTCTCAGTATCTAGCACTTTCAGACTCATGAGGCTATGTTGAGTAACCCCCCATCTCTGTTGGTCCAGACTCATCCTCAACCCCCAGTCCCTGCCCCTGAGTTCAGGGTTTCCCTTTGTCATTGAACAAGAGGGGGTCATGCAGTTGGAGGTGAGAATTGAGGGAGTAGCAGGTACCCCCTGCCTTGGGGTGGCCCCAGCCCCTGCTCCACAGCAGGCTCTCCACCTGGAAGCAGGTGGGAGACCTCGGCAGGCAGACTCCCATCATCTGCGTGACTGCAGGAGCCTGGCTGGTTTGCGGTCCAGGTCTTGTAGGAGGAGCATCTCCTGCCCTCCCTCCCCTGTCAAATCCCCCAAGTGGGATGACCCGGGACTCCCAGTTCTAGCTGGGCTCTGAGCGTGACCTTCGCAGAGACTTAGGCTGTGATAATCAACCTGCCTGGGCCCTATTGTTCATTTCGAGCCAGTGATGCCAGCTCCTCTCCCAGGGACATTGTGGGACATGAAAGGCACTTTGATACCATCAAATTCCATTAGTTAAGTACTCTGGGGGGAGGAAAAAAAGGGTCACTAGAAGCCAATTGTAGATTCCTTTGTAACAGCCTGACGCAAGTGATTAGAATCTGACCTTTCATTTTTTTCAACTGTATAAAAGATGGAGGCCCGGAGAATATGCGGATCTGTAATCTCAGATATGTTTAATTTTTTTCTGTCAGCCTGAAAGAAAAGATCAGGGGTTGTGTGAAGTGCAGGTGATGGGGTGGGGACCCCTGCATGGGGGTGCCTCTGCCTGCCGGCCCCAGTGCCCCAAGAGCTCGCTCTGCTGTCGAGGACGGCCCCGGGGCTCGCGTGTGCTGGGTGGGTGCCTGCCCTCCTGAGAGCCCTGGCCCCCGGGGCTCAGGGCATGAGAACTCGTTGTGCGGGGCTTCGCCAGCCTTCCAGGTCTTATTCTCCCAAAGGTGCCAGGTGTGCCAGGTGACACAGGCGTGTGTAACAACCCTGAACTGCTCCCGGCTGATGATTTGGACGTATGGTAGGTGTTCAGCAAAGCAGCATTTCCTTAGAGTAGTGCTTACATGGTTTGCAGCAAGACCGTAATGAATTTAGGGTGAAGAAACAACGGTTCTTCCACCTGGAGAGGGTTTGGAAATGGTTTCCAGACGTGGTGAGGAGGGTTTGCATCCGGAGGGGTGTGGGCGGGAAGCCAGGATGTGGCTGCTGTGGATGGTGAGGCTGTGCCCGGCGGATTGCCCCTGTTGTCGTCTAGGCGCTGAGACGGGCCGTCACAGGAAGGACAGAACCCGCTCTCGAGGGCAGGGCGGAGGGTCTGCTGAGCTTCGGGGCCTCTAGGAGAGGTGCTCACGGTCACACGTACGATGGTTGTGAAAAGTCTTGACCAAGTAAGATGGCGCGAGGAGGTTGAGCTTTTCAGACCACAGGATGAGGAGTCTTCTTCAATATTCTGGAAAATGAAAAGCATCCAGGGAGAGATGTGAGAGGCTCGCCTTGGCTGGAAGAACACTTAAGGTCTTTGTCTGGGCTTCGTTAGGTCCTGCAGGGAGTCGGGGTTGCTCTTTGTCCCTGGGGATGTGTGACTCAGTTGGGGGCCTTAGGAGGGGGCAGGTGCTGTGGAGACCTCGGGGCCTGACCAGGACGCGTCAGCCTCGTCCCTCTGCTCACTGCCTCCCAGGGGCCCGCCACGCCAGCAGGCCTGCCCTCCGGTCCGTAACTCGGCTGCCTGTCCAGTGGATTCTGTTCCTTTAGGCTCATGTGCTTTTTAAGTTGAATTTTGAGGTCCGGATGCACTTCCCCAGCCAGCAGTGTTTCTCTTGGGCTCCTTTGCTGCGCTCAGAGCCTGGGCAGAGCCACTCGACTCAATGGCTCCCTCTAGTGGGAGATGGGAGCGTGGCAGTAGAATTCTGGTTGAACTGAGGACAGCTGCCTGTCTGTGCACCCAGGGTAACCTGAGCTACCCGTGCCAGGCGGGTAGCGGTGGGCCAGCACCCCACTTCCTGCAGAGCTGGGTGATGCGGTGTCATTCGTCGCCCCTCAAACCAGCCCAGCGGCGGCTCCTCCTGTGGGCCTCTCATCATTCTTTGGAAATTAATGGTCTTTGGGTGTCTACCCTTGTCACTCCCTGGCTTCTCTTGATAAATGAGTGTGACTTCTGTGTGTCACAGAATTATTGTGGTGTCCAGGCTGTAAGACAGTGGTAAAGAGCGACTGACCATTTACCCAGTTCCCACAGTCTGTGGATGTTTATAGAGGCGGGAGATGGGCGCCTCCTGTGCAGAAGAGGCTGGGGCGCCAGAGACGTGAGGGGCATCCAGTGAGGCGCCAAGTGACACAGATGCCCGCTGCTGGCAGCTGCCCCTCTGGGCGTGGGCATCTGAGCCCCATGAGAGTGCTTGTTCTTTTCTTCCTGTGGCATTTCACTCTTTACTTACTTAGCATGGATTTTACAGTCCTGTGGGCAGATCATGTGAAATATATGGAGCAGAGGAAAAGAACAACCATCTTCCTTGGAACGGGTGTGTGTGTGTGTATGTAACCATGTCTTTTCTTGGAACAGGGGCGTGTTTGTGCGCGCACGCGCATGCACCTGTCCCCTTATCAGCACGGCCTTGTGATCATGTTGCTGTTACTGACCTGTGTTGGGTGACTGGCAGATAGCATGGAGGGTGTGGTTTGCATGCCTTTGCTGGGACCCCCGTGCCCGCTCCTCACCGGCAGGCGCGGCTGCTGAGCTGGGCTTGGGGGCGGGGCCCCCTGTGCCCAGACGCTGACTGTGCTCTCTGCTCCTCCTGCGCCTCCAGGTTTCTAAGGTCAGTGGAGTCACCCGAATGTCATCTCTGGGTACAAGTGCAACCAGTGCCAAAAAGATGCGCGAAGTCAGACCTTCACCGTCCAAAACTGTGAAGTACACTGCCACGGTGACGAAGGGGACTGTCACATACACCAAAGCCAAGAGAGAACTGGTCAAGGAAACCAAACCCCATCACCACAAGCCCAGTTCCGCTGTCAACCACACAATCTCAGGGAAAACTGAAAGTAGCAATGCAAAAACCCGCAAACAGGTGCTATCCCTCGGGGGGGCGTCCAAGTCCACCGGGCCCGCCGTCAATGGCCTCAAGGTCAGTGGCAGGTTGAACCCAAAGTCGTGCACTAAGGAGGTGGGGGGGCGGCAGCTGCGGGAGGGGCTCCGGAACTCCAAGCGGAGGCTGGAGGAGGTGCCCCCGGCCGACAAGCCGCAGTCGCCCCCCAAGAAGATGAAGGGGGCTGCGGGCAGCGCCGCCGAGGGCCCCGGCAGGAAGGCAGCCCCGGGCCCTGCCGAGAAGGCGCCGCTCGGGGCCCCTGGGAAGAAGGAGGCGCCCGAGCGGAGCCTGGAGAGGAACCGGCCCAAGCGGGCAGCAGCCGGCAAGGGCCCGCCGGGCAGACAAGCACACGGCAAGCCGGACGGCGGCGCCCCCTGTGAAAATCGTTCTACCTCGCAATCGGAGCCCCTGCCTCGGCTGCACGAGGGGGCGGCCAAGGCCGAGAAGGGGGCCGGCAGGGCCGGGTGGGCGGCCATGGACGAGATCCCCGTGCTGCGGCCGTCGGCCAAGGAGTTCCACGACCCGCTCGTCTACATCGAGTCGGTGCGCCCTCAGGTGGAGAAGTACGGCATGTGCAGGGTGATCCCGCCCCCGGACTGGCGGCCCGAGTGCAAGCTCAACGACGAGATGCGCTTCGTCACGCAGATCCAGCACATCCACAAGCTGGGCCGGCGCTGGGGCCCCAACGTGCAGCGGCTGGCCTGCATCAAGAAGCACCTCAGATCTCAGGGCATCACCATGGACGAGCTCCCGCTCATAGGTAAGGCCCGCGGCGGCCGGCGCCACGCCAGGCTCCGGGTGCGTCTGGCCCAGGGGGAGTCTGAGCCCCGCTTTCTGCAGGTCAGTGTGGTCCTATGCGGGGCCCCCGCCTCCACACACACACTCACACTCACTCACTCACACCGGGCCACACCTGCTGGCCGCCTGGCTGAGTCCATAGTGGCGTCCAGAGGGAGGGGCCGGACCGCTGCACCGCGCCTTCGTCTGCCCGGGCTGCCTTAACCAAGTACTGCAGCTGGGGGCTTGACCTGCAGGGAGTCCGTTCTCTCGGTCTGGAGCTTGCAAGTCTGAGAGCAAGGTGCTGGCAGGGTTCATTTCTCCCGAGGCCTCTCTCCTTCCCTTGTGGACAGCTTTCCTTCTCCCGTGTCCTCATCTGTTCTTCTTCTCCACACATAGATTCCTGGCGTCCCTTCTCTTGTTATAAGTACACCAGTCACATGGGGTCAGGGCCCACCCCGATGGCCTCATTTTACTGTAATCACCGCTTTAAGGACTGTCTCTAAACATGGCCACACTTAGGGCCTCCACACATGACTGTGGGTGGGGGTGCTTCAGCCTTTTGTCTCTCTCTCCCCTCTTCCTTCCTTGCCTCTCAGTTTTCCTGGTGACAACCGGGTCCCGGTGGAGTCTAGCTCCTGGAGCACTGTGGACCCAAGCGCAGGTACAGCTTTGCGCTGAAGCTGCACTCGCCTCAGTAACAGCTTTTGTGAACAGGCCAGCTGGCGTGGTGAGGCCCGGGCCTGGGCTGGGCACACGCACGGCCCTCCTGGAACCCCCGTCTCCCTCTTCCTCGGCGGGTCCTTGCACCTCCAGGATTAAGCCCCTCTATTGGAGTGAGCCCGTGCTGTGGAGTGGTGAACTCACTTCCCTTGCAGCTCGGGACCCTGGACGGGAGCAGCATGGGGCCTGTTTCCAGGTTGGAGCAGCCTTTTGCAGGCAGGGAGCAGAGGGGCCGATGTTGGTCATTTAGGTGTCGGGGTGGGCAGTAAGATAGGTTTCCTTGCACCACGGAGGTTTCGCTATTACTCTCAGCAAATGAGACTCACTTAAATTCAGAGAATGCTTGGTTTGTGGTCCGCTATCACGGATGTGATCGGAGGTGACAGGGGCTTGGGAACAGGCTGAGGTGTCGACATCTCGGGAGTGTGGTGTGGGCTGCATGGGAGACCCGGAACTGCAGTGGGGCAGCGGGTCTTCTGAACAGTCAGGGCATCAGGTGACGTCAAGAGGGCATCGATTTTCCCTTCAGAGTAGGTTTCCTGAACCTCAGTTCCCATGGCGCCAGAAGCCACGGTGAGACTGGGGGTGTGTTCACAGCGTTGCTGTTGGCCCAGGTGTGAAGCCTCCGCGTGGGAGGGGAGCTGGCTGGCCTGCCACCCGCCTTGGGTCTTGCTCTGCGCTCGTCCTCCTCGCGGCGTGAGGGACTTAGTTTGGAAGGAAGTTTGCCACAGTCCACAGTCTGCTCCTTCTCTGGAGGGGCGCTTTGTCCCGGAGCATCCTTGTGGTCCTGAGAGTGGGCTGATGAAACCGGAGAGGAGGAACACGATGCCTTGGTGAGGACTGGTCAGGTTTTCTGAGGCTTACAACAGTGACCTCCTTTCTGGCCAGTCTCTGGTCTGACCCACCTCCCCGTCCCCCTCGGCAGGTCCAGGAGGTGCCCCGACTGAGAGCAAGGCCTGCCGCGCATCTTGGAACCTTGGGCCTTAGGCCCTGACGGCCAAGGTCGGCGCAGGTCTCCTCCTTGCCGTGGCCCCTGCTGGCCTCAGCCAAGCAACCAGCCAGCGCGCCGCCTGGCACAGCAGGTGGGCTCGGGGTGCCGCGCGCCCATCCCTGGCCATGCTGGCCGGCTGGACTCCGTTTGCGCACAGCTGGCTGAGGTGATCCGATGCTGTTCTCAGGAGTCCCGCTGCTCTTCCTTTCCTTTATCTTATACAGAGGTGTCCCCATCTTCTAAAGGTAGAAGCACTCTTAATGTTTACTTTGCTCACCTAGCATTCTGTGGGGTATTTATCTCCTAACGGCTGGTGGATGATTATTCTGGAAGATTTTTCATTTTTATTGGTCCAAGGGTGGTTGCTTTTCCAGTTCCCATTGAGACTGTCACTGGGCGGCAGTCACATGTCTCTGAGTTTTGTGCATCTCATGGCCCATGGTTTGTGCAGTCTATTGAGAGACCAATGAGAACCAGCCCACACACCTTCGGAGATGAGCAGGGCTCTGTGTGAGCAGCGATGGGAGGAGCTGAGGGGCGGACAGACTCCTGCCTGCCCTCAGGGGGGCCTTGCCCGCTGCCTGGACATCTCAGGGGCTGAAGGGAGGTTACTGTGCGTGTTTGCGTGCATGTGTGTGCATGCACGCGTGTGTGTGTGGTGGGGGAGGGTTGGGAGGGGAATTGGAACTGATGGCATGTGCTGGGTGGGTGCGGTTTCCCATCCCACAGCCATTCCAGGTGATGCTGGGCTGCAGAGGTGGCCGAGGGCACGACCCAGGCTCTGCCAACCGGGCAGGGAAGCCCTGCTCCTTGAGCTGTCCCCCCACCCCCTGGGGCGTGAGGGGCCCCTTGCCCGTGCTCCAGCCATGCTGGGTTCTCCCTCTCCAGGGACCGACTCTCCTTCCTTTCAGGCCTCTGCCTAAGTGCCCGCTCCTCGGGGCGCCCTGCCCAGGCCACCCTCCTGTGTCGGTCGGCCCTCGGCCTGTCGTGGTCTGTTTACCGTCCTAGCGCTAAGATGGTCTCAGCCTCGTCTCTATAGACTGGGTGGCCCTGTTTGCCGCTCTGACCCCTGGCCTGGTGGCCTCCCTGGCACGTGGTGGACACTGGTGCCCGTGGACTCTCAGGTGATGGAAGGCGGTCTTGTTGACAGTGCGCTTCACCCACTGTCACTGTCTTTTCTCCCCTCGCCGTCCCAGGAGGCTGTGAGCTCGACCTGGCCTGCTTTTTCCGGCTGATTAACGAGATGGGCGGTATGCAGCAGGTGACGGACCTCAAAAAATGGAACAAACTCGCAGACATGCTGCGCATCCCCAGAACCGCCCAGGACCGGCTGGCCAAGCTCCAGGAGGCTTACTGCCAGTACCTGCTCTCCTATGACTCCCTGTCCCCCGAGGAGCACCGGCGCCTGGAGAAGGAGGTGCTGATGGAGAAGGAGAGCCTGGAGCGGCGCAAGGGGCCCCTGGAGGGCCACACGGAGCAGGACTACCACCGCTTCCACCCGCTGCCCCGCTTCGAGCCCAAGAACGGGCTCATCAATGGCGTGGCCCACAGAAACGGCTTCCGCAGCAAGCTGAAGGAGGTGGGCCCCGCGCAGCTCAAGACGGGCCGGCGGCGACTCTTTGCTCAGGAAAAGGAGGTGGTGAAGGAGGAGGAGGAGGACAAGGGCATCCTCAGCGACTTCCACAAGTGTATATACAAGGTAGGGCCCGCAGGCCTGCCGTGCGGCCTTGCGTGCACGTTGTGGGCCGTGGGGCCCCCGAGACCCCTGACAGCCGGCCCTGATCACGTCCCTTGTAGAGCGCCATCTGCAGTCTGGGTGGAATGAGCGTCTGCACCAGGCTCCTCGGCACCTAGCTCTGGCCTTGGTGTGGTGCTAAGTCGCTTCAGTCCTGCGTGACTTTGTGCAACCCCATAGACTATAGCCTGCCAGGCTCCTCTGTCCATGGGATTCTTCTCCAGGCAGGAATACTGAAATGGGTTGCCTTGCTCTCCTCCAGGGGATCTTCCTGACCCAGGGATCAAACCTGGGGCTCTTACATTTCCTGCATTGGCAGGCAGGTTCTTTACCACTGTGCCACCTGGGAATCAGGCTTCATTAAATGTGTGTTTTTGTACACGCGTGCCCACATGCCAGGGACGCAACCTGGGAGGCACAACTCTTCTTTCCAGAGGCTGGGGCTGGGGCTTCTCGTACCCACAGGGACCAGGTCCCCTGCTGCTCCCAATCACACTCCACGCCGCTCGGCACAGCTCTGCTGGTGCCTGTCTGTCCTGCGGATCTCCTGGGGAGAGGGCAGGGGCGGGTCCTTGCTTCTGCCCACACCGTGTACCCGTCCAGGTATTCCAAGACCCCCTCCTCCAGGGAGCAAGGGGGCATCTCGGTGTCTCCCTGCTTGGCTGCCTGGCTCTGTCCACAGAGGCTGGGCTCCCCTCTCTCTGGCCCTCCAGGGCAATTGGGCCCCAGGCCGGGAAGGGGCACAGTACCTCCAACCTTGATCAGGGGTTGAGTTCCCCAGGCTCCAAGAGGGCAAGGCCCCTGCCGAGGTTTTGGTGGCCATGCCCACCCACGTGGTCCTGGCCGCAGTGCAGAAACGTGATTGGTGCCTGTGCTTCTGCCCTGATTCGGGCCGCTTTCCTCTGAGTCTGCGCTCGGAGGTCCCTCCCGGCCTCCCTCAGCATCCTCGCCTCGGTTGGAGTCTCACCTCCTTTCTGGGGAGAGATGCTTGCTTGCCTGGAGCTTTCCCTGTGACTGGACCCAGGGAGGGTTGGGTTTGTGTAGACGTGGCTGCAGGCTGGTGGCCGTGGAGGCTGTGTGCACCAAGGGCCGGCCGGGAGCTCACGGCTCCGGGTGCTGAGCCCGCTCAGCATCCGGTTGACTGTTGGGTACTGGCTGTCATCGTGTTGAATTACAGGCACCCTGCTTTAGTTGATAGAAAATCAGGCTCTTCCTAGTGGTTCCAACTTTATCTTGTGAGGAATGGCAGGTGAGAAGTTTGGACTTGTGCAGACGTTTCTCTGTTGGTTAGGAGCCTCAGTTACAGAGCTGGTGATGAGATGAGCAGAGTCTGTGAGATGACTGTGCCCATTGTCCCTCCAGAGGCAGCTCTGTTCGTGGGGCTGCTCCAGCATGGCCTCGTTAGGGGCCCTGCCCCTCTGCCTCTGGCTCATCACCGTTGGTGCCATGTCTCAGCTCCGTTTTGCGTGAGGCCACATTCCCCAGGCAGCCTGAAAGCGCCTCGAGGGCAGAGACACTGTGTGTTTTGAGCACCGCTCCATCTACAGCCCCTCAAACTAGGCCTGGTACACAGTAGGTGCTCAAGAAGTACTCCGCAGTCAAGGGGCGAGCGTGCCTGGTCAGGGAGGAGTGGGGGGCTTGCCTGTGGGATGCACCACCATTCATCCCGGTGAGCGTGTCGTTGGGAATGTTCCGGGGCAGGGTGGCAGAGGTGGGCAGGTTAGGTAATCTGAAGACCCTGCTGGCCCCCCCCAGGAGGGGTGGGGGACAGGGGCTCCCCGGGTGGGAGGAGGACTGGATCCCTCTGGCCCCTACAGATCCTCGAGGCCAGGCTGCTCGTCTGCCCGGTTCTCAGGGGAGGACCCTCAGGGTGGGCGTCCAGAGCTGCCCAGGTTTCTCTCCCAGTGTCTCCGGTCCCGAGGCCCAGCCAGTGTCTGTCTTGATTTTGCTGGCTTGTCCCCCGACCACAGCCTTTGTCCTCCTGTCTCCACGCTGTCCCCATTGCTCCAGGGACGTGGCTCTTCACTGGGCGCCTGGGGCAGCTCGTCCTGCCGGGTTGCAGGGGTCAGGGGTGCGCCACCTCCTTTGTCCACACGGAGGGTCCTTCTCAGGGAATGTGGTCCCAGCTTCTCTGTTCCTGTCAGCTAGGGACATGGCCCCTGGTCACAGGGACACGCCGCTCAGGGGCTCCTGACGGGGTGACCCTGCTTTGGGGTCCCGATACTGTTTTGTTTCTCGAGCTTGACTCTTGCTTTTGTTTCCTTTCCAGGGAAGGTCTGTTTCTTTAACGACTTTTTATCGAACAGCAAGAAATATCATGAACATGTGCTTCAGCAAGGAGCCCGCACCAGCTGAAATCGAGGTGTGTGAGCCCGACCGCCCTCTCTCTGCCCGGAGCCAGAGTGGAGCCCCTGGGCCTCCGCCCCCTGGAGGCAGGCGGAGGGTCCCAAGTCCATCCTCTGGGTCCTGGGCGCTTCCAGAAGTTTCAACTCAGGTTGACCCAAACTTGTTCCGGGCCAGAAAGGAGGCAGGGGAGCGAGCATGTCTCCGGGTCCTCCCTGACCGCCCTGCAGGCCCCCTGCCCCGCTGGCCTCCTCTCACCCCTTCTCACCCCGTCCTCCGGGTGCCTGTTAGGCAAGAGAATGTTTGGAGTCCCTGGAAACCACGGTTGTGCTTTTTTCTCTCTCCTGTTTTTCATTTAATGGGATTGGCAGGCTGCCATTTTTGTGCTTCTGCCAACCCTGTGCCGAGGTGTGTGAGGCTGGGCAGGCGAGCGGGGCTGTGCCCCGGCCAGTCGCCAGAGGGGGCTCTGGGGAGGAGGGCAGACCCCGAGTCTGCCCCCGGGGCTCCCAGGTGCTGACGTAGGTGGGCCTGTCCAAGGGCGAACACCGACTCCTCTCCAGGTTCAGGGCGTGCTGGATGAGCAGGAAGTGGTGTGGGCTGCCTTGGCTTTTCGCTGACAGCAGGTTTTAGACCCCTTCTCTTCACGGTTGTAGGCTCCTCTTCTTGGCATAACCATGCTAACGGCAGCGGCCCCCGGCTCTGATGTGACCAGGTGTCCTGGGAGTGGGGCTCGGGGACTGTCTGTCAATAGGGCGCCCGGCCCGCCCCCTGTGTCCATGCCACGTGCTGCCCCGCCTCTGACGGCGGCCGTTGGAAGTCCACGAGGCCCCGGCCTGGTGCTCGGGCTGGGTTCAGTGCTTGAAGAATTCAGTCAGCATTTGCTTTTGGCATTGTTGTCATTCCGTCTAGATCCCAGTTTTGCGCTCTGGGCTGTATGTGTGCAGACCGCACGGTGGCCTGACACTCAGCCCTGGCTTTGGCCCTGCCAGAGCCACGTCCCATCACCACAGCGCCGACGGGTCCTGACTCGGGGACACGTATGGTCGTCACAGTGGCTTCTGCTGGGCTCGTGCTAGTTCTGGGAGAAGTGTCAGAGGAGAGGAGCATGAGTGCTGGGGGTGCACATCTGAGCTAGAGAAAGAGGCCTTTGCTTTACAACATAGGTCCTTGTCGGAGTCCCCGAAGGTGAAAGATTGTTACTGTCCACCGTCTCCTGCTGGGAGATTAATTCTGAGGGTCCTGGATTTTTTGTTTCTTAATTGGCGGATACTCGCTTTACAGTGTTGTGTGGGCTCCTGCCGTGCATGAGCACGAATCGCCATAGGTACCTGTACGTCCCCACCCCCTTGGACCTTCCTCCCTGAGTGTCTTGGTTTTGCTTTAATATTAATAGTTGTAGATTTGCTAAAATTGGAACCTTTAGTCTGTCTGGCTAATTTCTGGACCCTACGGAGGGGCTGAAGTCTCTGTTTGGCCGGTGGTCCCCAGCAGAAGGGGCTTCTGGATCCTACGAAGGGGCTGAAGTCTCTGTTTGGCCAGTGGTCCCCAGCAGAAGGGGCTTCTGGATCCTACGAAGGGGCTGGAGCCTCTGCTTGGCCAGTGGTCCCCAGCGGAAGGGGCCCCCGTGTAGTGCACGGTCCCCTTCCGCCCCCTCTGTCTTTCTTCACTCAGCACACGTTGCTGTGAATCCCGGCAGACAGCCGACCTGACTGGCCTGGACCCGTCTCTGGCCCTTGGGGACCCGGAGCGTTTAATGCTGTCCAGTTTGTTCTTGAGGTGGGGCCTCTGGCTGCCCCCAGGCTGGCCCCTCGCTGTAGCGGCCGCACACGCAGCGGGGTGGGGCTGACCCCGGGTGCTCCCTGGAGAGGCTCCAGGAAGCGGGCCTGGCCGCGGCGGGGAGGGCAGTCCTGAGCTTTGCACTGATGGCTGAAGACGGAACCCTCTCACCTGTTAGCAGAGCCCGTCCCGACCCGCGTTTGCCCTGCAGTTGTTCAGGTCGTGCCCACCCTTCCCCCGTCTGTTCCATTGGCTGGGGTCACAGCCTGGGGAGCAGGGTGGTCACTTCCCTTGTTGGGTGCTGAGTAGCGTGTCTGCCCAGACGCCCGTCTCGGGGCACTGTGCCCACAGCTGCAGTGGGTGGGGGGCATCCCCCCTTCCTTCCCGAGTCGCTCTCCCTCCCCTTCACAGAAGTGATCCTTAATTGTGATGCACGTGTGACCTTCACCACCTGAGCCATTCTTAGGTCCAGTTCAGTGGCACCAGTATCCTTTGCACGTTGTTGTGTGACCCGCCCCACCACCCATTTGCAGAACTTGTCCAGCCTCCCAGACTGGAGGTCAGCTCCTGTGAATCACGAGTCCACGCAGCCCCTCCGTTCTCTTTTTCTGTCTGACTTTGTCCCGAGTGCCTTACGGGATGGAATCAGTACTTGTCCTCTGAGACTGGCTTCTCCACTTAGCGTCATGTCCGTAGGATTCGTGTGTTGTCATGTGTCAGAATTTCCCTCTCTGAGGCCAAGTCGTATTCTGCAGACACTGTACCTTGTGTTTATCCATCTGTCGGTCATGGACCTGGCCCCGTGACCCTGGGCGTGCGGTTACTGCCTGCAGCCCCGGCCGCCTGGCCCGGTGCCTGGCCTCCTGGGAGGCCACGGCCCCGAGGTCGCAGGCCGAGGCGGGGCTCTGCCGCCCCGGGCAGCACGATGTGACGGCCGCTCTCCCTGCAGCAAGAGTACTGGAGGCTCGTGGAGGAGAAGGACTGCCACGTGGCCGTGCACTGCGGCAAGGTGGACACCAACACCCACGGCAGCGGCTTCCCGGTGGGAAAGTCGGAGCCGTTTTCAAGGTAGCGCTGGCTGCTCCTACCTGGGTCCTGGGGGCCGGACAGCGTCTCCCCGCGCCCGTCCGTGACCCCCGTGCTTTCCCCTGCAGACATGGATGGAACCTCACCGTCCTCCCCAATAACACAGGCTCCATCCTGCGTCACCTCGGTGCTGTGCCTGGTAAGCCGGCTGTGGGTTGGAGGGCTGGGGACCATGGTGCACAGGGTGTGAGAGAACTCAGGGATTGTTTGAGAAGGGAGAGGAGTCGGGTGTAGTTGGAGTCGATAAAAATGTACAAAGGTAAACCAAATCTCTGATCTGGAAGCTGGGGAGACGCTTCGTGTGGTCCGATTTCCACCTGGGAACTTTCAGAGCTGACCTCTGACTCTCTGGGGCTTCTGCCTCACCGGTAGGAGCGAAACTGAGCGTCCTGGGTGTTGGCGCACAGAGGGCCGTCCCCTGGCGGAGGGGCTGCTCCAGACACGGGTCCCCTTCCTGTGTCCCGACAGCGCGCGTGCGGGCGGCGCCTGTGTCCTTAGCCTCGAGGCCCCATGGGCCACCATTGTGGGTGTGTTCGTCTTCAGTCACTAGTTAAGGTGTTTTCTCGCTATAGTTTTGTAATGGTGTCTGTGGTCTTGGTTCCTGTATAAGAAGCAGGAAGGAGCAAGTGCCTTCTCACTGAGTCTCGCCTGGTTCTGATCGCACTTCCTCCTTTTTCTCGTTGGGGAGGCGGTGCGATGTCTATGGCTGCCACCCTGACACACGGCTCTCCGTCCCTCCCTGTCTCCTTCGTTCCAGGAGTGACAATTCCCTGGCTGAATATCGGCATGGTCTTTTCTACCTCATGCTGGTCTCGAGACCAAAACCACCTCCCTTACATTGACTACTTACACACGGGTGCTGACTGCATTTGGTGAGTATGCCGGCCCGGGCCGCCGCCTCTAACTCACTGGTGGCGGACAGGCTTGTGTGAATTTGTCCTGTGCTCCCTGTCAGTCTGAGGAGCGCAGTTGGAAGTCAAGCTGGTGGAGAATGTTTTCGTTTGCTCCGGTGATGAGCACGGTCAAGCGTCTATTCCTGGCCATTGTCCGTTCCAGTTGCGGGCTAACACGGGGCTGTCCCCCTCTGAAGTTCCCCCTCGGGGTTGTTGACGGCCAGGAGTGTCATACTAGCGTCAGAAACGAGGAGCGGTGGAGCAGGAAGCTGGCCAGGCGTGGTGGCTGCATGGCCTCACGGAGCGGGCGTTTTCAGCGTCTCCCGGCCCACCCTCTGCACAGAGAGTGGTCTCCCAGAGGTGGAGTTCTGCCGCTGGGGATTAGGAGTTGGTCTGGTTCCCCTGCGTGATCCTTCACTGTCAGGCTCCCCAGTCCCGCTCCGAACTGGCTCTTCAGTGCCTTTGTTGACAGCGGCAGATGGGAAATCACTGCAAATAATCAGATGTCTTGTCGTCTGACGGGCTACCGGCATCGCATCCATCCCACACTTCCTCAGTTTATTGTCCTAATGGGGTGATTAGCTCCTCTATTAAAGTTCTAGAGCCGACGTTCTCACTCCAAGGAGCCGGTGTCGGCAGCAGTCTCATCACGGCTCCCCCTGCCTTTGGGCCGCCTCGGGGCAACGGGCCCTCTGCTTGGTCTCCCGTGGTGGGGCCAGGGTCTCAGGCAGCCTGGAGGGTCGGCTGCATGGACTCGGGTGGTGTGAGCCCCCTGCCCTGTTCCCCATGAGAACCAGACCCTGGTCCTTCATCGGAAAGTGGGGCCACGTGGCCTCAGCCCTGCAGGGAGACAGGGAGAGAGGCCACAGCCCACGTGCTGAGTGACTGCTGAGTGAGAGGCAGGGGAACGCAAGGCTCTGGGCTGCTGGGATACTGGCCCCTGGAACCTCTCTGCTGCAGGGAGAGATTGCCGGAAAGGATCAGAGGACTTCACGGTGTGATTTTTCTTAAAATGTGTGAGTGAGGTTAGAAACTCTGGACTTAAGTCACAAATCATCAATAGAATATGTTGGTGTTGAGACAGAAAGCCTCTCTTGACTAGGTTCTCAGCAGCTAGTAGTGAGGACCCCCACCCTGTGGACCGCTCATCATGGTGCCCTTCCAGCCCGGCCTAGGAGAGGTGGGGACAGGCAGCCTGAAGCCCCGCACGTAGCTGCAGGGAGGGCAGGGGGCGGTCAGGTGTCCACTCTAGCCCATGGACGGCAGGGCTGGGAGTCCCAGAGCAGGGGGCCAGAAGGAGCCTGCCTGTGTGCAGACCACTGCCGCCAGTGTCTCGAGAGCTGTAGGCGACAGGTGTGTCCCGCAGGGTCCTCGTGGGACCCGAGTGGTCACTCCCTTTCTCCTGCTTCGTGGCTCGCACTGAGGGTCCTGGTTCTTCGGGCTGAGTTCAGTCTGCATCTTCTCCCACCGCCTTCCCTGGGCTCCTCAGCCCCAGTCAGCGGGGGGCCGTGTTGTCCGAGCCCCACCCTGCGTGGCCACTCCCTCTGCCCTGCACAGACCCTTGGTGTGGATTCCACGCTGAGCCCTGGTCCCGCCCCATCCTCCTCCTGCTGGAGAGAAGGGTCAGGTGCCAGCCCAGAGACAAGTCCCCACTCTGGAGGCTCACGAGAGGCTGTTGAGCCTGCGGACGTGTCTGGATCTAATTTATAGGGGCTTTAAACGTCTGGTTTTGGTCTGAAAGCTGCATGGCTCGGGCGTAGGTCGGACCCGCATGCAGGTGGGCGTGTTCGTCATGGGCGCAAGTGGCAGAGCTGCCCAGAGAGACCCAGGGCCACTGGGCATGCGCCTAACTCCCCTCCTGCAGCCGAGGCCGGTCTCCAGGCTGCTGTGGGCCCCTCTCTCTGGGGGAGCATGGAGGGTGGGCTCCCTGGGGAGGGGCCTTGTCAACAGCCTCCACCTGATTCCAAACCGCCCAGGTATTGCATTCCTGCTGAGGAGGAGCACAAGCTGGAGGACGTGGTGCACACTCTGCTGCAAGCCAACGGCACCCCCGGCCTGCAGATGCTCGAGAGCAACGTCATGGTAGGGCCGCAGGCGGGGGCCGGGGGGCCGCGCGGCGGTTTCATTTCCTCACCCCTGGGCTGACCTGCCCCGTAGAACTAGAGAACCGTGAACATCCAATCCAGGGAGCCATTGTAAAGAAAACTCCTCTTTTATGGCAGCCCAACTAAAGCACGCTCCTCTCATTGCCCAGGATGTGGGGCTGCTGCACGTGGGGCCCTTCGACTCTGTTTTGGGGCCTGGTGGTTTTGTAAATGGCGACTGGGATCGGGCCGGGCACCTGCACTCTGGCAGAATCACTGAGGGCTGAGCGCAGAGGCGGCTGGCCCGGTTCTCAGAGCCTGTTGAGTCCTGGGGGATCTCTTAGAGTTGTGTTCTGACAGCCTGATCTCAGGTCTTCTCTGGCCTCTGCGGCCCTTGTCGGGGTCTCCTCTCTCCTGAGCCCACAGCCCGTGTGGGGTACACCAACTCCCATCCACCCTGGCCATGCGGCGGGGACCCAGGGCTTTGCTTGCGAGGGTCCCCAATCACTGCTGCTGCGCCCTTATCAGAGGCGTTGCTCCTGGGCCTATATCAGTTTAGAATTTACTCTTTCTCCACTTAGGAGTCATGTCTCTTTTATTTTCTAAAAGAGAAACAGAGAGCCTGTAATACAGAACATACTCTGTGTGGGGAGCCTGTCTGGAGGGCTGGTGTGCTGGGCCGCTGCCGCAGGCGGTCCTCACGGAAAGTGAGGCAGGGGCGGGCGGCCCTGTGGGCGGGCGGCTCAGCCCGCGTCTCTGCAGATCTCCCCGGAGGTGCTGTGCAGAGAGGGGATCAAGGTGCACAGGACGGTGCAGCAGAGCGGCCAGTTTGTCGTCTGCTTCCCGGGATCCTTCGTGTCCAAAGTCTGCTGCGGCTACAGCGTCTCCGAGACTGTGCACTTCGCCACCACCCAGTGGACGAGCATGGGCTTCGAGACGGCCAAGGTAGGCGGGTGGCCACTCCGCACGCGGCCTGGCGTCCCCCAGTGGGGGTCTTGTTTGTAGATACTGCTTTGATTTCAGACCGAGTCTGGGAACCCTAAGGCGGCTGAGACCTTCTGGGGAGGGAGAGTGGGTCGAGGCTTGTTAGCCTCCTGTAAGTTGCTGAGTTCTCTTACTCAGTCCTGGGCTGTCGCTGCAGAGGTGTGAAAGGCGAACCCTGCCTTTGGCTGGCGGAGGACCTGCGGTCTTCCTCCGGGGAGACATGATCACTGTGTGGCTTTTGCATTGGTTTTCATCCAAACGGAATTTAGAATTTGAAAATTCAGATAGCATCGCCTCCCCGGTAAAGGAAACCCTTGATAGCTGCCTAGAAATGAAAACCTGCCCTGAAGGGATGTGACTGCATTTTTCAGGAGATGAAGCGTCGCCATATAGCTAAGCCATTCTCGATGGAGAAGTTACTCTACCAGATCGCACAAGCGGAAGCAAAAAAGGAAAATGGCCCCACTCTCAGTACCATCTCAGCCCTTCTGGACGAGCTCAGGTAACTTACACGAGACAGTTCTAGGCCGGCCTGGCTAGGCCCGGCCAGGCATGGTTGGGGTGCGGCCCATCCTTTGTGGGAAAGCGCCAGCCTCCGTTCCTGGGGCTCGGCCGGAGCTGAAGGCTGCGGGTGGCGGCTCTCCTGTGCTTGGCCATGTGCCCCGCGGCCACAGCAGGCAGAGTGCGGCCGTCCAAGAGGCCTTGCGGCAGGCCTGGCCTTTTGACTTGGGTGCCCACCTGGGGACCCCAGCCCCTGTGGGCCCACTGACCCCGGGTGTCCTGGCAGGGATACGGAGCTGCGGCAGCGGCGGCAGCTCTTCGAGGCCGGCCTCCACTCCTCCGCCCGCTACGGCAGCCACGACAGCAGCAGCGCCGCGCCCGACGGCAAGAAGAAGCCTCGGAAGTGGCTGCAGCTGGAGACCTCGGAGAGGCGGTGCCAGGTGTGCCAGCACCTGTGCTACCTGTCCATGGTGAGCCCGCCCCGCCCAGCCTCCCTCCTGTCCATGGTGAGCCCGCCCCGCCCAGCCTCCCTCCTGTCCATGGTGAGCCCGCCCCGCCCAGCCTCCCTCCTGTCCATGGTGAGCCCGCCCCGCCCAGCCTCCCTCCTGTCCATGGTGAGCCCGCCCCGCCCAGCCTCCCTCCTGTCCATGGTGAGCCCGCCCCGCCAGCCTCCCTCCTGTCCATGGTGAGCCCGCCCCGCCCAGCCTCCCTCCTGTCCATGGTGAGCCCGCCCCGCCCAGCCTCCCTCCTGTCCATGGTGAGCCCGCCCCGCCCAGCCTCCCTCCTGTCCATGGTGAGCCCGCCCCGCCCAGCCTCCCTCCTGTCCATGGTGAGCCCGCCCCGCCCAGCCTCCCTCCTGTCCATGGTGAGCCCGCCCCGCCCAGCCTCCCTCCTGTCCATGGTGAGCCCGCCCCGCCCAGCCTCCCTCCTGTCCATGGTGAGCCCGCCCCGCCCAGCCTCCCTCCTGTCCATGGTGAGCCCGCCCCGCCCAGCCTCCCTCCTGTCCATGGTGAGCCCGCCCCGCCCAGCCTCCCTCCTGTCCATGGTGAGCCCGCCCCGCCCAGCCTCCCTCCTGTCCATGGTGAGCCCGCCCCGCCCGGCCTCCGCGCAGGCTGACTGCGGGGACAGCGGCTCCCCCAGTCTCTTTCCAGGCCTCTTGAAGCTCCTGTTCAGCCGCGTGATTGCTCTGATTGCCCCGAGGACTCTGAAGTCGGTCTGGTTAAAGCAATACTTCCCATTCCCAGCTTTCCGTCTCTGATCGGGGTTGGAAACCAGCGCAGTCCAGCCTGTCTGCCTTCTCTCTTGGCTGCTGAGCAGCCTCCACGAGGGGCTTGTCCGACCCAGCCTGGGGCTGAGTTACACGCCTCACACTCGTCCACCCAGCCCCCCCCCCCCCCCCCGGACAGCGTAGCCACGCCTCCCGCCTCCCTCAGGCAGCGCCCCACGCGGGTCTCTGTAGCTGGTGGTGTAGTTAGCCAGGCCTGCCCGGTCAGCACTGCTGACTGCTGCCGTGAACAGCAGAAACGTCTTTCTCATAGTTGTAGAGGCTGGGCATCCCGGGTCAAGGTGTCAGCAAGGCTGGTTCTCCCTGAGACGTCTCCTTGGCGTGTAGACATCCACGTCCCCTTGGTCCTCACAGGGCCTTTCCTGTGAGTGCTTCTGTCTTAATCTCTTTTTGTCTTTGAAAGGATGTAAGTCATACGGGACCAGAATCCACCCTACCACCTCATTTTCCCTGATTCTGTTTCTGACGCTCCTGCTCAGGACCTCCTGAGTTACTGAGGGTTAGGACATCTGCATTTGGGGAGGGGATAATAATTCAGTCCATGACAACCACGTGTCCCATTTTATGTATTTTTTCTACTAGCTTTGTTTTCCCAGAGGCTTTTTAAATAGAAATAAAATAAATAAATAAAAAATAGAAATAAGAACCACGCTGTCTTTAAAACAAACAGGTCATAAGAATTTCCCCAGATTTTAAGAATGTTTTGTGAACATCACTCATGAAAGCTGCGTAGTTCTGGGTTTGTTCGCCTTGCGTTGGAATGGGGTCATACTCGTGGGAAACCGTCGTTGTAGGTTTCCCATGAGCCTGGGTGACTCCTGTGACCTTGTGTGGCCCTTGTCCCTTCCCGTGGGTTCCGAGGATGGCACTGTCCCTCAGAAAGCTGACCTTCAGAGTGGTCACCAGTATTTCTTAGCCTGTTATTTAAAAAGCACATATCCTGAATTCATGGGTAAAAATTGAGGTTTTATTTATACATGCTTTTCATTACTCAGGTTATTTACTATGGGATTTGTGCATTTCTGTTCACTGTTTTGTATTTTTGTCTGGTTACATCCTCAGCTTTGAGTGATGTGTTTCTGCCAATAAGCATCATTTCCTTATACCTGTAGCTTGGTTTCTTGTCTTTGCTTAGAAACCTCAAAAATAGGAAACTTAGGTGTTTCCCAGAGTCCCGCACACAGCCCGGGACGTCAGCACGTCCACAGAGCAGCTCAGGCCAGATGCAGCCAGGTCCTTGGGATCGGGAGCCATGCGGGCTGGAGTGTGGACAGAGGCCGACCCCTTGGGAGGCGTGACTGGCTGGGCTGCCAAGCCGCTCAAGAGCAGGAGACACTGTCACAGGTGTTCAGGGTGACCATCCTGGCATCTTTTATCCTGTGGGAGGTTTTGAACCAACAGTCTCAGGAGCCCTTAGACCCCGCAGCCCAGGCCGCCACGCTCCGCCTCGGGCAGCAAAGCGCGGAGAAGCCAGAGGGCCCTGAGGCCGCCGGGCCGCAGCTCCTGCTTAATGATGCCCTGACGTCCACTTGCTTTCACGGCAGCGTCCTGTGTCTCTGGGCCACAGATGCCTCTGGCCCAAGCGGTGGGCTCCCCTGCTCTGCGCTTGAGAGCCTGCCGCCCTCCTTGGGGCGCCCTTGCCTGCCCTGCGTGCCTCAGCCGCGCTGCCTCTCGCCCCACAGGTCGTGCAGGAGAACGAGAACGTGGTCTTCTGCCTCGAGTGCGCCCTGCGCCACGTGGAGAAGCAGAAGTCCTGCCGCGGCCTGAAGCTCATGTACCGCTACGATGAGGTCAGTGCTTCCGCAGGGCGACCGCCCACCCGCGTGGCCCCGCACCCAGCCTGCTTCCGGGCACCTCTGGCCCGACATGGTGGGGGAGCAGCTCTGTTGGTCGAGACGGGGCGAGCAGGGTCAGCCGGGGCTGCACTGGCCCAGAGAGGCCGGCAGCTGGGGCTGGGGGACTGGCGTCCTCGTCCATGCCCCTCACATCCCGGCGCGCCCACCCGCAGCGCCCCCGGCCCGCGGTTCACAAGTAGTGTGCGTGGACACGTGAGCGCCCCGCTGTCTGCTGGGGCTGTGCCGTCCCCTCTGGCCGGGGCAGATCCAGGGGGAGAGGCAGGCCTCGGCCCGAGTCGCTTTCCTGCTGGGACACACCGTGATGGATTCCGTGCACCTCTGCCTGCGTTGGGGGCCCTCCCTGCAGCTGCTGGGGTGGTGCTGCGGTTTGGGGTGTGGTGAACCATGGGGCCCGCAGCTGCCCACTGAGCTGCAGGCAAAGCCCGAGGGGGTGGTCCTGGAGCGCCCAGGCCCTTGTCGTCACCTGGGGCCTTGGCAGAGCCTAGGGTTAGGAGCAGAAAGCTTTAGGGTTAGGTTTCTGCTCCTAAAGCTTTCACCTTCCAAGTAAGTCCCAGTTGCACTCTTTCTAAAAACCCGTTGTCCCCAGAGGCAGGTACAACGTGCCATCTGTGTGGCCAGTCTCTATCCTCCAGTGGGTAAGGGCCGGGTGCTGCCTTCAGCTGTGAGGAGCACCCGGATCTCTGCCCGCAGAGCGGCTGGCACGTGGCCCCCCTGTCAGCTGTCCACGTGCTTCCAGGCTGCCCTGCGATCGTGGTTTCAGATGATGTACAAGCATGTAGCTCCGGGGACACATGGCCCTGCAGCTTTTCCTCTGCACTGACTCAGAGCCCTTCTTGGGGGTCACCTTGGGAGCCTGCTGCCGGGACCCCCATTTTCCCTGCTGGCCCACCCTCCTGTCCAGCTGTGAGCCCCACCTTCAGGCTGGAACCTGCTAGCTCCCCCTGCCCCGGGGAGGCGCGTCCCATAGAACACGTCAGAGCCCCAGGTGAGCCAGGCCAGGTGCCCAGGCCTGATTCAGGAGGCTCTGGGGGCGCCCTCGGGGGCTCAGGCTGTGGTCAGATTTGATAAGAAGCCTTTGGCTAAATTATAAGATTAGAAAGCTGGAAATAGATCTCTCTGCATCTTGTCTTCAAAGAGCATGTTCAGCAAAGGCAGTAACCACTTTGCCCTCCCTGCTTCTTCACTTGAACAGCAAATGTCAGAACATGGTTAAAAATAAACTCTCATGTCTGAGTCAGAGCATCTCTGGCAGCTCGCAGGGTGCAGCCGGCGGCGCTGGGGCTTCTTAGATGATTCTGAAGCTCGATAAGAGGTGGGTTAGATTCCACCTCCAGCCCATTTTGGAGCTTGGTGTTTTGATGTGACCAGAATCCTGGGAGAGAATCACATATGTAGGGTCTGTCGGTCTGAAGCTTAATCATTGGTTCTCATGAGTAGGGAAGAGAAGGGTTTTTATAAGCCTCCCAACTTTGCCAGCAGCCTAAATTTATTTTAGTAAATGAAAATCACAAATCAGTTCCCTATTGAGCTGAACTATATTATTATTATTAATTGGGGAATTTCAAGCTCTGGGTGGGATTCCAGAAATGGCTTATGAGACCAGAGCCCTTGTTCTGAGCCCCAGCACTCAGGTCCCTGCTGTCCAGCCTTCTGGTCACACAGGCAAAGGTGTGACCTCTGACCACACAGCCCTGCTGCCAAGGCGGCTTTAGCTAAGGTAGCTGGTCTTGAAAGAAGCTCGTCTGCTCATTCTTTATTAGCGTGTGTATTGTAAGTGATTTAAGTGGTGTGCAGTGCCCAGCCTGAGCCAGGACTAGGCCGACCCTCAAGCTTGCATGACCGAGTGGCCTCCTGTCCCCGTGGCTTCCTGTTCTGTCCATCCAGCCTTGGCTCAAGCAGGTGCTCTAGAATGTGTGTCAGGACACATGCCATTTGGATAGTCTTCCCTGGGGTTGCTTGTAAACCTGGATGTAAGTTGAGTTGTGTTAGTTACACGTGGGTTTTTGATGCCCAAGGTAGATAGTTCTCTTGTCCTGTTGGCTCTTGTTGTGGAGGGAATAACAAGCATTTGTGGACAAGTGTTTGTGTGCACGAGTAGGTCAAGTAGGTTTCAGTGTAGCCAGAGAAACAAGCGGCCCAGACCTGTCCCCATCCAGGGTGCGCGAGTCTTTCCTCACTTCCCAGCCGCCCCCCACCCCGCTTCCCCAGCGGTCCCGGAGGCCTCTAAGCCCCGGGAGGTGCACAGGGGCGGCTGCAGGAAGCCCTCTGCTGTGTTGTTCAGGGGGTGAGGGACCTCGATAGGAATGCGGCCTTCAGCAGCCTGTCCCACGGTGTGGGTTGGTTATGGGGCTGCAGAAATTGTTTCCCACCATGGCGGGGGCGGGGGGTGCTCCTGGGCTCCCTGAATGGGGAAGGGAGGGGTGGGAGGCTCTGTGCGCCTCTCTGGATTCCACATGAGAAAAGGCAGGTTTCCCCCAGAGAAGGAAAGTTTAATTTAGGTGCCTGGTTGGGGGCTTCCGTCTCAGAAGTGTTGTCCCAACCACAGGCCACCCTGGCCTCCCCACCCCTGGGCGGCACCGCTGCCGCCGCTCTGCTTGACGAAGGTGACAGCCTGGGGATGGCGCTCTTCCGTTTGCTAACTCTGTGTCTTCCTTTTCAACCCGAAACAGGAACAGATTATCAGCCTGGTCAATCAGATCTGTGGCAAGGTATCTGGTAAAAACGGCAGCATTGAGAACTGTCTCAGTAAACCCACACCAAAAAGAGGGCCCCGCAAGAGAGCCACGGTGGACGTGCCGCCCTCCAGGCTCGCATCCTCCTGAAGACGCCAGCGCCGTGGGCGAGGGATAGACGTTATTTTGTAATTATTATATTCTAGTTTGGAGTACTTGCTGTAGGATACAAGCTGTCTTTGCACTAGCTCTAAAGAAGATTTTCTTCTGGTTTTAGAGAACTAATTTTGTTTTAGCATTAAACTGTTGAATTTTTTTTGTACTTAGAATACCTAGATACTGCAGTCAGATTTTTGAAACTGCCGTATATTCACTGTTTTAAAACCCTTGAGGGGCTGTATTAATTTGTATTGCCCCTTGTGGCTGACAAAAAAGCCTTTTTTTTTTTTTTTTTTAATTTTTTTTTTGTTTTTTTTGTTTGTGTTTTTTTTTTTTTTTTTTTTTTTTTGTAACTGTTGGGGGAAAAAAGGCTTTTTAACCCATTTTTGAAGAGGGTGAAGTTTGGAGAACAAATTTTAAAACCATCAGTCATGTGAGCAGATTTTTTCTAGAGAGGAAAAGGGATAGACACATACACACACACATAACAAAAAAAACTTGAACGAAATGGCTTTACTTTGGCTGTCTTTTCTTCTGTCACGTGCGGGATGAGTTTGTAAGTGTTAAAAACCGGAGAATCCCCATTTTGTTTCTTTGGGCGGTTGTGGCAGCTGAAGGCGGACGTTGTTTCCTAACCATAGGCAAAATGAGGAGGTCGGAGCCACTGGGCTCTCTCTACCAGCACTTCACTATGCATCTGTTTAAGGAGAAAGAGGAAGAGAAGAAAGACTGCCTGCCTTGGAGGGGTCACGTGAGGGAAACCTGTGCCTGATTTCATTAGGAAATCCATTCTGTTCTTTTTTGGTGCTGTTGGCTACTTTATCAAAAAACCCTTCAATAGCATCCTTAAGAAAAAAAAAAAAAAAGGAAAAAAAAAAGTGATTGAAGCCGGAAGTGCTTCTTTGTCATGGATGTGCAATCTTTCTAACATTCCATCTTCATCTCACCTGTTTGTTGTTTTACACCTTCACAGGTCAGCATTAATTTTTCTTTTTAAACTCCTTTCGTTGGTGATCACATCTAGAGCCACTCGGAGGTCTGCGGTTCTTTTTGAATGTGAAAATGCATCTGCGCTCATCTGGTCTATTTTTTCTCTTCATGTTGTAACAAAAAGAAAAAAAGGAAAAAAAAAAAAACCAACCCGTCCCTTTTGTACATACGCCTGTAAATTGTTTCAAATACTTGAGCCTTTTTCTGGGTGGGGGAGGGGAGGGCGCGAGGACAGATGAAGAAAAGCCTTACACTTCCGTTTCTTCATCGGGTGGACTGGATGCTTACAGGGTTTTTCTTGTAACATTTATAAGTGCTGCTTACATCACTGAACAACAACAAGAAAAATAATAATGGAGTAGCTGTTGCCCTTCTCCGGTTGTGTGTACAGTATGTGTGGAATAAAAAAGGGAACCTGTTTTCACAAGCTGTTCTTTGTTTCATGATTGGACTCGGCGGTCCCGCAGCCGCCGCGTGCACTGAGCTGGCCGGCGGGCTGTCAGCAGCGTCCTGTGGTGCACTCGGTCGTCGGTGCCGAAGACTGAACTGTGTTGGCGTGTTAAGTAACATGAGCAGAGTCGTGTTTCCAGTGTGCTCGTCCGGTTTCTATGGCCTTGCTGTGTACTGGCCCTCTTGGACAGTGAACTTCTGCCTCCGGCTTACGGTCTGACGTTTTAATTTATTAGCGCTGCTCTGCACCCCTCCCTCGGGAGGGAAGACTTTTCATGTTGTTTATTGCCAGTTTTTTGTTTACTTTTCAGGTTTGTACTACAAGGTTTAATAATAAAACAAAGTTTTTTGGACACCTGTTTGTCTTGTGGAAGATGAGTGAGTGAAATCAGCTCTTTTCTGATCACAGGGCTGAGGGTCCACCCCCTTGGCCAGGGAGCGGCGTGAACACCGAGTTTTAATCTCGTTTTCTGACAGGGGTGCGTGGTGGTGGGGGAAGCACAGCCCTCTGGTACCGGGGTCTGCTCAGGAGTGAAACGGCGTGGGGACTGGGCCCGTGTTGCCCCCCAGCCCCCTGTGCCCAGGTGTGCTGTGCTGTAAATAAACTAGGGACTGCTGTTGGACTTGACCATTCTGTAACCATCAGGTGAGAACCCGAACCTTGTTCGAGCTGAGAGGAGGCACGATTTCTTACCTGTAAGGGGCCTTGCTCGTCAGCGCCGAGCTGATGTGGACACCACGCTCCCTGGCCCCACCTGCAGAATGTGTGTATTCAGCAGCCTTTCTGTACAAACGGGCTATGTTTAAACTGGCTATGTTTCAAGTTCTCAGACTTTATTGTTAGCTGTTCTTGCAGTCACTTGCCTCACGTTATTGTCAATTGTGTAAAAAACCAAGAGCCCCCCTCAGTCCACCTGCCTTCACCACAGGCCTCTGCACGGCTGCATCATCCTTCAAAGGTGGCCGGCACGCAGGCGCCTGGGTTTAGGAGTCACCGTCGTCGCTGTGTAAGGCGGCAAGGGCAGTGTCCACCTCCACGCCCTCCTCGTCAGACTGGACCACGGGCGACTCCCCGCCTTCGCTGGGGTCGCGGGAGGCCGGGTCGGTACCAGGTGAGGATGAGGAAGGTGGTGTGGCTGGGGACTGGGAGGGAGTGGGCACCTGGAGAGTGACTGCATCCTGACCGGGGCTTGCCTCAGGCCCTGGAGAGAGAGCAGAGGAGAGCCTGTCATGGAAGTCCTTTATCTCAGCATTGCTGGCGACCACGAGCGTTTGAACTTGCAGCGAGTCCAGGGGGCGGAACTTCTCTGTTCCTGTGACATGCAGGAAGCACGTGTAGAGCTTGGTGGCTCCCAGAGGCCACCTGGGGCTCCAGCTGACCCTTCCGCCACCTGTGGCAGGTGGAAAGACCCCGAACCCTTCCCACAGCCTCCAGTGGCACACCATGCTCAAGACCCAGTGGCAAGCTCTGCAGGTGCGACTCGAGTTCCTCGTAACCTCGACAAGCTGGGTTTACCTCTTAATAGTCTCTGAACTAATTTCAAGGAAATGGACCTTAGGAGAAAAATGCTTGTGTAGCCTCTAACAGGAACCAGAACCTCACACGGATGATGGGAGTCCTTTCCTGACACTGGGGAGGGGAGGAAGGAGCTGCTGTGTTGGAAACACAGGTCCAGGGGAAGCCCCCTGGCCTGAATGAGGCTGTGGTGTGGGACCACCAGGTAGGAGGCAGGTGCTGTGAGGGGCTGGCCTTCCCATCTCTCGGAGCATGGAAGAAATGCACGCTCTCCGTGATACCGCCTCCAAGCCCACCCACCTAGGAGGGATGGTCTGAAATGTACAGCGAGGCCAGGCATACTGCCGGAGCATCAGTACAGATCTAAATGAGCGTGAGGTTATGGTAAGTTATTAAATGGAGAGAATGTGCCTGCAGGATCACCTCTAGTTTTTAAAACGTAAGCTGACGGCTAAACACACGCCTTGGCCTTGCCCCCAGCATCGAGTACCATCTGCTGAACGGGGAGGGCGGGGTGCCACATAGACCTCCCCTCCCCAAAATCCAGTGCCCAACCACGAAACCCAACTCAGGTTAACTTTGGAGACAGGAGAAAATAAAAATGAAATTTTAAGAAAAACTCCCTGTTTGCTGAAGGTATCTGGGAAAAGCACTGAGAATCTTTGAGAAATTCGTGACTGCAACCGCCGGTGTGTCGTGTGTCCACGTCTGTGACGCCAGACTGAGGGGAACGGGGACAGCTGGGCGCACGGTGTCTGAGCGAGCCAGAGGGAAATCACGGTGGTGAGAGTGATTGTGTCTATGCAGGCTTTTCATCCCTACCTGAGATAGGGGACAGCAGCGTGTTCTCCTCGCCACCAGAATTCAGGAAGACGTCCAGGGCCTCCTGGTCAGAGATATCCATCAGATCCATCTGCTCCAGCATGTCCACGTTCACCTCCATGGACGACATGCTGCCCATGGGCTCTGCGGGGACCGGCACGAGAGGAGGTTAGGCTTTGCCCTGGGTGAACTCCCACTGCATTAGGTATTAGCATGTTGTGTTTTCTGGGTATAAAATACCTTCTACTTCTATCTTCAAAATTGATTTTGGAGGAATGTATTATTGACATGTCCCAGTTTGGTGGTGGTTAAATCCATCCTAGCTTAACCATGATTACTGTTACCTCTTACACCATCCACAGCAGATCCTCTTTTCATCCCCAGCCATGTGCCTGCATGTGCTGAAGGCAACCCTTTCTGCAGTAAACAGTTGCAGCTCAAAAGAGGCTGACATTCCTGCCAGACACCCCTGACGGTGGTTGCCTCTAACTTTATTACAGTTCCATTTGGCATCTTCCCTGCCCTTACAACATTTCTCAGGTCTTCCATCTTAACAACGGATCAAGGTTGGGTCTGCCGCAAGCTGGCGAGTTGGAAAGAGCTTCCAGTGATGAAAGCATAAACTCAGCCCACCAGCATAAAGACGCCACAGGGCAAGGAGTCTGAGCCTGGTGAGGGGTGTGTCCAGGGGAGTGTCTAGAGTTCTGCGATCCAGAAAACTACAAGCCAGGTAGCTTAAGTAGATGGTACCTGTCACAAGCAGATACAAATTTCTGGATGTGGACACATCTTTAACCTGGGTCTTAACAGGAATATAAACAACACAAAATCCAGTCCAGTCTAGAACTTACAGCACACACATCCCTGAGTGAGGGTCAGCAGAAACAAAGATTATTAAAATCTTTCCCCAAGAATCTAAATGGCTTTAAATATCTTAAAGATGAGAATAAGATAAGGAACACAGTGTCAGAAATCATGACAGGCATTTGAAAAGAGCCAGATAGGATTTTTCCAAATAGGAAGAATCACTGAAATTGATTAAAACTGTGGCAAGTTAAAAGTCCTGCTAGTAAACTAGAAGACAAGTTCTCCACTACAGCAAAGACATAAACAAGTGGAAGTATGAAAAAGTGCAGAAGTTTCACAGTTCAAAATGCGAGTGGAGGGTGTGGGGATGGGTATTGTAAGAGGCTGATGATCTAGACTTGATGCAAGATCTGACATCCCAGACTTAGGAGCAAAACACATTCCAAGCGAGGCAGGTAAACCCTCACCTGAACTGCAGTGAAACGATGAACATCAGAGAAAAGGCAGATGAGGAAAGAGGAGGAGGTGCGGGCGGCTTCTCAACAGCAGGAAGCAGGAGACAGTGGAGTGATAAGTTCAAAGAGATGAACTAAAGACCATCTCTTAAAACAGATGTGTGAAATGCCCCCTGAGCCTGCTCTCTGGAGAGGCCCAGGAGGGAGGCACGTTCAGCGAAGACGGTGTCTTAAGTGAGTAAACATAAAGCTCTGAATAAAATAATAGCTAACTCAGGGCCTTTACTCCAGCCAGACTGAAGGACTGGATGATGCCAATGGGACGGGGCACGAGGTGACAGCTTCGTCCCGTGGGAAGGTAGGAATCTGCTGTCTCGGGGCCTGCGGCACAGCGCGGGCACAGGTGAAAGGTTGGGGGGGGGACCCCAGGGACAGTGGAGACAGCCACCCCAGGTGGCAGAGCCAGGTGGCACCTCCCATCAGCGCCACCCTCGGCTGCTAGAAGTCACAGCCACTTAATGGGCACACTGGGCGGTGCCATCCAAGGGTTCCTGCAATGCTGACCCAGCGGGCGACCTGCCAACACAGGTCGAGCCTGCTCCCCTTGGGGCTGCCTCCTGGAGACGGGGGCACTGCTGGAAGGGGAAGGGGCATGCGGGTCCTCTCTGGGGCTGGGGAGGCCTTGATGGCTCTGGGCTTTTTTCCTTCAGTTTTGAAAGCACAGTCTCCCTTTTTTCTCTCTCTGGCCATCCTCTTACAAAGGGGAGGAAAAAAAAAAATGGACTGAAAAGCATAGGAAACATTTTCAGGAAAGTAGAAAGCACCAAATAAGGTAGTAATGAAGCCAATTTTATAATCTGTTCTGTGGCAAATCTGGTTGATTTAACATTTGCTGTGGTTACTGCCTGCCCGGCTTCATCACTGTCTCATTTGGTGCTTTCTAGTTTCCTGAAGATGGAAAATGTTTCTTATTAGTGATAAAAGTCTAGTTACATTCTGTTAGTAAGAGACACTCAAAATATTAGAAACATTTCAAATGTAAGGAAAAACAGGAAGTCAGCAAGCAAATAATTAAAGGAGAAAGCTGATACGGCTGTATTACTATCAAAATAGATTTAAAGAGGAAAGAAAAGCAATATTGAGGTAAAGCATAGCATTTAATAATTATTTTAAATTCAATTCACCAGGAAGATAATTCAAAATTTCTGTGTGACTATATATTTTGTGGTTTTATTTTTAAAGTAAAATATGGAAGCACGACAAGGAAAATGTAAGGAGTCCATCCTAATTGAGGGGAAAAGGAAGGTTTAATGTACCTCTGATAATTAAGCAATCCAAAATGGATATTAATAGGAAACGTCTGAACAGGCCAATTTATAAGTTGTCTGAAACGTACACTTACAGATCCTCATGCCTGTCACCTAGAATCTTGTTCTTAACTACACACAAAACATGTAGCAAAAATACTCTAAAAGAACATAGTGTCAGTCTTGAATCAAAGAAGAAACCCCCTTTTCCAGCCACAATAAAATTTAGTATTTAAAAAACACTTCTAAACAACTTCACAAGTCAAATAAAGCTTAATGGAAAAAAATTTAAAAAACCCAGGACTATTACCAAAATTTAGAGAATATTCTGTGTGCAGTTTACCAAGAAGAAAAATTAAAGGCACAAGTTAACAGCCTGAGGGCTGCAAAATGCAAACCTGAGCCCAAGGTCTGCAAAGACTGAAAGGCATGTGGGTCTGAAGATTAGACAGAATCTAAACAAATCCATCGGAAACTCACAAAAGGAAAGCAAACCTCTAGAACCATAAGAGAAAAATAGTTGAGCTCTTCCGTCAGGAAAGCATGGGTCCCTGACTGTCAGAAGTTACAGCCAACACAGGCCAGACACGTGGAAAAGTGGAACAGAAGAGGGCCTCAGAAACACTCGGGAATGTACTGAGGCCTCAGAAACAGAGTGGAGGAGAGAACGGTGCGCAGGCAGTTGCCGCTGTGAACTGCAGGGAGAGCCTTCCTTCCCCACGGACACGAACCAGCTGGTGGTGGCTTGAGGTGCCAAATGGAAAACAGTTGACCTTTTGGAATAAAACAGCATAATGTTCTTATAACATGGAGGGAAGGGCTTCCTAAACAAAAGTGGGCTCAGCTGGTCACATTAAGAATAAACGCATTTTGCAAAGGCCACACTGGAATAGCCACAGATATAATCGGGAAAGTCTGGTAAGACTCGAGGGAGACAACCAACCCGTAGAAAGATGGACAGTCAAGGAAGTGCATGTTAAAACCAAAATAGAGTGGCAAAAGTTTAAGTGTCTGACACAACTAAGTGTTGACAGAGCTGTGGAGTGGCGGGCATGCACGCTGGGCGAGCGTGAACTGCCGTGGGTATCCTGGCGAGCACCCACTACAGTTAGATGCTTGCCATATGACCAGGTAATCATTTGCCCAGTGACATATCCTAAAGAAGCGGGTTGCGAGCTGTGGACCCAAGACGCGAGCTCCTGACAGGCACTTTCAAGTTCTCTGCCTCTGCTGCAGGCGCCCTGAAAGTGCTGAGCTCAGCTACGTGGCGGAGCGCAGCTGCTGTTCTCTTCGCAGCTCCCCTCCCCTCGTGGCCTGCTGTCTCATGATGCTCAGATCTGTGGTGTTTGTCCCTTATGGACTGAATGCGTGCCCTAACCCCCTTGGGAGGTGGCTCAGCTGGTACAGAACCTGCCTGCAATGCAGGAGACCTGGGTTCGATCCCTGGGTCGGGAAGATCCCCTGGAGAAGGGAATGGCTACCCACTCCAGTACTCTGGCCTGGAGAATTCCATGGACAGAGGAGCCCGGTGGGCTGCAGTCCATGGGGTCACAAAGATTCGGACACGACTCAGTGACTTTCCCACACACACCTTGGGGGGAGGTGATTATTTGAGATGAAGTCCTGAGGGTGGGGCCCTCGGGATGGGAATCACTGCCCTCCTGAGAAGAGACCCCAGAGCCCTCACCACAACCAAATAAGCTCCAGAACGGTGCAAGAGAGACATTTGTGCATAAGGTGCCAGTCTGAGGTGGTGGCACAGCAGCCCAAGCAGACCAGGGTGGCATCCCTAACCCATGCCTGACCCTGAGGACACGCCACAGGGAACAGATGAAGATAACGGTGGGACTCGGGGCAGGCGGACAGAGGAGACGAAGAGGCCACACTATCTGCACTATTGGGGCTTCCCTGGTGATACAGTGGCTGGAGACCGCGTTCCTAGTGCAGGAGGCCTGGGTTTGATCCCTGGTCAAGGAACTAGATCCCACGTGCCGCAACTAAACCTGGCACAGCTCAATTAACCCATCAGCACACGAACGGCACTGCTCACCTCGATTTAAAAGCGCTGTGTCCACACCACAGCCTTCAGTGCCTCTGGCACATTCATACCTGAGTGTCTTCTCTACATGCTTTTCCTTCCTCATTCTTTGATTTCCTTAACCTCTCCTGCAGGGGCACAGAGAATTGAATGACAGGGACCGGAGTGAGGGTAACATTAATTGCGGGGCTTCAATGAAGGGGCAAGGTATGGAGACCAGGGCCAGGCAAGAAGAGGAAGGCTGAGCACAGAGGCATCTGGGAGGGAGCGGGGCTTCCCCGGTGGCACCAGTGGCAAAGAATCGCCTGCCAGTGGAGGAGACATAAGAGACATGGGTTTGATACCTGGGTCGGGAAGATCTGGAGGAGGGCATGGCAACCCTCCTGTATTCTTGCCTGGAGAGTTTCATGGACCTAGAGGAGCCTGGTGGGCTACAGTCCACAGGGTTGCAAAGAGTGGACACGAGTGAAGTAACTTGGCACACACGCATGCACAGGGGTTTGCAAGGGGTTTGGAAGGCCAGGAAGCCCAGGACATTTATCCACACTGCCCGCTGCTCTGGAGCCGGCCCCTCCACAGACATGAGCATTCGCACATCTAGATGCATAGCACAGCACCGGTTTGTTTTTGTTTTTTTTTAGCCGTTCTCTTCTACAGGGATCTTTCTAACCCAGGGATTGAACCCAAGTCTCCCACATTGCAGGCAGATTCTTTACGAGCTGAGCCACCAGGAAGCCCAAGAATACTGGAGTGAGTAGCCTATCTCGTCTCCAGCAGATCTTCCTGACCCAGGAATTGAACCAGGGTCTCCTGTATGGAGAAGTAAATGGCAACCCACTCCAGTATTCTTGCCTGAAGAATCCCATGGATGAAGGAGCTTGGTAGGCTACAGTCCACGGGGTCGCAAAGAGTCGGACACGACTGAGTGACTTCACTTTCTCCTGCATGGCAGATGGATTCTATACCAACTGAGCTATCAGAGAAGCCCCTTACAGAGGCCAAGGGTCTTAAATGTCCAATTAGGAAACTGTTAGGCTATATCCTGACCATGCAGATGCCACTCTTAAACTCTTGCAAAGGTTTTTTGATAATGTCAGGGAAGGATCCCCATGCAGCATGAAGGAAGATTAGATACACACAAAAACATCACCCTCAAATGACTTCCCTGGTGGCTCAGATGGTAAACTGTCTGCCTGCAATGCAGGAGACCTGGGTTTGATCCCTGGGTCGGGAAGATCCCCTGGAGAAGGGAATGGCAACCCACTCCAGGATTCTTGCCTGAACAATCCCATGGATGGAGGCGCCTGATAGACTATAGTCCATGGGGTCGCAAAGAGTCAGACAGACTGAGCGACTTCACTTTCACTTACTTTCAAATGGTAATAGGGATTAGTCTGTGCTACAGATTTATGGCTACTGTTTGTCTCTTGTTGCTTTTTTTTAAAAAAAAAATATATATATATCCCAAATTTTACCTTCAGTGAAAGCCTAGAATTACCTGGCGAGGCAAAAACAGCAGCAAGACAAAAATAGCAGATAGCACCCACTTTTGAGTTCTGGGGTAGTAACAAGAGACCCCTGAGGTCTCACCCCAGCCCCACTCTGGGGACAGCACCCCACGTGCACCCCCTCTAGGGGGCTCCCCGACTTGCCTCGCCTCTCCGCTATCTGCAGGTAGCCCGTGGAGAGGTACTGCTCCATGTCCTGCTGGAAGGCTTCCTCAAAAAACTTCTGCCGCTCCTTCAGCTTCAGCTGCTGGGTCTGCTCCATCTCCAGGACCTTCTGGGAGTGCTCTGCATCGAGTTCAGCTGAGGAGGCAGAGAGATCTGGGTCAGCATTTGGGAACGAATATAAATACCCACTTGCAAGGTCAATGTCGTTGATGTGGCCACCCGCACATCTGTCTTGACCTCACCCAGCTTGGCCCGGCACACAGGAGATGCCCAGCAAGCAGGGTCACAGCAAGCGCGTGGCCACCGGGGTCTGCGAGAAGAGCACCTGGCCGCGAACCAGCCCCTTGGCTGAGTGGGCTAAGCTTGCAGAGCCTTGTGCTGACTTGTCTGAGCAGGATGGAGGTGCGAGCGGACTCCACACTGGTCCTCGTGGTACAACACAAATGTGTCAAATCAGCATGATGTACACCTTCAACTCCTACAATGTTATATGTCAGTTATATAAAAAAATTAAAACTCTTTAAGAAAGTCTACATGGTGTTACCAAGTGATTTTAACCAAAAAGCAAGACCAGAATTTGCAGTGAACAGTGGTCTCCGAGGCCCCACAGGATGGACCTTAATCATTCCCTCCATAAATGCTCAACACTCTGTGTCATAGCTCCATGATCCTCTATGCAGATACTGTGAAAACTTGATAATGCTGTATATTTTTAACCCCTAATCAGTTACCATCGTCAACATTTAGAATTCTCTGGATATTCTTGTATCCTGATCTTCATATATGCAAAGAATGCGAACCAGTACTAACAGGAAGGTCAATCTTCCCGACGCCTGTACTCACAGGGAAAGGCGATGATGTGCAGTCTCCTCACTGACAGTCACTGCACACCCCCGGCATTTACCTGTCACCTTGACACACGCCCCTTTCCCCACAGGGAGATGGTTTGGAAAGAGCACGGGGCTGGCTCGGGCCCTTCCCCTTTTGGCAGATGCTTCTGCACATCACACCAACCCCCTTTAGCCCACCTCTGGTTTCTCTGTGAGCTCATCTGAACACCCACGAGATCTTCACTCAAGGTTCATCTCACGTGTTTCCAATTCTCAAGCCCACGGGACCTATAAACCGGCCTAGCCCAGGAGTTCCCGGGAACGGAGGCAGCAGTCAGGGCATCTGTGTCCCACCTCCCAGCTGCTGGGTGGGCAACTCCGGAGGCATTCTGAACACATCTCCGGGATCTTGGTGGGGCTGCAGTGGTAGCCAGCAACACATCCCTCTGTTGACATTTCCTCCTGGCCCCTCACCCCTACGTCCCTGGATCACCTCCCAAACAAACCACTTGCAGCAAAATCCTCATCTCAGGCTCTGCTTCCCACGAAATCCAAGCAAGGATGTCTAGTACCAGCTACGACTGACTGAGCCTTGCTGGGCCTCAGGGAGAGAGAAACTTATTTCATACGGGTGTTGGTGGGATTAAACAGGAGGCCACACGAGAACCACCAGGCACACAGCATTGACCAGCAGCTGACGGCTAATATTATGACCAGCGTTACTACTCGGAAAAGGACAGGATAGGAAGTGTCACCAGAACCTGGCTGAGTACGGCGTCCTGTACTCGTGGAGTCACCCCAGCGCGCTCAGCCCTGTGCAGACTCTTCAGAACAAGTCACCTATCAGCACCCTTAATTAAATGTGCAAGGAATTGAGAGTGCACTTGTGAGAGGGAAAGGGAATTCGAGAGGATGCTTTTCACTTGTTTCGCTTCAGCCGTCACCCCATCTGCTCAAATGCTTGAAGACTGCCAAGTGCATTAGAATAAGTCAACTCCCGGATAGATTAAGTATGCTTCAAACACTTCAAACAAAGTTCAATAACTCTTAAAAAAAAATTTCCAAAATAGGCAGCTCAGAAACAAAGATCAATGCAGAAATCATCAAAGGGGTTTTCATTAAAGAGTATCTTTTTTATCTTAAGATTTTCTATAGATATATAATTACATAACTTGAAAACTTTCTTCTCAAGACTTCTGCCTCAAAAGTTCAATTCTCTCATGTTTCTGAATGATACATCCTGTAGTTTTTATCTTAAGTCTTCTATGCTGGAATGAAATCTAATCACGTTCCAGCCCTCGCAAAAGGTAGGGGATGGTTGGATTAGCAAACTTAAAATGACTTAAAGGAAAATAATCACTGTTTTAAGACATGTTCCTAGTTATTTGAAACAGCCCCAAGCTCCCTTCATCATTTCCCACTTTATTTCAGAGCCCCTTTTACATCTCAGGGCTGAATTCTACGCCAGATTCACTGAGAACTAAGTGCATTTACTCTACACCAGCTCTGCGCTCAGGACAGTCGTGACGAAAGCACATGGCAGATACTGAAGATCACTGTCCTGCTCAGCAGCTAAGGATTCACCCCCAGCTAATGCCTGAGCAAACGTGTTCTGATTGTGCTGTTTGTTCTAGAATCATCAGTTCAGCTTTTGCCAAGAAACAACTGCATTTGGGACTGGAGAAATGATGAAGGACACAGGGAGTATTTCAAATCTGGAGGTTTAATATCACCTGAATTTGGGGGAATGACTATTGGAAGACATAAATTATAGGACATTTTCTAAAGGAAAAATGACCGCTTGTTCACATCTAAGATGTCATTTACTATACTGGGGAAAACCTGACAAAGATTTAAGAACTTCAACAACTAGCTTAAAGACTAAAAAGAAAAAAAAAACCCGAAACATTAAAAGATGCTGCCGTTTTTCTACCAGGAGTCAGGAGTAATCGTTTAATTCCATTATCAGCCCAGGCCCGTGTCTCCTTTGATTTCAACTCCAGGTCATTGCTCAAGCTTTATCTGACTGCAACTTCCATTCTAGCCTCCACTATCAATTTCAGATGGATAATTTCTCAAAACAAGGGAAAAAAATCCCATTACCAGCAAAGATGGTATAATCAATTCTCAATTATATGTTTTAATGGGGCATAAGGGTAGCACAAAATATATCAAATATAAAAAATCCATCAGGTTCATTTCAGGAACAATTTCAACTTATTCCACAACTAAATCCATTTAACAGAGCTGATAATAAAAGACAGTAAGGTGTTAATGACTGAAAAAGCCCAGGGCTGCTGGGAAGAAGGAAATGGATGATACAAGGAAAACCAGGACACACCTCTCTGGTAAAAGGGAGAGTCTCTTTAATACAAAAATGTTAAAAGAGAAAACGATAAAATTTAATATGAGATACGGAAAATTCTGGCAATCGCTACTTATTTTTAAGATTGAGAACATTTTTCATTCAATGTAAATAATTAAGACTAAGAATAAAATTAAAATCCTTTTTTTTTTTTTTCCATTGCATTGCACGGCAGGCGTTCAGGATCTTATTTCCCCTACCAGAGATCAAACCCATGCCCCTGCATTAGAAGTGCAGTTTTAACCCCTGGAAGCAACTGACAAGAGATTAATTTTCAAAATATACAAACAGCTCATACAGCTCAATATCAAACTAACAGCCCAATGAAACAGTGAGCGGAAGACCTGAATAGCCATTTCTCCAAAGAAGACATATAGATGGCCAAGAGGCACATAAAAAAGATGTTCAGCATCGCTCATTATTAGAGCAATGCAAATCAGAACTACCTCACACCAGTCAAAATGGCCCTCATCAAGAAATCTACAAACAATAAATGCTGGAGAGGGTGTCGAAGAAAGGGAATGGGAATTGGTGCAGGCACTATGGAAAACTGTACAGAGGTCCCTTAAGAAAACCAAAAATAGAACTACCATATGACCCAGCAACTCCCTCCAGGGCACATAACCCAGAGAAAACCATAATTCAAAGGGCTTCCGGCAGCCCCGCGTTCACACAGCACTGGTGCACCCCCAGAGCTCTTTCAGATCTCACCAGCCATGTATGTGCGCGTGTGAGTGTACGGGGCGGGGCGCTCTGTGCAGGCTCCAATAACCGCAATCAGGATGTTACTATTACCACAAGGCTTCTCCTGCTGCCCTCTGGTAATCACACCCTCCCCTCCCTCCCCGCTCCCCTCCCTAGTCCAAATCTATGATCATGTCATCTCATAAAGGTTACATAAATGAAACCATGTGGTATATAGTCTTCTGAGGTTGGCTTTTTTCAGCTGGAATTTCCCTGATTTGTCTCAGCAGCTGCTCATGTTGATAACTTGTTCCTTTTTGCTGCTGAGCTGTGTCCATGGTTGGGGGGGACCACAGTTAAGTTTGACTAGTTACCCACTGAAGGACACCTGGATATTATGAGTGAAGTTGCGATGAATGTTTGTATACCAGCTTCCAGATGAAAATAAGTCATCTGAGATAAACACCCGGGACTGTAATTCTTGGGTCATATGGTGAGTGAGTGTACCTTTTGGTTTTGAGAGGAACTGCCAAACTTTTGCAGAGTGGCTCCCATCCCGCGTCCGGGCGACCTCTTGCCTCACCAGCATTTGGTGAGACCCAGACTGTGTGCTCAGGGAATCGTTTCCTTCCCTTCTCCTTCTCTGTCAGAAACAAGGCTCAACTTCCTCTTAATTACTTTCAATAATTGCTATTATTTAAATAGAAAAACATTTAGTTTTAGAAAAATTCTACACAGGAACTGGGGACTTGTTAGATGAAGACAAAAATAGACATGATTTCCTTCCAGTTTTAAACCCCCACCTCTTGTGTATTTTTACCATTTAACAGTTAACTTTTATTTCTATCTCAAATAAGTTTTCACAATAAGGCACAGTCAACCGTTTTTAAAGTCTCCCCAACCTTCTGCCTCACCTTAAACAAATGAATGCAAATTGTCTCAGATTGGACAAAAAGAGCTTTAACTAATACTGTCCTAGAACGGCAGGTTTTAAACATGCATTTAAAATACTAACTTCTCTGCCCTATGTTTCTACAGTTTGTAAGAGTGTTCTGTCAGCCTTCATCAATAATTAGTTTCCAAGACAGATTTACAGTTATTTATACCATATATTATTTCTATGAGTATTCAAAAGTATTATAAGAGCTCTTCCCTTATTCCTCAGAATAAGTCTTTGGGGAAAAAAATTCTGTGCATGTTAAAGTCAACATATTTTTAAAAAGCAGGTGAAATGACTTACAGAACTTTTCTTCACCCTCCCTCCCACACACCCATGTGTGTGCATATGCACACACATTTATCAATAACCAAATGGCACGTTTCTTTTACATGCAACTAATAAATGATAACTCTTACCTCAAATGTAGCAGTTTAGAATAATGACTGGTTTTTCAGAGTAAGGAACTCAGACAAGCCATGGCAGTTGGTGAGCAGACTTCACCAAGTTCAGTCCTTCAGAGCAGCTACTGCAGCAGCTGCTTCCTAAACCCATGTCACAGGAAACAAACACTATTCTAGTATCTAAACTTCTGGAACACTTAAAAAAATTTCTATCAATTACCCTGAAGGAAATGACCACTGTCTAGAGTATTAGCAAAAGGGACACTGCAGAAACAGTGTGTTCCAGGTCTGCTCAAAGCAGGAAGCTAGACATGCTCAACTGTACCTTATCTTTTAGTGCAGGAACAAGGCAGCTTAGAAGACCCTGGCCTGGCTATTGCTCTCTGCTGGTCACCCCTCCAGGCCTCCAATTTCCTATCTGTTAAAAAGGGGATAGGGTTGGATGATATCCATAAGAAAGTCACTTCCAGCTCTTAAAACAGTATAATTCTATTTTTACTTACTTTTGATTGGGGCAGGAAGAAGTCTCCCAAATCCTATCTTGTGTGTGTGTGTGTGTGTGTGTGTAAAATTATATGAAAATCGGATTAGCAGTAAGGAATTTAGGACCTTTTAAGACAGTGACATTTCAAGAAAATCAGATTGAACTATTAACAATTTCCTAGAATTTTAAAGTCCTATCTGACAGATTCCTTCATTTTACTTAAGAGTTGTGACCTACTTAATAATTATTGGGGGTGGGGGTGGGAAAGGTTTATATTGCTATAGGAATCCTTCCAAACTCCACAGTTTGTTGTTGTTGTTAGTACAAAGTACAAACCAGCTGCTTGTGTCTAAGTATCAAATCAACTATGACAGAGTTCATTCAAAGGCGTGATGGAGACAGTAGGCCTGTAGTATCATCCAAGTCAACCCGAGGGCTGGCGACAGAGGCGGCTGGATCGCTGCGTTCCAGCACTGACTTTGTGCCTCAGTGTCTGGTCGGGCCAGAGAACTGACATTTCTAACCAGCTCCAGGGCAGCGCTGTTGCTGCTGGTCCAAGGACCAGACTCAGAACCACAGCTCTTGATGAACTATTTCTGTGCATCCACTTTATTCAGATTTTGTACTCTGTACAACTATTTATATAATGGAAAAGAGTAAATATAGGATGGGGAAGCTGCCACAATTCATGGAAATGACAGAAATGTCCTCTCCTAAACTCTGAAATATTTACAAAGTCATCTAAAAAGGAAAGTCTCCAGCAGCAGCCAAAACACATAAACAACCCTGACTCCTCCTCAGTCCTCTTCACTGATGAGACACAAGTACCCTCAGAAGCAGAAAACGCTATTCTCTCGTTCCGTGGAATCCCTTACCAGGCCCTGGCTCAGGGGCTTGGGGCTTCATACAACAGGAGACAAAAGATGTGACCCTCTGCTCTTTGTCCTGAACCCAGACCTGACCTAGGGGTGGCGGGTCCTCGTCCTCTCCATTTGCAGAGACGTCATCTCCATTAGACATTCACGTACACAGCGTCACATTACATCTGTGTTTAAAACTGATAAACTCTGACAAATAAAAATTAAGAAGAACAGGTACTCAGAGTGAGATATGAAAGGGTATGGCAACAGAGGCAGAAGAGATGAAAAATACGTGACTGAGGTCGGGGTTCAGGACTTGGCATGTGGAGTCTGAGGAAAGAAGCGGGCGCCTGCTCTGACGCCCCCAGCTCGCACCCTTGAAGCGGGTCATAAGGTCCTCATGGAGGGGTTCCCTTCCCGTACCCACAGGACAGGAGCATCCTTATCCCCAAGACACAGAGAAGACTCCAAAACGCAGGCGAAGTCTCCTCCAGGTCACTCACAGCCTCTGTCCTAACGACACTTCTCCACGAATGTCCACTCTTCATCAAACCGGATTCAAAACACTCAAGTCTAACTGTTTCTTTAGGTCTTCATTTCCTTATGAAGGCCCCAAGATCATGTCAAATTTAACATTAATCTCTATACTTTTCTCTTGATGTTGCCATTTTAATTTTCAGACTCAGCCAAGGACCCTAAGAGGATAAGGGGAAAGCTTTTTTCCTCCCCATACTATCATGCCCAAATACAGGCTAACACATTTTGAAGCATCAATGAAATGAATAATCTGATTTAAAAATAATACAGGTTACAGAAATTAGCATGAGAAGTGAAACTGTTAAATATCAAAATCTAATGGACAAACAAATTATTTCAAGTTTTCAAAGGCCATGGGTATGGGAAAGAATCAAAAGCTAGTTGATGGATTTTTCATAGTAATTCTGGTATCAAAACTTAATCATGTATTTTTTAAAAGGAGGGGGTGAGGAAGCCTAGGTAGGTCCCACCAGATTTTAAAACACTTCACAAAACAACAATTTAAACTTTATGAAAAACAAAAAGAGATGGGCTGATTATTGGAATGGAAAACCCCTAAGAGAGAGTTGATCATATGCTAAACAAATATAATTCAGGATATATTTGGAACAAATGAGGAAGTAAAGCATTTTGCAATAAGTGGCATTGTGAAAATTAGCTGGTTATTTATAAAATCAATTTAAGGGCATACAAGATGAATTAAATAACTGAATACCAAAAATGACATATGGAAAAATAAAAATAAAACCAAATTAAATCTTTAAAGTTACAAGTAAGGGACCTTACACAGTATTGAAGAAATCCACAGATCCTGAGTCACGTGAACAGTAAACATTCTTGGATGTTTAAAAAAATACAATGAAAAGGGAAACAACAGATTGAGGAAAAAGCTGCCACAAATGGCAAAAGACCGTTATTTTTACCACAGTAAACAACAACAATCTATTAGAAAAAATTCAGACCTCAATAAAATCTTTTCAGTAGAAAAAAGACAATTCACAGAAAAAACTGTTCAGCACAGTATTTTATCAAAGATGAAATACTGTTTTATCCAATTGCATACTGGCCAATAGAAAAACAATTCTGACAAAAGGTGAGACGCTTTCATTACCAGTGTTCCCATGAAATGAATTGTTAAGAAGACTCTTAAAAAGCAATCTGATTTTTTAAATCTATACTTTCACCTAAGGGTACCACTTCTGAAGATGCACAGTAAGGCCATAACCCAAAAGAATAAGAGAGGTCCTTCCTTGGTGGTCCAGTGGCTGAGACTCTGCACTCCGAACGCAGGGGGTCTGGGTTTGATTCCTGGTCAGGGAACTAGATCCCACAGGCCACAACTAAGACACAGCACAGTCAAGTAAATAAATACATATATTTTTTTAAAGAATAAAAGAGTTATCTACATAACGAAGCTCATTTCCGCCCTCAGTAGCTTGTGTTACCTTTCCCACCAGCGTTGTTTAAAATTTACTTTTAATTGGAGGAAAACCGCTTCACAACATCGTGTTGGTTCCCGCCATACGACAACGTGAACCAGCCATTAAGTCTACGTGCGTCCCCTCCCTCTTGGCGCTCCTTCCCACCCCTTGGGGGTCGCAGAGCACCAGGTTGAGCTCCCAGTACAGCTAGCTAACAGGACATCTGCATTTTAACAGGACACAGGAATAAAGCAAAGTTGAGGAACTGCTCTTCATCTCCTGTCCCCCGACAGCCCAGGTCAGAACACCGGAATCCGGCTCCCATGGGGCTGACCCCGCCTCCCCCTTAGGAACTGTCCTGTCCACAGGGGAGGGGACACCCACTGGATGGACAGGCGTTTCCCTACACTCCACCCACTGAATGGACAGGCATTTCCCTACACTCCACGGTGCAATGCTGGGAGATCAAAATCAGGTTCAGTGGAATGTTACACATGAGCATAAGGATTCTCTATGCTGATAGAATAATTCAGATGTTAGATTTCTTTAGGCTAAATATCACTGAAGAACACTCAGTAATAGTCAAAACAATTACCTTCAGACATGTTTTCACTTGCGCTGCCTTCATTTCAAATTAAGTAGTCGTAAAATTATAATCTAGAACCATGGTTTTGAACCTTTTTAAGTTTAAGAGTGGGTGCACTTTTATTGACAATTTACTGAGAGAATGCATGACAACAGAAATCTATTATGAATTCAGGAACACTTTTAAAAGGACTCTGAATTTTATTTCCCACAATATTTACAACAGAATGCATATATTTCAACTATAAATAGTTCCCACACGAGACCCAAAGCTCAACATGCTTTTGGATATCAGCCTCTTATACATGTTCCTGTGCTCCAAGTTGGAAACATTCTGCCCCTGGAAGGGTCAGTGACAAATCTCAGCATGCTTGAAAGCCCATCATACCTCATTATTCCAGAAAATACTTTAGAAATGGGGATTTATCACTTTCAGTTATGAGCTGTTGGAGGCTTATGAATGAGTGACTTAACGAATAAATTAGTACCAGGAATGGCTACCTCAGTCCCCTCCCTCCTTCCACTGTAAGTCCCTCAACACCTGGAAGCTCAGCTGGTAAAGAATCTGCCTGCAGTGCAGGAGACCTGGGTTCAATCCCTGGGTTGGGAAGATTCCCTGGAGGACGGCATGACAACCCACTCCAGTATTCTTGCCTGGAGAATCCCATGGACAGAGGAGCCTGGCCGGCTACAGTCCCTGGGGTCGCAAAGAGTCCGACTAAGCTCAGTACAGCCAGCTAACGGGGGGGATGAGACACGGACTCCCTGCTTCCCAGACAGGCTGGCGGCGCAGCAGCAACGGCGGGAGATGGGCCTCGAGTAGATCCCAGGGGCCAGGAGCGGAGGAAGAGGCTGCACGAAGAAGGGGCTCAACACATGGGGCAGCCTGCTGAGCAGACTAAATTCCTCACTTCCTTTCGAACTACTTCCTGAAATTTCACCACTAGAGATTCACATATTTGACATTTCTCTTTTATAAAGTTGAGAATACTATGTTTAGGAGTGTCTAGAAAATTTCAACATTCAAAATTTAATGTGAATTAGTGTCTTATGCTTGCTCTCTTCCTAATGCTTCTCTCAGATTAATGGCTCATGCAGATGGGGGGGAAATGGGTAGAAAGACAGATGATCGTGAAGAAAGCACGGTGGCAGGGCAGCCGTGATGGTGGCCTCAGGAGGAGGCCACGAGGGAAATAAACGCCTGGCAGAAAGAGGGACCAGAAAGCGAAAGAGACAAGTGCGAAGTGTCAGAGACACACTGTCTTGATTCAAAACTGTGTTCAGAGGTTAGCTTATGCTCTGCTCTTCCTGTTTTCTCTTCAACTACATTATGGACAGTGAGGACTTCGTCAGAACAGCCTGGAAACTAGACCCCTACTGAGGAGGTATGGCTGAGAAACTGCCTCCCCAGTTACACAGGACTTGCAGTCAACATCCTGGGGCTCCAACCAACCACGCGTTCTCCCCTGCCCTGCCTGTGACCCATAGGGCCCCTGGCTCAGAGGTGCCCCACACCTCTGGGTCTCAGCTCAACTGCAGCCCCCCTGACAAACGCAGGGACTTTCAGGCGCTCTTTCCTGCTGTAAGGCCTAAGTTTCGCTTGCCCTCTGTCCCCCTAACCGGACACTAGGTTCTTCGAGGGCAGACACAATGTCTTTTAAAGGGCTGTGGGTATGCCACCCCCAAATACACCACCCTGGCAGGGGGATTATTTCCAGCTTCAGCTAAAGGCGACATAGAAACAGTGGAAGTGGGAGAAGCTCTTTGGCCTTCCCCTCTCTGAAAGCAGGGTGCAAAGCAAGTATTTAGTGTAAATTTCCACTTGTAAAGCAGGCTCCCCCTTTTCCCTCCATGCATCAACAGAGAAGGCAGCCACCGGAGTCTGCGCAGCAAACCTCACTCAGCGATCCCTGTCTCCCACAAGGTCCTCACACACGTTCCCACAGTTCGCCACCTCTGGAAGCCTGAACTCTCCCTCCTTGTCTAGTTACGTCTTCACAATGGACAGGGAGGCCTGGTGTGCTGCGATTCACAGGGTCGCAAAGAGTCGGACACGACTGAGCGACTGAACTGAACTGAACTGAGTTTATCACACCCTTTGTTAAAATGGTATATAAACCCCTGGGTATAACTGCTGCTCTGGGTCTTCACTTCTTTTCTATGGAGGCCTCCATGCACACATACAAATTAAAATACTACCATCAAATTTTTAAAAAATCTGTCTTTTGTCAGGCTGATGCTCAGGGTGTAGGTACTAACCCTAAGAGATAAGGAGAGAGTTTCCCTACATGTTCAACCTGGTGCCCTCAGTGCCTGGTTGAGTGATGGATGACCTGGGAACCACCCTGGCAGGAAAAAGGGGCACGTGCACAGGTGGGTGGTAAGCAGGCTTCCCACTGGCTGCTTGCCGGCAGAGGCGTGGAAGGCAGTCACAGCAGCCCGGGTGTTCAAGGCGCAGTCAGGCAGGAGACAGACACAGCAGCCCAGGAAAGAGCGCTGCGGCTGAAGGGAAACCCTGGCATCTCATCATGTGTGCTGAGAAGAGACATGCATCGCCACCAAGGCCAAGAGTGCGAGCGGGAGCGCCTGCAGCTGGCTCTCGGGGGCTGGCAGTGGACAGTGATGTCAGATCGGCCCATAAAACCAGTGCAGCGCACATTCAAAACCAGCTGAGCTTAACAAGATTCACTTTAATACAGAAATGCCATTACCCAAGGACTATGGAAAAGCTGGCCGAGAATCCTGTAAACCGTTAAAAATGGCATTCCAGGGATTTCCCTGGTGGTTTAGTGGCTAGGGCTCCACACTCCCGACGCAGGGGGCCTGGGTTCGATCCCTGGTCATGGAACTAGATTCCACAGGCCGCAAATAAGACTTGGTGCGGACAAATAAACATTTTTTAAAAACGGCACTCCAAAATAACGCCACCCCTAAATGACTGATAAAATACAGCCTCTGAGCCACTCCTCAAAATTCATATTTACAAAGTGATGCAGTGAACTTTCCCTTGGGGCTGACAACTGAAAGTGGCCTGAGAAACTGAAAGAGAATTGAGTTTATTCAGAGGCATACAACCGTAAGGATATTTATCCTTTTGATGAAGAGTTCAACATATACATGAGATTATGGGAATTCCCTTATATGTACTCAATGATATGTACTTAACACAGCAGCAAGATATATAAGAAGCCAAAAAATAAATAAATAAAATAAAAAATAAAAAAAGATATATAAGAAGCCTACTCTTTTTCAAGAAAAGTCCATAAGCTGAGCTACCACTCCTAAAACAAGCCCCAGAGCGTTCTGAAGCTGGGGTGTGACATGACAGGGTGCTCTCCATGAACTTCCCACGTAATGGGGATACTCCTTAGAATGAGGTCTTGCCCACCAATCCACTGCACAGAAACACTGTTTTCTTAGGGAACTTCCCCTGTTCTAGGTACAAAGTAGGAACTTAAGAATGACTGTGAAAATAGCAAATGGATGACTAATTACAAGATTGGAGTAAGAAGGCACAGCATTCGGGAAACACCCACTCAAGAAAGTTTAAACCAAAACAGAACTAATTTCAGGTTATCACTTTATTTTTTCATAAGCAGAGGAGAAAAACAAACAAACCAACCAAAAAAGCCCCAAAAGCTTGCTATCTTATGAAAAAGTCTGCCTGAAGGTATAGTAATACAAATTGAATTGACTATACGAAATAGTGGAACAGCCCTGTGTTTCCATATTCTTTGAATACATTAGCATATAAACTAAGGCCTTGGATAGACATATAAGATTTTTAAACCCTTAAAAACACAAACTTCATATTACATGTGATGGCACCATACAGATACATATCCATTCTGTTCTCAGTTGGGCAAGATGGAACCACAGAGCACTCCAGAGACACAGAAGAGTGATCCGATCAGCACTTTGCCACAAACTGTCCAGGCCTTTCTCTGCCCTATATCTGCCTTCTCTTGTACACAGGGGGACTTTGATCCTTCATGGTCAAGGCAATTAATGACGATGCTCTTGGCAACGGGTAGCTCTGCCTTTTCAGTTCAGACAGCTTTGCCAATACTTAAATTTGCTTATAAAAACCTACGTGTCCCAGAATCTGATAGTTCATTTCCTATGACTTTTTTTTTTTAAGCCCCTTCTTAATCCTAATTCTTTCCCATTTACCGTCATGGGTATGCACATGAGATGCAATATTTTCAAATTTCCTAGAATCGCTAAATTTTGAGGGTCTAAAAGGTCCTCCATTTACCATGTATGCCCTTAAGAAGCTAAAATGACCTGCAAAAGGATTTCAACATCACACTGTCTTTCCTTCTTTATAGCAGCATTTAATTACCTCTCTTTCTCTATAACTGAAGTCAAGAGAAGCTTTGGATTCTCTGTACACTTCAGGAAATTGTAGAAGAGGAAATTTGTTCACAGGTATCAATTTCACAGACAGAATGGAAGCATGTAGAAAAAATCTATACGTTTTAGTTTTCTGAGTAAGATACTTCTTACCATCAGGCTAGAAATCCCAGTGCTTTCTGTTGTATTTTGAAAGATAATATGAATTTGACTTTTTGGTAATCCCTTTGAGAAATAGTAATTTGCTTCTATTAATTCACTGAGTCAATTAAAGGACACTCTGGAAAAATCAAAGAAAAGATTCTTCCACATTTCATATCTTAGAACTAAAATAAAAGTTCCGAGTTCAAGTTGATACTCTAGTCCCTGAAAACGTCTCACAATCCTCTTTTGTTGATTTAGTGGGTTGGAGCTCACAGTTTGTGGCACTGCGATTGTTCTCTCATATTCATCAGACGCAGTCACATTTCCCCTGATAACTTCCTGAATTAACAGTACAGGAGGGTCCATCTGAGACTACTCAACTCTAGATTATAAGCCACTTTTCTACAACAAAGGGACTTGATCTTATGTGTGTGCAGCGTTTAATAAGTACTTGTTTTTTTAATGAAATGGACATAGGAATGAATAAGTAACCTGCTTTTAATTTTTTTCCAAAGCCTTGTGAAGTGGCAGAAAAGCAGTGAAAACGTTCAAACTAAATTGCTGTATGTGGGCTGTATTAGGACTATCTCCTTCTGGTAAAGAAAATCCAACAAACAGAACCCAGAAGAGGTGTCTGCTAGGGAACAGAGTAGAAGCCACAGACACTGGCTTACTCGTGCTTTATTATAACCTCCTGGTTGGGAAGCTCGACCATGCAGAATTCAAGGCAGGTAAGCCCACATTTTCCCACTTCGCCTGGGTCCAAGCTACTACCGTTTCTCACTAGCTGGTCAAGAGCCTCCTAGCTGGTCAGTCAGATCTTCAACAGCCCTCTTCCAGTCCTTTCCTGCACAGTAGCCAGAGTGTAGCCATAGTAGCTATGCTATTCTGCATAGCAAACATGGTCATGTCACTGCCTGCCTAATGAAAGCCTCTGGACACCCCTGCTTCACAGGACCTGAACGACCACATCACCTCTCCAGTCTCACACGAACCACTCCCTGCCCCCAGCCCAAATGGTCTCCTTCCTCTGCTTCCTCAAACTTGACACAATCTCATCAGACTTCAGCTCTGCACATGCTATTCCTCTTGCTGGGATCTCTCCCCTCCCCTTTTAGTTCCTACTCAGCTTCCAGACCTCAGCCTAAGTACCACTTCCTCCCAGAAGGATTCCGTGACCTCCACAATTAAGTGAAACCCACCCTATGATAAAACTTCTAGAAGAGAATAAAGTCTCATGGCCTCAACTCTGGCAAAGAATTCCTAGATATGACAACAAAAGCACAATTCATTACAATTTTTTCTTTTTCGATAAAAGAGACTTCACCAAAATTAAAAAACTTTAGTGCTTCAAAATAAATAAGGAAATGAACCACCGCAAACTGGAAGAAAATATTGGCAAATCACATATCTGATAAAGAGCTTGTATCCAAAATACAGAACTCTTTCAACTCAATAAGACAACCTAGTTAAGAAATGGGCATAATATTTCAGTAGTCATTTAATCAAAGGAACATGAATGGCTAATAAACGCATGAGAAGCTGCTCAACATCGTTAGTCAGTGGACATGTTCAAATCAAAATGACCTGACGGGAACATACAAGTCCTGTACAAGGCAGCCTAACAGAGTGGACAGAGCACAGCCTCTGAGCTCAAGAGGACAGTGTTCAAACGCCTGCTTCACCACTTACTAGCTGGGTAATTCTGGAAAGTCACTTTCAAACCTTTCAAATTCATAAAACAGGGACAAGGCCGCTAAGGCTGCTTTGAGAATTAACAAGACGTGTCCAACATGGCTCACGTCCCCTTCACGCCACTGAAGCGGCTCTCCTCATGGGGACCAATGGTCCGCATGTTGGCAGTTCCAAAGGACCTATTTCAGTCTTCCTATTTCTGAGAAGATGACAAAGCTGCCCACTCTCTCCAATATCTAGTTACTCCAAATTCTGTTAATTCTGCTTCCAAAATATCCCGGGAATCCACTTTTGTCTCTTCCATCCCCACAGTCTCCATCCTAATCCCATCCCTCATCCTTCTATCTGGCCTCTGCTTCTTAACTTAACCCTTCCCATGTGCCTAACCAGAAAACAACAGTCATTTCCCCACATACTCACTAAGAGTCATCTTTTTAAGTTATGAATCCGATGTTACTCCTTTCCCTGGATACACACACCTGCTACTTACTCTGTCGGCCTTCCCTTGCAGTACAAATGAAATCCAAACTCTTTTGAATTCTCTGTAAGATGTTCTGGGGTCTGGCTTCTGCGGTGGCTCCAGCCTCTGGCAATCTTCACACCTGCCAAGTTCTTTACTTCCTTGTAACCGCTGAACACATGGTTCCTGCTGCTAGAAATTTCTTCCCCCTCCTTTATTCATATTGGTTTTCTCCTTCTCGTTCTTCTGGCTCAGACGATAGTCATCCTTTCCACCCGCCTCACCAGTCTAAACTCTGTCCCTGTGATAATGATGGTCATTGCTTGTGAACTGCCTGTCTCTTCCTGCCGGATCACCCTCCATGAGGGCATCTCTCCCATCTCTCATGTGTCTGTCTGTAATGTGCATGTATATTGTGTGTGTACACATATGTGCATACACTTATTATATGAACATGCACACACTGACACGTGAACCTGCTGACAAGCAGAGTGCCAAGCACATAGCGGGCAATCGACAAGTGGATGCTAGTATTTACTTTTTGTTAAGGTTTACAGAATAAAACAGCCATTAACCTAGGCTTCCAAGTACGTTTCCCAATAGCCTTGAGACAACTTAGGGATTCCCTTCTGTTCCAAATACATTTGCACACCCTGTCTTACTATTTTTCTCTCTCTTCCTACTAGACTATCGGCTCCTTGAAGGTAAGAATCTTTTCAACTTCAACTTCCCCAAGCTTAGCGAAGAAACAGGCACAAGTCTTTGTTGAACCAGCAAACACTGATTATAACAGAAATTTACCTTTTAAAAACCTTATTTTTATTTGGATAACCTTCATAGATACTGATATGCAAATGATCGATTTGGTTTTACTTCGATGTTTTAAATAAGACAGTTAATCAGAAACAGAAAGCCAAACCAGCTATATCATCTCCAAAGAGCCTGATTTCACTTTCCATAAGATATATTTGAACACAAAGGTAATTTAAATTCAAATAATTAATTTTTTAATTAAAAAATCTAAAAGTAAAACACGTGGGCTATAGTCTTTCCATGCACGCATACTAAATCGCTTCAGTCGCGTCCAACTCTGTGCGACCCTATGGACTGCAGCCCGCCAGGCTCCTCTGTCCATGGGATTCTCCAGGCAAGAGTACTGGAGTGGATTGCCATGCCCTCCTCCAGGGGATCTTCTCGACCAGGGATCGAACTCACACCTCTTATGTCTAATCTGCATTGGTAGGCAGCCCAAAAGTGGAAGTGTTAGTGGCTCTTTGTGACCCCATGGACTGCAGCTGGCCAGGCTCCTCTGTCCATGGAATTCTCTAGGCAAGAATTCTGGTGTGGGCAGCCTTCTCCAAGGTAAGATTCCCTTCTCCAGGGGATCTTCCTGACCCAGAGATGGAACCCGGGTCTCCTACATTGCATACTTTCATCAAATCACATTTTGGTATTGTGACCTACTCTGACTTAGAGATCGACTAAATCAATTCCTGATTTACTAACAATAATCTCGTGGGAATAAACTAAAATTTGAAGTTGATGCAGAAGCCAAAAGAAAAACACAACTCACAGCCTGCTGAGAGGCACTCCCATGAAAATGAATTTCCTATTTTCTAATAAAGGCTTACCGAAACAAGGATTTAAATCACTTTTCTGCAAAAACCAGCTCCATTCAAAAATGCACTGTGATGTACAGAATGCTTTCTTTGGCTATCTCACATTTTTATTTGATGTACTGAGTAGAGTATTAATAACCAAAATATTCTTTTCTCTTCATTAAAAAGTCAATTCTACATATTTGTAGCAATAGAATTAATAACAAAATTTTTAAGGTGGAAAGAGTTGTTACTCCTTTGCTGCTAAACAAGGACACGCAGGTGTTTAGCTATGTTTCACAGGGTAGCACATGCAGCAACTTGAAATAGCAAATGGGGGACACTACTGGCATTTTTGTGTGACATTTATGGCCAACTTTTGAAAAATTATTATTAAAACAGCAGAAATCTGCTCATTAGCCTAATCTCATTGCCCAAGAGAACAAAGGGAGGATGAAGCAGAGGAACCTGCAAATGTGTTACTTCATCAGCTGTGTAAGGACAATGAACTCACTGCCATAACAATGCCCTATTTTTGCACCTGCCCACTGCTTCCTCTCTGGGCAAGCACCAAAAACTCCACCCTCTAAACCAGGGTGCTCACTGGCAGATAAAAAAGTTTACAAATTCTTTCCCCTTCCAACAGATCCCTGAGACATGCTGATTCTGTTTGTGGAGTAAACACTCTATAAAGTGATTACTCTGTTCTTTGTTGGAGTACCTTACATAAGCCGACTATGTTCACAGACTTTTGTAAATTTCCACTTAAAGAGGGTTAAAGTTTCTGGATAAAATAATATTTTAATGTGAACTAAGACAGTCTGTGAACTGAATATGAGACAATATGCAAATAGAGAATAGTTCAAAAGCATACTTTTAGTAAACTAGAAATTAGTAAACTAGGTATTACAGAGATATATGTACATACAGTGGAGAAGGCAATGGCACCCCACTCCAGTACTCTTGCCTAGAGAATCCCATGGACAGATGGGGCCTGGTGGGCTGCAGTCCATGGGGTCGCTAGGAGTCAGACACAACTGAGCGACTTCACTTTGACTTTTCACTTTCATGCATTGGAGGAGGAAATGGCAACCCACTCCAGTGTTCTTGCCTGGAGAATCCCATGGACAGAGGAGCCTGGTGGGCTGCTGTCTATGGGGTCGCACAGAGTCGGACACGACTGAAGCGACTTAGCAGCAGCAGCAGCATGTACATACAGAGATATATGACTTAAACTATTCCATTAATAAGTGAAACTTTTATTTCACTTATTAACCTAAAAAACTAACATTACAACATCTTTCTATCTTAATGGTACTAGGAAGTTATAATTACTTTAGGTATGATAATGGTGTTGGGGTTAAGCCTTACTTTTTAGAGGTATACACTGATACTAATGGAAGAAATTATACCACATAAGGGCATTTGTTTTCAAAGGACGGGCTGTGTGTTGGTCCTGAGGCAGGGCGATGGGGACGTGGACTTTCACCATACTCTATTCTGTACATGTTTGATAATTTCCCTAACAAAAAGGGGGTGGGGGGAGCATAATAATTCATTTAACTGTCTACTTGGTCAAACGAAGGATTTCAGCTAGTCCCAGTTCAAATTTATTCAAAGAACTGTCAATCTAAATTAAGAGATGATAGGGTCTATTACCTGTCACATTAAACCTCACTGTACTCCCTTTAAAGACTGTAAACCACTGATCCGTGAAGAAGCCTCCCTCCCCTCGTCCCCTCCGCTGTCCCCCTCCTAGTTGCCCTGCAAGTACCGCTCCTGGGGTTTCAGTAGCCATGTGGGATCTTTTTCAAGATCAGTGCGTACTCACAAGACAGGTGCCCAGAATGCCACAAGCTTAGTGCCACATGACTGCAAGGAAGTCTGACAGCCTTCCTCTGGGCGCCCTTCCCTATCTGGCAGGCACCCCTAGAACCCCGCAGCAGCCCGCGCTGACCCCACAGTTCACTCCTGGTCCCGCAGCCGCTGTCTCCCAGCTACGCTGTGAATTTCCTGATGGGAGCACACATGAAATCCTATTCATCTTTACATCTTGCACTTGGACTTGACAGGAGCAGAATAGATGAGGGATGAGAGAATAAATCTATAAATCTCAAAAGTTAGTAGCTCGTTCTAGAACTCAAAATATTTTGTTAGTTTTCATATTGTAATTTCAAGACATTTTTCTAAAAACTATTTTAATACTCTAGTTTAATCTTACTAACACACATTTGTTAAACTGTTTCTAAAACCAAAGTTTGAGTCCTGAAGATACACTTATGATAAAAATGGCCAATTCATATTTGCATGTGAACAGTTACCTTAATCTACAGAGCGTCACCTCTGTTTTCATTTAGAGAGGAAGCCCATGGCTAATCAAAAATGGAGCACTACGAGTCCCATCAATAAGAATTATGATTAATACAAACTCATAATTAGAAAGAGCTTAACATTATTCCAAATTTATTACATGGCTGGTACTATTATTATTTCACTTATTCTCATAAAAGCCCTATGAGATAGGTACCGCTATTATTCCCATTTTATAGGTAAGCAAACAGAGGTTAAGTCACTTTGCCAAGGATAAGCAGCTGTGAGTGATGCAAGGATGCAAACCCAGCCCGTGTGCTGAACTGCTGACAACCGCTTCTGTACTTATGACGCGCGGAAACTCAGCTCTGTAACACAGAGAGGTCTGGACTTGATTCTTCCCTTTTTCTGTATCACTGAGCCTTTCAAGTACAACACAGAGAGAGCAAATAATGGAAAACAGGTCACTATTCTATCTGCCTCATCTCTGTAATGACAGCAGCTAACTCTTATGTAAACGCAGGCACCGCTGAAAGCCCGGAGCATGTACCAACTCAGTTAGTCCTCACAGCAATTCACGGATGTAGGTCCTGTTCTCATCTTCATCTTTCAAAGAGGAAACGGAGGCTCAGAGGTTACATAACATGCCCAGGGAGCACTCCGAGTGGTGCCAGATTCCGTGCTCTTAATCACCGGCTCCAGTGCCCAAGAGGTACACATAGCCTGGGCTAAACCAGAATGTGTGCTTTAAGGATTACGCTTTGTATGTCCTCTCTGGAGCAAAGTTACCAGTTTTCATTTGTTTGTTTTTAACTCAGACTATTTTTTCCCAGGTATATTTTATAGTCTAGTTTCAATACCCGAAGTTTCCATCCTGCTACCATATAGGAAATGTCTGATACATGGTACAGAATAAGAGAAAACTAAAGCAAAGGTTTTTATAAATTCAAGAATTTGGTTCATCAAATCAGTAACATGTCTGAGCAAGTCAATGCTAATGAGCTTTTAATATAAGTCATCATAAAGAGTCAACTTTGGAGGAAGTGATGTTAACTATCTTGTAATAACCTATAATGGAAGAAAATGTGAAAAAAGAATATATATTTATGTAGAATTGTGGTGTTGGAGAAGACTCTTGAGAGTCTCATGGATTGCAAGTAGATCAAACCAGTCAACCCTAAGGGAAATCAACCCTGAATATTCATTGGAAGGACTGAGGCTGAAGCTCTAATACTTTGGTCACCTGAGGCAAAGAGCCCCCTCATTGGAAAAGACCCTGACGCTGGGAAAGATTGGAGGCAAAAGAAGAAGGGGGCGACAGAAGATGATATGGTTATACAGCAACACCAAGTCGATGGACATGAATCTGAGCAAGCTCCAGGAGACAGTGGAGGACACAGCATCCTGACGGGGTACAATCCATGAGGTTGCAAAGAGTCGGACATGACTTAGGGACAATATGTAGATACGCACAACTGAATTACTTTGCTGTAAACTTGAAACTAACACAACACTGTAAGTCAACTATATTTCAGGAAAAAATCCAAACCCCAACTGAATAAATAAATAAATATTGAAATTAAAAGAGGGCATAAGATTTGAAGAGTCACTTTATCAAAGAAGACATCCTAATGGTAAATAAGCATGTTAAAAGATGTTGAATATTACTAGTAATAAGGAAGTGCAAATTAAAACTGCCCCCCAAAACCCTGCCATATTACATACTCACTAAAATGGCTAAAATTTAGAAAGTGGATAAAAATAAGTGTTGATAAGGATGTGGAGCAACGGAAACTCTCACATATTTGATGGTGGGATGAAAAACAGAAGAGCCACTTTCAAAAGAGTGTGGCAGTTTTTAAAAAAACTAAACACATACGACCATGAGCAAGCACTCACCATCCTAGAAGTTTACCCAAAAGA